>NC_138553.1:68925943-69525943 GCF_964273705.1 Natrix helvetica
ATAAACATGACTAAATAAATAAAATGTATGTATATACCCACATATATTATACGACATGGAAAAACATGCGAGACTCACAGTGCTTTGAGGACACAGTGTTATGGTGCAGATCTCAGACTGACTCAGTCTTTAGATATTGAAGAGGCCAAAATCTGATATAGTCTCTTATCCTGGAATGTGGTTGGCTATATCATTGTAATTCTTAAGCTTTTCTATATTGTTATTATCCTGGCAGTAACTCTAAAGGTCTTTTCCCAACTTGTTCTGAAGCATAACCAGGGGTGGACTGCTGCGGATTCGCATGGGTTCAGGAGAATCTCTAGCTAAGAATCTGCCCAGTTCAGAGAAGCCGCAAATCCCACCCCCGGCTGCCCCCCTCCCACCCTGCCCCACATGGTCCATTTGGGATGCCAGGTAAGTTCAGGGCCCTCATGGAGGCTCAGGGAGGGCAAAAAACGGGCCACCTTTACAGGTCAGAAACAGGGCTGTTTTTGACCTCCGGGGGGCCTCAGGAGCCTGGGGGAGGTTGTTTTGCCTTCCTGGAGGCTCAAGGAAAGCCTACAGAGCCCGGGGAGGATGAAAACACCCCCTCTCCCACCGTGATGCAGGAGGCCAACTAGGCCACACCCACCCATCAACTGGGCAAAGAATCCGTTGCTAAAATTTTTGAAGGCCACCCCTGACCATAACAACCTGGGGACATCTTTCTTTGGTTTCTTAGCCACCCATCTCCCTCACAGAGGAATGGTTATTCTGGCACTTTCCAAAATTCAGGATGTGCAAAATCAATGGTCAGGTAGCTAGTTAGTTCATTTCACCTTGTGGCAAAACCCAAGTAATGAGCAATTTGAAACAGGGTAGTCGGGCGTAGGAAGCCATGGAGAAGCTTGGAGAAACTATTGAGAGATCTTAAGCAAAACAAAACGTGAAGAAGTATACAAACTTTGAGCTCTGGTGAAAGGGAGAGTATTAAAAAGGGAGTCAAACTTGCTCTTCCCGGGCCCCGCCCACCCACGCCCATGTAATGCGCAAGCACTGCACATGCGGTGCACATGTGCAGATGAGGCCCGTGCAAGTGAAGTGAATGCATGCTCACATTTGTGAACCTGTAAGGAAGGGTGGCTCAGTGGTTAAGCTTGTCGATCAGAAAGGTCAGTAGTTCGGCGGGTCGAATCCCTAGCGCTGCGTAATGGAGTGAGTCCCCGTTACTTGTCCCAGCTTCTGCCAACCTAGCACTTCGACAGCACATAAAAATGCAAGTAGAAAAATAGGAAACACCTTTGATGGGAAGGTAACAGTGCTGCGTGAGCCTTTGGCATTTAGTCATGCCAGCCATATGACCACGGAGACGTCTTTGGACAGTGCTGGCTCTTCGGCTTTGAAACGGATATGAGCACCGCCCCCTAGAGTAGCGAACGACTAGCACATACGTGCAAGGGGAATCTTTACCTTTAGGGAAGGTGAGTGAATCCCACCACTGCTCTAGACCAAATTGGCTTAGAAACCAACTTGATCAAAAAACAAAAACAACTCAGTAACTGGTAAGTTTTCACTGCTCAAAGTGAAAAAGACAAAACAATGACCTAAAGACAACCTCAACACTATAAAAAAAACATTAATGAGGAAGCTGTGCACATCTTCTGTATTTTACTTACACATGAGAAAGAAAATACCAATGATGTTATTCCAAATCATTTGTTTATAGTCTTAAAGTTAAGTGCATAGAAAGCTAAGTTCAAATGTACACATTTAACATCAACTCCTACTTTCCCTTTTAGCTGCTGACCAACATATGAGTCACTGTATAACATTTTACTGATCAGAAACTTCAGCCTAAATAGAGAAATCGGGACTTGATGTACTTGTGTCAAAATGCCTGATTCTACTTGGTTAGTCATATGGAAATGACTAACATTCCCCGTGTACAGAAAACATGACTAAGAGTGTTGTGCAATTGGCTACCTTTGACCTTACTGGATGCAAACTTGGTTGGCAGTGTGTAGCACTAATGAACATAGAAATGTTACTGGAGAGGGTGGAATGAAAGAACCCTACAGGCGTATGCTGAAATATATATGTTATGTTATACATCTGTTGACTATGCAATCAGTGAAATCTGTCTTGCTGGTGTGTTCACCCTTAGGGAGATGCACTATCTAGCATAACTCTAATGGCTTTTGTACAAATTGTGATCTGTTTCTATCTTGTACTCTCTGTGATGTGAGTGTGTATATGAGGGGAATCTCCTTCCTTCCTTCCTTCCTTCCTTCCTTCCTTCCTTCCTTCCTTTCTCCCTTCCTTCCTTCCTCCCTTCCTTCCTTCCTTCCAATTAGAGCATAATCCCATGAATTCTGTAATATTTCCACGAGTGGCCTGCTACAGGTTCGGCCGGGTTCAGGAGAACCTGTAGCTAACGTTATAGCCAGTTCAGAGAACACTCCAGCCTGGCCCTGCCCACCACACTCCTCCCCTCCCATTAGTCTCTGGAGCCTGAGGGAGGACGTTTTTGCCCTCCCAGAAGCTCAAGGAAAAACTCCAGAGCCTGGGGAAGGCAAAAATGCCCCCTCACCATGGTGCAGGAGGCCAACTAGGCCACACCCACCATGACCACACCCACCAAGAAACTGAGCAGAGAAGCCATTGCTGAAATTTCTGAAGCCCACCCCTGAATATTTCTATAGCATCAGCTGGTTTGATGCTGCCACCATCAAATCTTTTCCTGATTGAGAAAATATTTTTTTCATATTTTTTTTTTTATATCTGAGGTAATATGATCTTGGTGGAACATAGGGAAGATATAGAACAGAACAATCCGTTTGTTAATGTTTAAACACACAACCAATTTTTCTCCCCCAGTATGTTAATGGATTGTAAAGGTATTGCCTTAATATTAAAATATATCTACAGGATCACAGTCCTTACCTTCCTGGAACTAAATACAGATTCTTAAACCCTCAGACAAATGAATGTTTTCCCAGGGCTAATATTCCAAATTTCCCTCAGACCCATCCTTCTGAGCATTTTCTACCCCCTTTTCCTCAGTTTCCCTGGACCAGTAGTGGGTTCCTATCAGTTCGGTCTGGTTCGGCCGAACCAGTAGTAGCTTGGTGGACTTGGTTGCTGGAACTGGCAGTGACCCAGGCTTGCCACGTCCCCGAACCAGTTCTCCCAGATCCCTACAGTGCTGCCATCTTCTTTTTTCCTTCTGCGCATGTTTTGCGGTTTTCGTTGTACTGTGCATGCGTGCACAGCGTACATCAAGCACGCGCAAGGCATGGCCCTGAGTGAACTGGCAGTAGTGGCTTCCGGAAGCTATCACTGCCCTGGACTATAAATTGGGAGGAGGTATCTTGCTTTATCAACTTTGATTGACATTCCAATACCCAGTCATGGCAACTTCTTCCTAACTGATGAGAATCCTTGCCAGCATAATGCACAACTAAAAAGTCTTCAACTGTGCGATGGCTAAGTAATTGTGTTTCTTGAATCCCAGCGCATGATTTATTTGCAAGAATCAGCGAGCCATGAGGACAGGGGGAATGGGCAGTGAGAAAAGGGGAGGCACCTTCCAACACTTGTTTTTTTAGCCTCCCGTGATGCTTCAATCAGCCTTTTTCTAGGAAATAGGGCTGCTGTGAACAAACAGCATTATTAGAGTTCATTAACCTGCTTTTAAATCCATTCCTTGGGTGGTTTCCTGGATATGGTGTCATATTGGCTGCAGGGAAAGGAGTCAACGGGTCAACATTCTAAAGAGGACAAGTGGGAGATTCACTCATTAAAAAAACAAGGGTGAATAATCTCTTGTTTTATTTAAATAAAATAACTATACTTATTTTTCTTATAAAACTGAGACAAGGAACAGCGACTCTCCCACGTACACAATACTCATGGAGGGTTAATTCTTTTTTTTTTTTTAATGATTGAGACAAATTAGTTCAAACATATCAAGATCCCTTAGGAAACAAACTCATATTTTACCTTTTGCCATTTGCCCGTTTAGAGGATGTTTGGTGTAGTGGTTAAGGCAGGGGTGTCCAAACTTGGGAACTTTAAGACTTGAAGTCCACAAGTCTTAAAGTTCCCAAGTTTGGACACCCCTGGGTTAAGGTGACACACTGGGAAGTGGGAGATCAAGAATTTCAGTCTGTAGAGATTCTCAGTCATCCAGGTCATGGTTGTCCCAAAGGTGCTTTTTTTCAGGAGGCAACTGGACTTTCTTGTTTTTTTTTTTCTTTGAAGATGATTCACTTCTCATCCAAGAAGCTTCTTAAGCTCTGAGTGGATTGGTGGGGAATGGAAGGATTTATACTCCTTGCAGACAGCTGATCATTTGCATTCTGTTAGAGCAGGGGTGTCAAACTCAAGGTCCAGGGACCAGATCTGGCCCACATGACTGCCCTGGAAGCAGTGAAGGACTGCCAGTGAAAATGGAGCTTGGGGTGGGTGGGTGGGCTGCAGGCAGCCAACCCGAGCTCCATTTTCACTGGCAGATGATTGCAGGAGGCCATTACAGCCAAAAACGGAACTCGGGAGCCCGTATTTGCTGGCAAAGTGCTTGGGCCACCAAAGGCACCCCCAACATAAGTGATGTCAAGCTGGCCACGCCCATCCTGGCCACGCCCACCCATGGCCTCCCCAGCTCAAACACAACCCTGATTCGGCCCTCAATGAAATCAAGTTTGACACCCCTGTTTTAGAAGTACTTAGAGGTTTATCTGTATCCTCAGAGTAGTGCTCCTGGATCCTGTCATCTTCAATTTTGCAAAATGAATACCCTTCAACTAGTGTGGGAGTCTGGACGGATTTCCAGAGGAGAACAATTTAAGACTACAGGAACCATTAGCACTACTCAGGTGGCCTTGGAGATATAGATAAATCTCCAAGTGCTTCAATGACCCTCTAAAAAGGATGCAAATCGCCAACCTTCTGCAAGGAATATAAATCCTTCCATTCCCCGCCATCCAGTCAGAGCTGAAGAAGCTTCTTGGATGAGACGCGAAACGTCTTCAAAGAAAAAAAACAGTCCAGTTGCCTCCTGAAAAATCACCTTTGGGACAAGAATTTCAGCCCCACCTTAGGTGCAAACCCAGCTGGGTGACCTTGGGCTAGTCTCTCTCTCTTGGCCCAGGAAGAAGGAGGCAGTGGCAAACCACTTCTGAACAGCCTTGTTAGGAAAACTGCAGGGACCAGTCCAGATAGTCACCAGGAATCAAAAACTGTCTTGAAAGCACCTAGAGACATTTTGAGGAAAATTATGAAGAAATCATTCTCATTACTAGTTCGGTTTTGCACCAATAGAAGCATTTTATTGTATTTTGTTCCTGTTTGAATATTGACTTCTTACAGGGCAATTCAATTAATTTATCTATATTTAAAGTGGACAGCAACTTCAAACTGATCAATGGCAAACCGATGCCGTTACTAATCGGCTGTAACTAAATAATAGCCAGTTAATTGGTTCAGTGAGCTGCTGATCTCATGCAAATAGATAGTGAGGACCTCTTGGGCCTTGCCTTTTGAAAGCAGGTGCTGGGGCAAAAACATAGAAATGGCCCAGTGGCTTGGGTCTTTTCAATTTCAGAAAGGTCACTTCCAAGGAACTTCTTCATACTCTGGGTAAAACCCTACAGTACATGGTTTACTTTGGGGTGTATGTGTCTCATTCAGATCAATGACATTGATTTTCATAGAGATGCTACACATCCCAGGTCCGACTTGTAATTAATTGCTCATACCTATACAACCGGTATATGAGGCCTATGAATTTAACAAACCTCACCTTGCTCTGTACCTGGATAGGTGCGGCTAGAGCAGTAATAGCGAATCTTTCGTCTTAGTGTGTCAAACATTTGGAAAATGCCTAACTTGACTCTGCTGGCATGTCATTGCAAACAACAGAAATCATTGTTCACATGTTTGTGCATAATTAAATGCACCTCTTGTTCATACAAAAGCAAAAGTAGATTTCCCACAGTCGCTGATGATGCCTTCATTCTGGAGACTGCTGTGGCAAATATCCTCCATGTTTGCACCTTGAAAATGAGCTTAGCTGTGCAAGCAGCCATCCTGTGCAGCAGTTAGAAGACAACTAAATTGCCATGCTTCGCATTTTGCAAGTTGCTCTCTCTTTCATGTCACCACCAATAACAATTCTGAAAATGATAGCTCACATGGTAATAATTAGCAGCCGTGGCGGTGCAGTGGTTAGAATGCAGTACTGCAGGCTACTTCTGCTGACTGCCTGCTGCCTACAATTTAGTAGATCAAATCTCACCAGACTCAAGGTTGACTCAGCTTCCGAGGTGGATAAAATGAGGACCCAGATTGTTGGGGGCAATATGCGGACTCTGTAATCTGCTAGAGAGGGCTGTAAAAGCACTATGAAGCAGTATTTAAGTCCAAGTGCTATTGCTATTACTGCTAATACAGATGGTGAGAATTGCTGGGTGGTACTGATTGCATATTCTTGTATTTGTATTTGTTCCATTTCTTTGATAACTCAGAGACAATAGTTGTTTTTTGATATTGGTGAATACTGGCAAGTGCCCCAGAATGTGGCATGTCACCTTTGACATATGTGTCACAGGCTTACCATCACTGGATTAGAGCATTTGAGATAAATAGCTTTGGTTGACACCTGGGAAATGATTAGGAACACATACACATTGCCTTCAACCAATAGTGAGGCATGTCAGGTTCTAACTGAATACACATAGACCCAATGTATTCAAAGCAGCAGCTGAATTTTACTTGTTACAATGGGCATTTGCTCTGCCACACACTCCTGTCCTTATCCCCCCTTACCCACATCCTTTTCAACAAGTTTGCCAGGCACTAGCTAGAAGGGCAGAAGCCACCAAGTATGGATTCATGATAACTCCAAGAATGGGTGGGCTTCAGGATTTATTTCTTTTATTGATTCGTAAGTCTGGTAGCTGCTGATGGGATGGGCAGGGGGGTGTTTCTCTGTGCTCAGTCCCTGGTCTCCTTTGTCCTCTGGTGACATTTCTCCCTTGATCCTTAACAGCTTATTTCTTTTACATCTACCTCTCAAAGGGATTTTTTTTAAAAAAGATTCCTGTCCATGGTCCTCTCTGGTTATGTGGCCTGATTCATTTTTAGGTTATGGCAGCCTCAGCTTAGTTTCCCATGTGCACAATCTGATAATTAAATTCATTTGCCACTACAAAGATGCATAGCTTAGTCATTTATCCTGTTTTGTACAATTGATTGATCGAATGATTGCTCTTATATCCCAGGCTATCAGCCACTTTTGACCGTTTGCATGATGCATATCTTCGAAAAATATGTAAAACACCAAGATGTTTTGGATGTAATGTAATGACAATGATAAAAGTGGTTAATGCAAGAGACAAAAGTGAATCAGACATGGTGTAACCTACCTTTTTGGGATATTGTAGTGATAAGATAGGGACGGCTCAGTGGCTAACTTGTCAATCAGAAAGGTTGTCTTTTTGGTGGTTCAAATCCCTAGCACCACATAACTGAGTGAGCTCCCATTACTTGTCCCAGCTTCTGCCAACCTAGCAGTTCGAAAGCATGCAAAAATGCAAGTAGAAAAATAGGAACCACCTGGGAAGGTAAAAGCGTTCCATGTACCTTCGGCATTTAGTCATGCCAGCCACATGACACAGAGATGTCTTCGGACAGCTTTGTCTTTGTCTTTGAAACGGAGATGAGCACCTCCCCCTAGAGTCAGGAACGACTAGCACATATGTGCGAGGGGAACCTTTACCTTTACCTTAGTGATAAGATGAAGGAGTAATAATCAACTCTGCTGCCTTGAGCTCTTTGTAGGAAAAATATGGAATGAAATAGGTTATGTGATTAAAGAGATAAAACAAAAACTTTCTCAAATCAAAGAAACCACCTAGAAATTTCAAGGGTGCATTCATGTAGCAATGCTTTGACATTGTTTGCTTTCGGGATATTTATTTTAATTTACCAGTCTTTCTAAAGCCTAACCAAATCTGACTTTGCAAAACCTGTTTTTTTTTTTTAATAAAGCAAAGTTTGATTAATAGAAACTATGTTTTTTTTCATTGGTGCAGTTATTTTAGTATATTAACATCAAATGAACATGCATTATGTTGAACCCATAACTCTATAGATCAGGGGTGTCCAAACCTGGCAACTTTAAGACTTGTGGACTTCAACTCCCAGAATTCCCCAGCCAGCCATGCTTGGCAACTTTAAGACTTGTGGACTTCAACTCCCAGAATTCCCCAGCCAGCCATGCTTGGCAACTTTAAGACTTGTGGACTTCAACTCCCAGAATTCCCCAGCCAGCCATGCTTGGCAACTTTAAGACTTGTGGACTTCAACTCCCAGAATTCCCCAGCCAGCCATGCTTGGCAACTTTAAGACTTGTGGACTTCAACTCCCAGAATTCCCCAGCCAGCCATGCTTGGCAACTTTAAGACTTGTGGACTTCAACTCCCAGAATTCCCCAGCCAGCCATGCTGGCTGGGGAATTCTGGGAGTTGAAGTCCACAAGTCTTAAAGTTGCCAAGTTTGGACACCCCTGCTATAGATCATATCACCCTCAAAGTTCATGTTGAGAAATATGTGCTTGAAGGTACCTCTAACATGAAAATCACTGTCACAATCAACAAATAAGATCCTGTATTGTTTCATGAAACAACTTTGATCAGAGGCATTTTCAACATTTTTCTAGGTAGAATTTGAATCTGATTATATTTGGCTTTACTAGTGTATCACGATTCCAAATGGCAACCACCGTGTTAGTGGCTGATCTGTCTTTAGCTTATATAATTAAAATGTTTTAATTGTGTCACAACTGCATGGTTGACACTTCCCTACCATTCCCTTTGGATACGCTCCAATCCAACTCTGATAACTTTGAAGCCAATGAAAATATTTAATAATCAAACAACGGAGTATGCATTGAAAAGATTTTGCTAGGAGAAAAAAAAAAAGCTCCTTTGGTTAAGGCAATGGGCTAGAAACCAAGAGGTTGAGTGAGTTCTAGACCAGCCTTAGGCACAAAGTCAGGTGGGGGGCAGTGGTGTATTAACCATTAAGCAGACTAAGCACGTGCTTAGGGCACCAGGCCCAAAGGAGACACCACAAAGTTGAGAAAGAAAGAAAAAACAATGAAGATTTGTACAGTATGTACAAAGGAGGGGGGCACCAAAATTTGTCAGTGCTTAGGACACCAGTGAGCCTTAATCCATCACTGGGTGGGGGACCTTGAGCAGTCACTCTCTCTCAGCCTAGGAAGGGGGCAATAGCAAACTATTTTCAAAATTGTGCTAGGAAAACTTCAGGTCCCTATATGCTTTGGATAGTGATATAGGATGCATATAAATTTAATAAACACACACACACACACACACACACACAAATTTAATAAACACACACACACACACTGACTTGAAGGCCTCTCTCCCCTTCCCTCCAAGAATGCTCCCTAAGTATTTTCTTTGTTAAGAGAATAAAAACACTATACAGTCAATATACAGTATCTATCTGGACACTAGTGCATATATTTCTTTGACAGGCATCACCTCTTGGCTTCACAAATGTCTTTACCAATGAACATAAGAATGCTGCTGCAAAGAGGAAGCCTTCACTGCACATTATGCGTTGCAGCCTGCGAACCGCTCTGTTGTTTTGATAGGTCTTTTTCAATGTGGAGGGAAACTTGGTGTGTCCCATGTGCATGCAGTTAGAAAAGTCACAAGGGCCTGATGTTATCAGACCAGTGACACCCATCATGATGTCATTACAGAAATGAGGCACATCATGATATGCCATGTATGACTTCAATCACAGAATTCACTTTATTTTTCTGGCATTGCAATGGTACTTGTCCCAATGCCACCTCTATGATTAGCTCGTATTGCGACAGCTCGCATAGCCATCAGATGCATGGCTGGGGAGAAGACCTTATTTGAGGAGGGAAATGCAGGAAATTGCAATGGCACCTGTGCTTCAATAGTGGTCCAATCATCTTCTGAGTCATTGACTTCAGTTAGAAAAAAATTCTGGAAGAAAAATATTGCACTCATAAAGGCTACAGGAAGAATTAAAGTTCTGGAGAAATCTCAGGGAGGACCAAGTTATTCAAAGCTTTGAGAAATCATGACAGTGAAAAAGAGGTGACACAAGGAGAGACAGAATACAGACAATGACTTTATTTAATGAAAATACCAAAAGGTTGGAATGATTCTTCTCCTCCATCTCAAGCCCATTGTCTCACCTACATTGCCAATGAATGACAGCTACTGTTGTAGCCTGCAAGCACCCAGTGGAGCTGGCAGCAGATTCAGACAGTGAGGAGGTTGGGGAGGAACATGGGCCAGTCCTGGAGTCTGAGGAAGGCTCTGATGAGGGTTTTGGGTTTAAGGCAGAGAGAGGGCCAGAGCCATATGCCAGTTATCAGCTGCTTTGAGAGTCAGACAGCAGTGAGGCAGATGAACAGCTGCAGCCTGTTCCCAATATGCGCATGCGCAGAGTTGACAGACGAAGGGAACAGCTAAAGAACAGGGGTCGACTTGGGAGTAAGGCCACAGGTGGAGGATGAATGGCCCCTCCCAGAGGAAATAAAAGAGGAGCAAAAGAGGAGTGGAGTTTGCAGGAGACAATTAGTTCACTTAATTGGTTCGTGGCTCTCCAAGACTCCTTGCCAAGTTTTGCAGATATCAGCCTGGCAGCTCTCTACACCATATAAGGTCTGTGACTGTAAATCCTCCCTTGAAAGACTTTGCTGTGAATGAGCAGAATTCACAGTAAATCAATGAAAGAGTTTTTTGTCGGGACAAGGAGTTTACTGCATGCTCTTGGGAAGCCTCGGTCAGAACAGCTACCAGATGGGAAAATGTTAAACAGAAACTCTATGGCAGCGGTCCCCAACGCTTTTGACACGAGGGACCAGTTTCATGGAAGACATTTTTTCCACAGACTAGGTGAGGGGATGGTTTTGGTTTCATTCGCTTGCTCACTACTCACCTCCAGTGTGCCGCCCGGTTCATAGCAGGCCACAGACCAGGGGTTGGGGACCCATGGTCTATGGGACAGCAATTTCATGTACCAAAATCAAAAAGTCCCATAAGTATATTGTCTCCAGAGTAGTCAAGTTTGGGAATAAGTTCTCACTTTCTGCTGAAGTTCTGCTAATTAGGACGTAGAAGCCAAAGACCAACATAAAGCATTGGGGTCATGAAGGTTGATCTAGTAAGCAATAAGCACTGATTGAAAGATGATTTCCCCCCCCCAAACAAAACAGCCTTTATAGGAAGAAACGGTTGTATGGACAGTGTAATTTGATCAAGAAATGCCGTCCGTTTGAACTCTCTTTTGCCATTCTGCCAGTGGCTTGTTTTTGTCCAGATGCTTGCCAAAGGGCATGGGGAAAAAAAAACAGCTCCACATTCCTTTTGGGTTTCATCTTGTTTTGTTTTCTTTCCTGAACACACACTGTCATATGCAGCCATAGCAGGTGATTTAATACCCGCAGGAGCAGAAAATCTTCCCTTGATTCATTTCAGTTTAACTCTGAGCTGTTTCAAAAGCTATTACAAGGCTTGTCCAGCCCAGAAATACGAAACCCCTCCTGTGAATCAAAATCCAGAAACTGCTACACTGACAGCTACAATGGATAAAGGCAGATGCATTTTAGGGTAATTCCACCATTATCCCTCATTCTATTTCAATTCCTGTCACCCTGACTGTGGACCTTCCAAAGTGACATTTTGCAGTTCAGGTCCTGATAGGTGTTTTTTTTTTACAGCATAATCTGTTTGGGGCAGCACCTCTGGTCCATATTTTTTAATGCCGCTCCAATTGATTGAAAACTGTAGCAAAATTGTATTTGTTTTGCATTAGGATTTAAGCTTAATTTTCCTTGAGCTGCAAATTCCTAGGGGATTCCTACAATAGCTACCCTGCTTCTCTCTGACTACCATATTTTTCGGAGTATAAGACACACTTTTTCCCCTCAAAAAAAGAGGGTGAAAATCTTGGTGTGTCTTATACACTGAATACAGCATTTTTGGCCTCCTGAAACCCTGCCCCATTTGCAAAAATGCCCGTGCATAGCCTTTAGGAGGCTTGTAGAGTGCTCCTGGGGGCTGGGTAGGGCAAAAATGAGCAAAAAGGGGCTGTTTTTTTCTGGTTCTCTGCCCTCCAGCTCCCAGGAGCACACAATAAGCTTCCTAAAGGCTATGCATGCCCCTTTTTTTGACAAAAAGGGCCCATTTTTCCAAAAATTGGCTGTTTTGGGGAGGTCTGCAGAATGCAAAACCTTTTTTTAAATGCCTCTTCAAAATATTGGTGCAACTTATACTCAGGTGCATCTTATACTCCAAAAAATATGGTAGTTCATGTTCTCATTGGAGGCAATTTTTGTCCCACCACACTTTCTGAGTCACTAGTTCAAGTCAGCCATTTTACTCAGCAGTAGCAACCAATTTTATCTCCTCAACTCGGTGACTCAGTGTCGTGTTCCTGGCCTTTATCTCTTTGATCTGCAGATGTGAAACTTATCTTCCTTCACTCTTTATCGACTCCAAATCCAACCACTCTGAAAATATAGAGGCATGGTCCCAGCTGTTAAGAAAAATTAAGATAGAAGTAAAAAAGAAATCTTCAAACGAGACTTGACTCCTGTTGACAACATGTTGATAATTATGTGGTTTTCTTGGAAATATTCTGGGCACGGTTTGTCATTCTCTTTTTCTGGGTTGTTTCCCACGCCTCTCAGTTTGGCCTACAATGTTAGGTTTTCCTGGTACTGACCAATCCAGATCAGGCGATTTCCCATCAAAAAGTGCTTGGATACAGAATTGCTGGGCAGGTCATCATCTCAAGTCATAGGAGCCCTTTAATGAAACAATGAACTGCTCACATGGGAAGTGTTTTGGAGTTGTTAATGGATTACCTTACTTTGGCGGCAGAGGTGGGTTCCTACCAGTTCAGACTGGTTCGGTCAAGTAGGTAGTAACTCGGCCCGCCATGCCCCCCGAACCAGTTCTATCAGCAGCGCCATAGGCGCCACCATCTTGTTTTTTTGCTTCTGTGCATGTGCAGAAGCATTTTTTACTACTGTGCATGTGTGCATAGTGCGCATCAAGTGTGCGTGCCCGAAGCAAACCAGCAGTAGCAGAAGCCAGAACCCACCCCTGTTTGGACGGGGGGGGGGGTATTTTTTACAATCTGTCTTTTTCTATTACTAACCTCATAGCTTCTCTCTGAAAATCTGGAACCCCTTTGGTGAAGCAGTGCCATCTGATGCGCCCCAAGGGACAGTGGATTCTCTGTGCTGACCTTATGGACCAGCTCCTTCTCAGAGATGTGGGTTGCCCTAACTCTACTGTCCTTTCAGAAAGCAGTGAAGACCTGCTTTTTTCTCCCCACAGGCGCTGGGGGCAGAACTTTAATTCATTGGAGCTGTATGGGAACAGATGTTTATGTAGGTCTCAACAAAGAAGTGGCCAGTTTTTTTGGCATTTTGGATTGGACATAGGTCCATGCTTTTTCACTGCCCAGGGTTCCACTGGATAGATGAGCAACCTTATTTTTTTAAACTATTACCATTTCCAAACCATCAGACAAATGGATACAAATGCAAGTAAAACCTGAAGAGCTGGTCCCTTTTACTTCTTTTTCTTTGTGTTCTTCCATGACTAGTAGTAGATCCGTGATGTAAAGTCGGCAAGGTTGAGAAACACTGCTCTAAAGGGATGGGAATTAGAAATGCTGGTTGAAGTGTGATCCGAACAGGATCCTGTTTCTTTGATAAAGCTCCCCCTTCCTTTTTTTTTTTTTTTTAAGGACAAAAGTCCTTGTTCCAAAATGCGAATGGTGGACTAGAGTTACCAGGGTGACAATTCATGTTCAAACAAGAAGAAATGATTACTGGATTCCAGAGATAGTTTCCAAAATATGGAAACTATTTTTGGACTGTAAGTTTATAAATGGGCTTGTACCACATCCAAAGTTTTTTTTTCTTTCTTTCCTTTTATAAGACCATCATTTTGAATCTATTTATGATTTGTTAAACTTGCCAAATTTCTTAGACCGGGCAATTGTATTTTATTTTATTTAAAAATCCCAACTGTTTCATAATTTGAGTCATGCTAGTCATGGTTATGTAACAATTGATTATTGTATAAATGATTTTAAGAAAAAATATAATTAATAGTAACTTATCATAATATTGACTTGAAATTTAAATGCAAAATAGGCAAACACAATTTATGAAAATGGCATTTTTGGATTTTTTTTTTAAAGGAGATTTTATAATTGGTTAGTGTGAAAAGGTGATGCAAAACTCCTTCTCTGTTCTCAGTCCTCCCCCAACAATGTCTGCAATACTTGTGAAGCTTCTGTTTCCTTGTTGTTCTTTTTATTTTGTTCTTAGCTTTTCCTAACCTTGAGCGTGATAATCTAAGAAGCAGAGGGAAAGAAGTATGTTGCATGGTGGTACAGGGGTAAGAATGCAGTATTGCAGACTAATACTGCTGACTGCCAGCAGTTTGAGTCTCACCAGGCTCAAGGTTGACTCAGCCTTCAGTCCTTCCGAGGTGGGTAAAATGAGGACCCAGATTGTTGTTGGCAATATGCTGTAAACTGCTTAGAGAGGGCTGGAAAGCACTATAAAGTGGCATATAAGTCTAAATGTTATTGCTATGTGCGTGTGTGGGTGGAGGGGAGGGGGGTTTCCCAGGGACAGGCAAGTGTCATAATTAACTCTTGACTTCACCTCAACCTCCAATAGATGTTATTTTAGAAGAATTCTCTCTCTTAATAACAAGCATCAGCAAGAAAGGAATCCTGCTGTTTCAATTCATCGTACTTGGATTTCATGTATTAACTTTAAAAATCTTGCCCTGAACATCTCACGAACCTTGCCTGCATATATATGCCCTACAGCAGGGGTGTCCAAACTTGGGAACTTTAAGACTTGTGGACTTCAACTCCCAGAATTCCGCAGCTTAAAGGAAGTCTTAAAGTTCCCAGGTTTGGACACCCCTGACCTACAGTAATTTTTACCAGCTTCCAAACCCAGTTCTTTGACACCACTTCAGGTAGAACTGTTATTAATGTGCTTTTGGGATTCTGATCCATTTCTCCTTTAGAATTCAACTTTACAATAGAGCCGTCAAATATGAAATGTTGGTTGCAAATCTGTACAGTGTGTGTGTGTGGAGGAGGGATGACAAGGAGGTCAGTATATATGTGTACAAGAAAAAAAGACACCAGCTTGTTTAGCTAGTTGTTCATATAGGGATGAGACACTTTCCCAATGCCTTCCTGATAATAACATTTGTTTTACTTTTAAGTAAGAAATTCGGAATTCACAAAACTCTCTTCGTGAACGTAAAACATGTGATTTCTTTTATTTAGTTACTTTTAAAGGAACTGAATTGTGAGAGAAAGCAAAATGGAAGGATCCATGGATCAGACAGCTCATGCATTCTAACCAAATCACACTAAATGCTTCTTATACCTTGTTTGCTTGTTGTGGCCCACCAGTGGAGCTGGCAGGAGATTCGGACTGTGAGGAGGTTGGAGAGGAACATGGGCCAGTCCTGGAGTCTGGGGAAGGCTCTGATGACGGCTCTGTGTCGGAGGCAGAGATGGGGCCAAAGCCATATGCCAGTTATCAGTTGCCTTCAGAGTCAGACAACAGTGAGGCAGACGAACAGCTGGAGCCTATTCCCAGTATGTTGCAGGAACTGGGTATGTCTAGCTTAAGAGAAAGAAGGACTAGGGGAGACATGATAGCATTGTTCCAATATCTCAGGGGTTGCCACAAAGAAGAGGGAGTCAAACTATTCTCCAAGGCACCTGAGGATAGAACAAGAAGCAATGGGTGGAAACTAATCAAGGAGAGAAGAAACTTAGAACTGAGGAGAAACTTCCTGACAGTTAGAACAATTAATCAGTGGAACAGCTTGCCTCCAGAAGTTGTGAATGCCCCAACACTGGAAGTCTTTAAGAAGATGTTGGATAGCCATCTGTCTGAAACGGTATAGGGTTTCCTGCCTAGGCAGGGGATTGGACTAGAAGACCTCCAAGGTCCCTTCCAACTCTACTATTGTATTGTATTGTATTGTATGTGCATGCACAGAGTTGCCAGACGAAGGGAACAGCTAAGGAACAAGGGTCGACTTGGGCTAATGGACAATGAATGGCCCCTCCCAGAGGAAATAAAAGAAGAGTGAAAGGGGAGTGGAGTTTGCAGGAAACATTTAGTTCGCTTAATTGGTTCTGACTCTCTGAAACTCCTTGCCAAGTTTTGCAGATATTGGCCTGGCAGCTCTCTACACCAGATAAGGTCTGTGACTGTAAATCCTCCCTCGAAAGACTTCGCTGGATGTGAATGAGCAGAATTCACAGTAAATTAATAAAAGGGGGTTTTGTCGGGACCAGGAGTTTGCTTCATGCTCTCGGGAAGCCTCGGTCCGAACATAGCCCATCCCAGTTGCCAATTTCAAAATGGTGGCATGGTATGCCTGGTAAGGATGTGACATTGCTGAAGTTCATCTTAAAGTGAATAGAAAAGCTTCCCTTTCCATCCAACTAACTTTTGTCCTGTTCTTATGCATTATAAACTAGCTGAGCAAGGAAATGTATTCTTATTCCCATCTTTGCCTGTCTCATTTATTTTAAGCCGGTCTCTCTTTATGCAGAAGCTTTATACTCTGCACATTTCCAGAATACTGTTGGAGGTAATAGGGGAAATACCTCTCTAGGACACTTTTATAGGAATAGGAAGATACACCAGTGCCATCTAGTGGAAAAAAAGCATATTTTCTTTCAAGCATGCCAAAACAAATATTTTTTCGGTCTGCTTAATGGCAAGAAAACAGCGCTCTTTCTCTCCGTCTCCCTCTCCCTCTCTCCATAAAGCAGAAGGGTTTATGAAAGTACAGTATATTTGGATTAAATATTCTTCTTTATGTAATGTTGTGGTAAGGGTCTGTGTCATGATGAGAAATCCTGATTTGGATCTATTTCATTAACAGTACTAACAACAAGGCATTTTTTAATTATAACTCTTATTCTAGCTTAAGCGCCAAATGTCCCGTTTAATTGTCATTCTGGCATTTGCCAGTTTTTTTCAAAATCTGACTCCCAAGTTTGCCTTTCCTTTTGGGAGTTCCGAAATGCAGCATAATAGGATTGAAGTAGAAGTAGAGAGACATAAAGCCATGGAAATACAGAATGTGACTTTGGGCTGGTCTCTCACTCTCAGGCCACCTTATAATATTGTGGAGATTGGATAAAGGGTGACTTTCATGTAATATATCTCGGAACACACACACACCCGGCAGAGACATAGGGCATAAATTATCTCTATATCTAGAATGATCGAGGTCAGTAATGGCTAACCTTTTTGCCATCACGTACCAAAAGCAGGGGGAGCATGGGGGGGTCGTGCGCACGCATGCCCACACCCATTATTCTATGCACCCTCTCCCCATGAATGTGTGTGTGATCCCCCCCACTCATGCGCACGCAGCCCCTTGCCCTCCCCTGCTTTTGGTTTGCACATTGGACAGTTTTTCGCCCTCCGGAGGCTTCAGGAGGCTTCCCTGAAGCCTCCGGAGGTAGAAAATGGCCCAACCCGCAAACCAGAAGTCCGTTCCCGAACTTCCGGTTGCACATTGGGTTGTTTTTCGCCCTCCAGAGGCTCCAAATGTCTGAAAATGAAGGCCAAAATCAGCTGGCCAGCATGCACACTGGAGCTGACAGGGCAATGCCTCAGGTGCCCTAAGAAATGGCTCCATGTGCCACCTGTGGCACCAATGGTGGGATTCAGCCAGTTCGCACCTATTCGGGAGAACCAGTTGTTAACTTTCTAAGCAGTTGTTGGAAGAAATCTTACTTTGTTTTTTTCCCACTTTACAGGACTAATCCTGTAAGGAAGGAAACATTCTGGTGTTGTTTCTAGCCTAATCTTTATTGCCCTGCTTACAGAAACTGCCTCTATGGTTAACTCTTATTACATTGTAACAGCTAAGGCGAAGCGCCCATAGACCTGAGTGATATTGATTTGGCCACGCCCTCCCAGTCACATGACCACTGAGCCCCACCTACCCAACTGATCATAATGGCAGAGAACCGGTTGTTAAATTATTTGAACCCCACCATTGTGTGACAGATAGGTTCACGATCACGGATCTAGATATTCAAATGGGAGCCATTTTGGTCTACTGGTTAAGGCACCAAGCTAGTAAGGAGGACACCAAGTCAGCAGGGCTCACCAAAAGATAAGCACTTTAACACAAGTACAAATTCTAATCTGTATTTAATGAAACACTTCTCTGATTAAAGCAGCTACACATGGAATTTCATCTCTCCTCTTTCAATCTAAGTTCTTCCTTTGGGTTGTAGATGGGAAAACCAGAGTCTCTTGTTCTCTATGTAAAAGAGGTAGGATATTGAATCCAGGACGGCTGCATTGTGTTTAAAGGAGGAAGAAGTTGCAATATTCTGCAAGTAACACCACAGATGCTTAGCCCAACTGTACCATGATTAACACTGTAACTCAAGAGCTAAGATGTGGGTCTGTTGCGCTAGACGCTTGGCTCATTGTCAAATTAGTGTAATTATCTTTATGTACAAGAAAGAGGGGGGAGATGGTAATTGAATTGTCTTGTTCTATTCTTGGCCAGCTTATGTATATACAGTGTGTGTGTGTGTGTGTGTGTGTGTGTGTACTGTATATATGTATGTATATATGTGTGTATATATGTGTGTATGAATGAATGTATACACACATGCACACACAAGTGTGCGATTTTTAAAGAACATTAAGTATTTGATTTAATTAGTTCAATATATTCAACAGAAGAGAGCAAAATCATCATTTCAGGGGAGGGAAGGGAGGAGAAGGAGGGAAAGGAAAGGAAGGGAAGGGTGGGAGGGAGGGAGGGAGGGAGGGAGGGAGGGAGGGAGGAAGGAAGGAAGGAAGGAAGGAAGGAAGGAAGGAAGGAAGGAAGGAAGGACATCACCAGCCTTTCCCTGTTTTGTGTCCAATTGGTCCAGAGGTTGTCAGAATGAGCTTCCTTTAGAATGGGACTAGCAGTCCAGGACAAAATACCCTGTAGGCAGCAGCCAGTGATCAGAGAGACTGAAAATTCTGCCTTGCCTTAACACATAATCACTGATTAGAATGTGGGGTCAAGGGAATATAGCACCCCACATTGACTGATGGCACCATTTCCTGCTGATCCAAGGATTTTCTTTAAAGTGATTCAGAAGATGTGGTGGCCTAGGCTGTCCCTAAGGCTTTAGCTGTCTAAGCCATTAATTGAAGCCAGCTTTGCCTTCAATAAAATGAAAGTGAATGGATCAAAGTAAAGGTTCCTCTCGCATATATGTGCTAGTCATTCCCGACTCTAGGGGGCAGTGCTCATCTCCGTTTCAAAGCCGAAGAGCTAGCGCTGTCCGAAGACATCTTCATGGTCATGTGGCTGGCATGACTAAATGCTGAAGGTGCACGGAACACTGTTACCTTCCCACCAAAGGCGGTCCCTATTTTTCTACATGTATTTTTACATGCTTTCAAACTGCTAGGTTGGCAGAAGCTGGGACAAGTAATGGGAGCTCACTCTGTTACGCGGCGCTAGGGATTCGAACCACCAAACTGCCGACTTTTCTGATCAACAAGCTCAGCATCTTAACCACTGAGCCACCACGTCCCTGATAGTGAGTGGATAAGAAACACTAATTCTTACACACCACAGCAAAAGAGTTTATCTTCCTAGTCAAGAGAAGGCAGGTGGAAGACAGCATCCCCTGTTCTGCTTTTGAGAAAGGACTATACTTGCATTGGGGCTATTTGGTTGTTCAAATTGGTCCCAAATCCATCAAGTACAGAAAGAATTATTCAATCCTTAGCCATTTAGAGTCTAGATCAGGAGTTGCCAAACTCTTAAAGCAACTTTAAGACTTGTGGATTTCAACTCCCAGAATTCCCCAGAGGGCTTGGTCTCTATGAAGTATCCCCTGTGGACAGAATCTCACCTTCTCTGCTCCCATCACTCCACCCTTAGGATTCAAGCAAAGCAAAAGCAGGCCACCATTTTAGTTTTCCTTTGTTTATCAATTGACTCTATTCCAGGCATGACTTCTGAACCAGAATTTCTTGCTCACGTCTTTTGAGGACAGAAGAGGCAACTTTGTGCAAATCCAAACCATTCATGCCTTTGAAATGCCATGGTTGCAACATATTCCCAGCAAGCAAGTGCAACACTCTGAGTGCTCCACAAATGCCATTTCTCAACAACATATATATTAGCAAGGGATATCAGGAGATTTGTTTGGATTCTCTGCGCCAGCCCAGATTTGTAGGGGGGGGGGGATTGAGAAATGCACTTGCCCTTTTAAAAGCTCACTTAAAACCCTTTCCATTTATTTTTTTTGACTGGAACTAACAGTTCACCTACTTACAAATCCAAGACATAACGAAATATTCCTTCAGTGGTGAAGCTATTAATCCTTTGTGCTGTACCAGCCACAGAATAATAAGAACATAGAGTCACGTCATAGTCTTTGCTTCTTTATAGGTTCTGTAGTCCGCCAGCAACCAGCGGAGCTGGCAGCAGATTCGGAGAGTGAGGAGGTTGGGGAGGAACATGGGCCAATCCTGGAGTCTGGAGAAGACTCTGATGAGGGCTCTGTGCTGGAGGCAGAGAGGGGGCCAGAGCCGTATGCCAGTTATCAGCTGCTGTCAGAGTCAGACATCAGTGAGGCAGACGAACAGCTGGAGCCTGTTCCCAGTGTGAACATGCACAGAGTTGCCAGACGAAAGGAACAGCTAAAGAACAGGGGTCGACTTGGGAGTAAGGCCACAGGTGGAGGATGAATGGCCCCTCCCAGAGGAAATAAAAGAGGAGCGAAAGGGGAGTGGAGTTTGCAGGAGACAATTAGTTCGCTTAATTGGTTCTGACTCTCCAAGACTCCTTGCCAAGTTTTGCAGATATAGGCCTGTCAGCTCTCCAAGCCAGATAAGGTCTGTTGACTGCAAATCCTCCCTTGAAAGATTGCTAGATGTGAGTGAGCAGAATTCACAGTAAATGAATAAAATTTACTGTGTAGCACAAAATCTTTGCATCCCCTGAACCCACAGTAATGCTGGGAGCAGCCCACCCCTGTACCAGGTATCCTTGCTTTCTGCCTGTACAGGATTGCTCTTTTCAATTTCACCTGAGGTTTTGCTTGCTCTCCAAGGCTATCGTTTGTAATCTTGTCCTGAGCATTAATTGAACTCTATTCCTGGCCCCCGTTTTCCACATGCTTCATTGAGTCAACCTCTTTATTTGCTCAGAGGAGATTTGTTTGCCTTCCACATCCAAAGTGATACTGAAGCTCAAGGCCTCGTTCCATGCTCAGCACGACATGACCCACAAGCTTTCTATCCTGTTTTCTGTTGCTGTGGCATTTTGTGCTCTGTGTGGGCCTTTGCTTTTGAACAATGCTCAGGGTATTAAAATGTGTTGGAAGTTGCTATCAAAGCCCTGGAGGAAAGCACAATCAGTTAACCCCCTTTTAAATCAGGTTTTGTATCAAATTATTAAGGCTCTTCAGTTTCCCCATCTTATCATAAATCTAGGAGTCTAGTATTGGCTCTTCATCAACAACATAATTCATTGCCTGGCCTGCGTGAATTTGTTCTGCCCTTTCAGAATCTATAATGTAATTCAAGGAGACTTGAGGACAATCTCTGCTCACTTCAAAAAAAAAAAAAAGCATTACCGATCAGGATATAAACTTTTTGTTTTCCTCTTGCCCTGAAACATATAATTATAACTGTTTATGCTCTACTTCCTCTCTTTTGCCTTCCAAAATCGATTTGTTTTGCACTTGAAGCTACAGATGGCACTCCTTCCCCCCAAACATGAATGCAGTTTTAAGAACTCTTGGAGCTACTGGCGAACAATCTATGTTTAGCTGAAATCACTTCATTTTGTATTTTCCTGGATTTTGGGAGACAGCAAACTGCCTAGCACTGGTTTTCTCATCAATCTAATAGACAAGTACAATGTAAAAAAGAAAGCAACTTTATCACTGCCTGAGCGTGGGAGAATAGAATCTACAGCCGGGTTGGCATAGGGTTTCTATGTAGCATTTATCGGTGGAGAATGCAGATAGTGAGTTTGAGACATGCACTTTTATTCAGTAGTCTTGATGCCCTGACATTCATTCGGGAAATCCAGAGATGTTCAGCAAGGCAACATATTGGCTCCACCAGAGGGCGCTATGGGCACAGGCAGTGCTTCCTCCGATTGGGTTGAGCAGACCTTTATCAGATTCTAGTGGGTGGGTGGGTGGAAAAATATGGCACCGGTAGGAAATCCATGGATTAGGCTTGCCTCCATAAATGGATGCCATGATCCTGCACGAGGGTCCTGTTTCTGGAGTAGATGAGGCATATCACTGTTGTATGCAAGATACTGTAATGATAAGTGAGAAACATCTTGAGCGAAGGGATGAAGAAATGCTGCCTAGGGAATGGCCAGATAAGAGAGGGCTTGGCCCACAGCTGCATAGTGAGTGGAGAAAGCAGCTCAGGAGGAATCCTCCCTAATACAAAGTCCTATAAAAGTAGGACAGACAAAACCCCAACCCTTAGCTGAATATTGGGAGGAGAAGGCACAGTGTTTGGTTGTTCTCCTTCAAGTGTGACTAGTTTTAGCCAGGGGTGGGCTCAGCAATGGTATCCTATTATGTTCACTACTGGTTCGGTAGTGGGAGCGTGCATGCCCTCTTCCTAAAAGCCACCAGTGATGGAGCATCCTAATTTTAATTAACCCATTTTAGTTTATTAAAAAAAAAAGTTGATAAAAAAAGATTTCTTACATTAGAAATTACCTAAGGCTGGAATGGCAAACCTATGGCACACATGCCACAGGTGGCACGCAGAGCCGTTTGTCAGGGCACGCGAGGCATTACCGTTAGCTGGCCAGCGCACATGCGCACGCTGGCAAGCTGAGTTCAGCCTTTTTTAAAGCCATTTTTCACTCTCCCCAGGCTCCAGAGGTTTTATAAGAGCCTGGGGAGGGTGAAAACACCCTCCCTGCTCCCCTTGGAGGCCCTTGGGAGGCTTCAGGAACTTCCCTGAAGCCTCCGGAGCACAAGAAACCAGCCCTATGGGCAAACCGGAAGTTTGGGGATGGATTTTGCTTGTAGGGCTGGTTTAAGCCCTCTGGAGCCTTCAGGGGCCTTCCGGAGGCTTCCCAGAGCCTTCTGAGGGCTCCTGAACACTCCGGAGGGCTAAAATCGGCCCTACAAGCAACCCGGAAGTGACTTGTGGTTTGCTCGTAGGGTCAGTTTTTGCCCTCCAGAGGCTTCTGGGAAGCTCTTGAAGCCTTCGAAGGACCTCCAGAGAGGGGAAGCTGTTTTCGCTCTCCCCAGGCTCCTATAAAGCCTCTGGAGCCTGGGGAGGGTGAAAAAAGCATGCAAAAAATGGGGGGAGCACCGTCATGTGTGCATGCATTCTGGGGGGGTTGCGCATTGTATTATGGGCATGGCACGCCCACGTACGACCCCCCCTGAGTCTCCCCGCTTATGGCACGTGAGCCAAAAAAGGTTCGCCATCCCTGACCTAAGCCTTTTACTGAAGTGGTTAAACCAATAACAATCCCATGTTTTCTATTGAATTAACAAATGGGGAGAACTTGAAAACATGCTTTTCCCTACCTCTCTCCTACAGGCGGACTTCAAATGATGAGCCCCAGACATCTTGTTAAATAGGGAAGTGTCATGTCATCTTGTTCTAGAGATTATCTGCATGAATCACACACCTAAAACCATCATCAGCATGCAGAAGGAAGCCTCCTTCATAACAGTAGAAATTTATTCCTGACAAAATATATTCAAATTAACTTCCCTCTTCCAACTGCTAGCAAAAAAAAGAGAGAGAGAGAGAGAGAGAGATCAAGTATTTGGAGACCCATTGCAAGTTTTCACAGAGAGATGCAAAGGACAGGTGGACAGTTTTTAGTATTTCTTATTTTAAAAATGGTATATATTTATGAAAGCCACCAAAGCCCTCTCCTTTAAAACTTGTAAATCCATGATTAGGTAATGTAAACAGAAATGTAGCCGTTGTTCATCTATTAGATTCAACATCGGTCAGTGAATCAGAACATGGCAGTATAGACATATATCAATAATAAACTGGAAAGTTTCTACATCAAATGCAAAAGAATAGAGTAGCGTAGCGTAGCATAGAATAGGATAGCATAGCATAGAAATAGAAATGGAAATGGAAATGGAAATGGAAATGGAAATAGAAATAGAATAGAATAGAATAGAAATAGCATAGCATAGCATAGCATAGCATAGCATAGCATAGAATAGAATAGAATAGAATAGAATAGGAGACTAGAAACTAGAAAATGAGAGGAGAGAAGAAGAACAGAATTGGAAGGGACCTTGGATGTCTTCCAGTCCAACCCCTTCCTCCAGAACAACTTCTGGAGGCAAGTTGCTCCGCCGATTAATTGTTCTAACCGTCAGTAAATTTCTCCTTAGTTCTAAGTCGCTTCTCTCCTTGGTTATTTTCCACCCATTGCTTCTTGTTCTACACTCAGGTGCCTTGGAGAATAATTTGACCCCCTCTTCTTTGTGGCAGCCCCTGAGATGTTGGAACACTGCTATCATGTCTCCCCTAGTCCTTTTTTTCATTAAAACTAGAGATACCCAATTCCAGCAACCTTTCTTTATATGATGTCCCTTAGCATTTCATAAGTTATAAGTAATCAGTGTCAGGAAAACTCTGGGCAGCTTTAAAATAAAAATTGGGTACAATATTACTGTATTTGTCAATAATTTAATTTAATTTAATTTAATGCTTCTAGACCGCCCCCTCTCCCGAAAGGGACTCGGGGCGGTGTACAGTTCATACAAAATATATCAGATACAATAAAATTAAGTATGTACAGTTGACAGTTGACATGGAGGAGGTAAGAATGACATTAAAAGAACTGTACAAAGCAGATTAAAATAAGTTCAAACCCCTAAAAACAAATACAGTGAATTAAAAAACCCCTAAAATAACCAGATATAGTGCGTTTGCCAGGAGGGACAGTTGAATTATGCCAGGCCTGCTAATCGGAACAGGTGGGTCTTCAGTTTTTGCCGGAAGGAGCGGAGGTCAGAAGTGGTTCTAATGTCGGGGGGGAGGTCATTCCAGAGGGTTGGGCCCATCACAGAGAAGGCCCTACTCCTCGGTGTCGCCCGCCGGCATTGTCCAGTGGATGGCACCAGGAGAAGTCCCTCCCTGTGTGAGCGTATTGGCCGCAGGGATGTATGTGGGAGGATGCGATCCCGCAAGTAACTAGGTCCCGTGCCATGGAGCGCTTTAAAGATGGTAATCAGCACCTTGAAACGCACCCGGAAAACCACAGGTAGCCAATGCAGCTCGCGCAGGAGAGGTGTTACGTGGGAGTACCTCGTACTCCCCATCACAGCCCGCGCGGCTGCATTCTGAACTAACTGCAGTCTCCGGGCGCATCCCAAGGGCAGCCCCATGTAGAGAGCTATACAGATATGCCTCAACCTATGACCATAATTGGGAGGAGAATTTCCACTGCTAAGCAAGGTGGTTGTTAAATGAGTCGCACCCAATGTTAGGATCTTTCTTGCCACCATTGTTAAGGAAATCACTGCATTTGTTAAATGAATCATGTGGTCCTTAAATAAATTCCTCTTTTCCAGCAGTGAAATCCTCTGAAGTCTGTTACCGGTTCAGTGAGTCTGCTACCGAATGTGCGCTTTGCGCACATGCGCATCTGAGGTGCACCTGCGCAGTGCTTAAAAAGGAACATTTTGAAGCCTTCCGAGTCTGCAAAGGTAAGTAGAACAGCGAGGGGGGTGGGAGGAATCCGCTGTGCCACGCAATTTAGATTAGCTAAAAGCAGGAAATCTGACGATTCTAGCTAATATAAATCGCACATCACAGCTGATCGTCACCCAGCTGATCGTCAGAAATACCAATTCGCCTGAACCGGTAGCATTTTTTACTACTGGTTCAGACGAACCGGTCCAAATCGGTAGCATTTCAACCCCTGCTCTTCTTCCATTGGCATTGCTTGTGGGAAGCTGGCTGGGAAGTTCACAAATGGCAAATCACACGAATCCTGGTACACTGCAACTATCGTAAGAACCTGCCTGTTGCCAAGTAACAAAGTTTGATCACATGACTATGGGACAGTGGTTGGTTCCGGATCCTGTTGCAACCTGTATGGTGCAACGGGGCCGGGCGTCCACCACATCAATGCGCGCAGTGCGTACTTACTGCCCGTGATGCCTCCGCGACTCTCCAGCTGTTCAGCGGAGCGTCATGCAGGCGCTGTATGCTCCATGCGGATAAGCCCCGAAAACCTCAAATACTGGTAAGGACCGTGGGCGGGCAGATGGGCCTTCTGGAGCACAGTGCTGGAACGGTACCTGGTGCTCCCGGCAGGCATCAGTATGCCCGTACGGGGCCTACTGGGCGTAACCCACCAATGCTATGGGATGTGGCCACAGTTGTAAAGGTGAGGGTTGATCATAAATCACTTTTTTCCCAGTGCTGCTATAATTGAGAATACTCAACGAAGCCCAGCCCCTCACAAGGTTCTTGTTATGGGGAAAATAGGAGGAGGGAGTGTTAGCCTACCATCTTGAGTTACTTATAAAAACAATTAAGATGGGATAAATAACTGTACAGGTAGTCCTCGCCTTACAGCATTTGGATGCTTGACAAGTGGTTCACCCCGGGGTCATCTGATCCCCTTTTGCAACCTTCTGACAAGCAAAGTCAATGGGGAAGCCAGATTCACTTTAACAACCGTGTTACCAATTTAACACCTGCAGTCATTCACTTAGCAAATGTAGCAAGAAAAGACGCAAAATCGGGCAAAATTTACTTAACAAATTTCTCACGTAGCAACTTGAATTTTGAGCTCAATTGAGGACTAGCTGTATTAGCGTAATTTTTATTCAAGTGAGTTCTAAAATTAATAATCTCTTGAGGCGGCTCAGAGTTGGTATTCTAACGGTTCGGACCAGTTCACCCGAACCAGTAGCGGAAATCATGGGTGGCCCCGCTCACCCATCCCGGCTCTATGACATCCCATTTAGGCCCTTTTCTCACCAAAAGCGCATGTGTGGAAGGCTGAGCGCCCTCACATTTGCAAACCGGTAGGGAAGATAAGTGGATACCGCCCCTGAGGAGGCTGTGCCCCCTCAGTACATGAATCCTTGCGATTACTTCCTGCTAACATTTACAAAAGGGCTATATCAGTTCCTGTCCTTTCTAGCTCCCTCACTTACCTTATGCATAAGGATCTCAGGTAGAATCCAGAGGGAAGGGATGATTGGAGCAGAAACAGCCTATCTAGCTTCCCTCCCCTCTTAAAATTCTGTGAAAAGGCACCAATATGAATGATGAGTTTTTGACAAGTTGTTGGCTACTAACCAGGCCTCACAACACAGTTTATTTCCAAAGATGTGGGATCTAAATTCAGAGAAAGGCCCAGGGATGGGCTGCTTTGGGTTTGCCTGGGTTCGGGATAATCCATAGCTAACGTTATGGCCGATTCGAAGAACCTCGGAATCGTGCCCTTGGCTGGCCCTACCCACCCTGCCACACCCCTCCCAGGAGTCTCTAGATGGCCTGTTTGGATGCAAGGATGCAGGGCCCGTGCCGAGGTTCAGGGGGGGGAAATGGGCCATCTTTGCCCTCCCAGAGGCTCGAGGAAAGCCTCTGGAGTCTGGGGAAGGTGAAAATGCCCCCCTTACCATAGTGCAGAAGGCCAACTAGGCCACACTCGCCATGGCCATGCCCATCAAGCAACCGAGCAGAGAAACCATTGTTGAAATGTTTGAAGTCCACCCTTGGAAAGGCCTACATACAACAAACCATATATGCCATTTCAAATATTTGCATTTGTAGGTTATATTGTGTTGTAGAAGATCTGATCCCACCGAATCATAAACACTAAATATAACAAGAGGGTAATTTACTTATTACGGCAGCAAAGAATGGTCTTTGCCCAAAACTGGAAAAATAGGGAAATTCCACAAGAAGAGGAAATAATTAGGAAAAATTCTGACCTGTGCTGAAATGGATAAATGGATGTGGGAATTGAAGAATAAAGACAAATCAGAATATTATAAGATCTGGGACAAATTTTATCGATGGTTGGAGCAAAAAAGAGAAGACCCAAAATAAGCAATGACTAAGATTTACAGAATGGAGATTAGAATTATGTACGAAACTGTAACAGTGAAAATGTAGAAGATAAAAACAAAGCAACATGGTTGGAAATATGATATTTTAATATTTTTATATACTGAATAGACCAAATGCAAATAAGCATGGTAGTTATAATGTATAACTTTATATCTTAGTATGTAGGGCAAAGATTTTGCTAGGACGGTTACACCGTGTCCACGATTTTAATTTGTGTTCAATAAAAACTTTTTAATTAAAAAAAAGATCTGATCCCACCAGAGTCTATATCACAAATCAGAAAAGAGGGAGAGACGGATCCCTATTTCTATTTGTGAACCTTCTGTGTCCATTGTGGCTTTCATTTAAACGACACTGTTCAGCCCCTGAATCGCCTCACAAACAAAGCATTGCAAAGGGCTGATGCAACTTTGCAGATCAATTGTTAATCATTTACACATTCCTGACAAAAGCCTGTAGCCTTGCTATTTGTGTTGTATAGTCATTTCTAATAAACACAGAATTAACATTCCTCCAATTACTTATCTGTATAATAAGACTGAACATTCTTTCCAGGATCTATAGTTCTTAAGGCATTTTATCTCAGCAGGATTCTGTTGTAAACATGCTTTTTCTTGCTAGGGCAACAGTAATTTCCAGAAGTCATCCAACCAAATTGTTCCAAGATTTATAGTCCAGACTGCCATGGATATTCAGAATCAGACCATCATCTATCACCATCCTCTAAACATAGTGCCATGCATGCATTTGCAAACTGCACAGCAGATGGGTTTGTTTTCCTATGCAATAGACACAATCCTGCATTTATATGCATACACCGTGTGACATCTAATTAAGAGATAAAAATTACTCTTGATTTTTAAAAACACAAATCCAAGCAAGTCAGCATTAGTGAAAGAATGCAGTGTGCTCTCAAAGGTTAATGTTCTAATGAAAACACAGTAGGAATTCACTTGAGTGATGTCTGCAGCTATCATAGCTGGCTTTAATGCAGCTTGGTTATTCTTTGCATAGTTTAACCACCCTCTTAGAGTATGCATAATGAGAGGAGGGCAGTAAAAGAGTGAGGGAAGGGTGGGGACAGGATAAAATGATTACCAAGGCATTTAAAAGGGCAGAGTGGTGATTTTAATCTGTGTGAGAAAATAGCCTGTGTTAAGTAACCTGGAGAATTACCCTAACATCATATGCTGTTATACACACACATTGGAATGCAGAGAGCAGTATGTATGTATGTATGTATGTATGTATGTATGTATGTATGTATGTATGTATGTATCAGTGGTGGGTTTCAAAATTTTTTAGAACCTCTTTTGTAGGTGTGGTCTGCTTTGTGGGAGTGGCTTGCTGGCCATGTGACCGAGTGAGGGTGGCTTGCAAGCCATGTGACTAGGTGGGCATGGCCAACTTGTAAAATGTGGTGAAACTTACTTAACAACGCTCTTGCTTAACAACCAAAATGTTGGCTCAGGAACTCTGGCATTGAAGTGTGCAAGTCTTAAAGCTGTCAAGTTACAAGACCCTTGCACCCCTAACCCTTTAGAAAAAAAACAGGGGTGTTCAAACTTGACAGCTTTAAGACTTGTGGACTTCAACTCCCAGAATTCCTCCTCTCGCTCTTCATCCTGATGATGTGCAGACGGGTGGGGTGAGGGAGCTGGAACCGGTTCTAAACGGCCCTGTAGATTTGTGGAGCCTCTTCTATAGAAGAGCTTAGAACTGGCAGGAACCCACCCCTGGTATGTATCATTCCCTACACCAGGGGTGTCAAACTGGTGGCCCATGGGCTGGATGCATCATGCACAGGGCACGCCCACTCCAGCTCTGTAAAGGGGGGAAATGTCATGATACGTCATGTTTGACACCTGTTTTCTACACTGTTTGATTCTGTTGGAAGAAATGTCCCTCTGGGTTCAGTTCCAAGTGGGGAAAAAGACACTGGAAACATGGAGACTGCTTGGAAGGATGGTTTAATGGTGGACAGGACCACATGGCTTGAGGACCTGGGCAAAAAAAGCACATGGGTGAGAGAGGGAAAGAGAGAGAGATTTATACCCTCTGTTGGGCTTTGAATTTGAGCTTGTATTCTGATTGGTTGTCAGACTGCCATGGGGCCATGCGGGGGCAACTATGTAGGCTGTCCTGAGACCCAAGCTTGATTGATTCTTACTAGGGGATGATGTAATGAAAGGATTTTGGGATTCCTTTTATGGCTCTGCCTGAAGGAAGTAGATCTTTGTTACGTAGAATAGACTGGCTCAGGCCTTAATGGCCCATTGGCAAAGGTGGGGTGGGGTTGAGATTCTGCCTCCTTTTTAGGGGAAATATTCTGACCTTTTAATATTTCCTAAAATATTTCATTTTTCTAGGAAAGGGCTGGGTACTAACTTCCTACAATTCTATGGATAATTGTCTGATCAAAGTGTTAAAGAAGTTTATATAAATGGTACATTTTAGCCACTCCCTTAAGGAGGAAGATCTTTCAAAAGGCTAACACAGGATCAGGCTACTCTAATCTCAGGAAGGAGATTGTTTAGGAAGGGAGATGCTATGCACCCCATCCAGGCCCCTACAGCCTCTAGACACTATGTCGGGCTTCCAAAGAAACCAGACAGAAAAATGACTACAGGAGCAGGAGCCCTTCTTCACTTAACTTTCAGAGTCCCAAAGGTGCTTTTCCAAAAGCCAACTGCACTTTCTGGTTTTTCTTTGATGACATTTCCCTTCTCATCCAAGAAGCTTCTTCAGCTCCTACTGGATGGTGGGGAGTGGAAGGATTTATACTTCTTGCAGACAGCTGGTCATATGCCTTCTTTCAGCACATCGTTAAGGTCACCTGAGTATTACAAATGGGGGTGGAGCCTTTTGGGGGACTGTTCAAAGGACTGTGTTGTAGACTGGACATAGATGATGTCGTATCCCTCCTCCCCTGTAGAGAGGGCTGTTCAGTTTTGACATAGATCGCCTCTCTGACCCCTCTTTCAAACCTCTTTGTCCAAAATGTGGACTTTGTTGTCTTCAAAAGAGTGGCCTTTGTCTTTTAAATGCAGATGGGCTGCTGAATTGAGTCCTGATGGGCCATCTATGGCAAAACTGAACAGCCCTCTCTCAACAGAGGGGGAAGAATACAACACAATCTATTTCCAGTCTACCACACAGTCCTTTCAACAATCCCCAAAAGGCCCCACACCCTGGTGACCCTGATGACACAGATAAACTTCCAGGTGACCTTAACATCTAGCTAAAATAACTCAAATTGTTAGTTAAGCAAGCTCCCCTTTAGAAGAGCGAGTGTGCAGAGAAGCGTAATGAGAGTGGTATGGAAGAACACGCACAAACCAGCATACAGGGACACCGAATAGTAATAGTAATTGTATTGTACTTATGTGGAAAATAGAGGTATTCAGAGTTCATCAAACAGTCTAAGTCATACACGGCTCAGTCAGTTAGTTATCAATGTTCTCAGTTAAGAAGTGATCCTTCAAACACAGTCCAGTATCATATATTCAGTTCAGCACACAAAGTCGCTAACAGTAGCAAAACTCACAGTAATTCACGACACAGTATCAAGCAGTACCAACCGATCAGCATCTAACGAACAGAGAGCTAACAATCATTCTGGCTCCATCTTATGGCTGCTTGAGGTAACAGCAACCAATCACATTACAGCAGTACTTAAAGCTATCTGCAAGGAGTATAAATCCTTCCATTCCCTACCATCCAGACACAATTGAAGAAGCTTCTTGGATGACAAGCGAAACATCTTTAAAGAAAAAACAGAAAGTCCAGTTGCTTCTTGAAAAAGCACCTTTGGGATAACTATGACTGGATGACTTGAGAATCTCCATAGACATTTAACTTTCAGAGCAAGAAACCTAGGAAGCATCCTGATTGGTCAAGCATTTAGAAGTGGTGGTAGGAAGCTTGTACCTTCAGACTTGCAAAATACTGTTAATTTGCCTTACAATGAAGTCTAACATGTCTGAAGGACATTAAGTTTGCCTTGCTTCCTGGGAATTATAGAGAATTGAAGTCCATCAGATCTTCTGGGCATATATTTGGGTGGTCTTGTTATAAGCTTTTCTTTAATGAATCTTAAATGGTATTTATGATTCATTTGTCATTGGATGGTTTCTTCAGTTGAGAAAATTAACCTATGGTAGGGGTATGAATCAATCTGATTTGCAAATCAAAGAATTACCATATTTCTCTAAGACGCACCATGATTTTGAAGAGATAATTTTTTTAAAAAAAGTTTTTGCATTCTGCAGGCCTCCCAAACGCTCTGCATGTCTCATTTTTTGCAAAAAAAAAAGGGGGGGCATGCAGAGCTTTGGGAGTGCTCCTGGGAGGGCGGGGGGGGGCAAAACGAGCAAAAATGGTCCATTTTTCACAAAAACAGGCCATTTTTTGCAAACAAGAAAAAGGCAGAGACTTTGGGAGGCTTGTAGAATGCTCCTGGGGGCTGGTGGAGAGAAAAATGGGCCAATTTTTGCTCTTTTTTGCCCTCCCCAGCCCTCAGGAGCCCTTTGCAAGCCTCCCAAACCCTCTGCATGTCCATTTTTGCAAAGAGGGCAGGGTTTCAGATTTTCACCCTCTTTTTTGAGGGAAAAAGGTCTGTCTTATACTCTGAAAAATTCAGAAAATAAAGTTCCAAATAATAGCTGGAAAGTTGAAGCACTTGGATGACCCTCTAAAAGGATGCAAATGACCATCTCTCTGCAAGGAATACACATCCTTCCATTCCCCACCATCCAGTCAGAGCTGAAGAAATTTCTTGGATGAGAAGCAAAACATCTTCAAAGAAAAAAAAAACAAGGAAGTCCAGTTGCCTCCTAAAAAAAAGCACCTTTGGGACAACCAGGACCTGGATGACCGAGAATCTCTACAGATGTTTAGTTATACGATTTGGGATGATGGTGTGGGAGTAGGAATGGATTCCCTAAAAAAAATTGCAGACTACAGGAATCAGGAGCAATACTCAGGTGATCTGAAGACACAGATAAACCTCCAAGTGCTTCAATGACCCTCTAAAATAACGCAAATACAATACAATACAATACAATACAATACAATAGCAGAGTTGGAAGGGACCTTGGAGGTCTTCTAGTCCAAGCCCCTGCCTAGGCAGGAAACCCTATACCATTTCAGACAAATAGCTATCCAACATCTTCTTAAAGACTTCCAGTGTTGGGGCATTCATACCTTCTGGAGGCAAGCTGTTACACTGATTAATTGTTCTAACTGTCAGGAAGTTTCTCCTCAGTTCTAAGTTGCTTCTCTCCTTGATTAGTTTCCATCCATTGCTTCTTGTTCTACCCTCAGGTGCCTTGGAGAATAGTTTGACTCCCTCTTTTTTGTGGCAACTCCTGAGATATTGGAACACTGCTATCATGTCTCCCCTAGTCTTTCTTTCTCTTAAGCTAGACATACCCAGTTCCTGCAACCGTTCTTCATATGTTTTAGTCTCCAGTCCCCTAATCATCTTTGTTGCTCTTCTCTGCACTCTTTCTAGTGTTTCCACATCTTTTCTACATCGTGGCGACCAAAACCGAATGCAGTATTCCAAGTGTGGCCTTAGCAAGGCATTATAAAGTGGTATTAACACTTCACGTGATCTTGATTCTATCCCTCTGCAAATGACTAACTGTCTGCAAGGAATATCAATCCTTCCATTCCCCACCATCCTTTCAGAGGTAAAGATGTGTTCAAGGGAAAAACAAGAAAGTCCAGTTGCCTCCTAAAACAAAGCACCTTTTGGAGTTACAAGAAAACAATTAAGCTCAGAGAGCACCAAGGACTTCACAGTTCAACTCTGAACTAAAATATTCTCTTCTATTGAAACATCTGTTTACCAGAAGTAAACCAGCAAGATTGCTCTTTACTATCTCTTTCAATCCCATCTGTTTTCCTTCCTACTCGACAGCCCTGGAAGGCAAACACAATTCCAAACAAAGCACTGAGTTCAACCACCCACTATTTCTATTCCCTAATAAAATACATGTCAGGGCTTTCCAAGTGTGCCACTTTCTTTTTTGTCTTAATTTAAAGAACACAAAACAAAATGGGATAAAGAGCCTTATAGGTCTCAAGAGTATTTGCAGGCATGTTGGTCTTCATGTATATTGTATTACCTCTCAAGGGTATCTCAAGGTTCTGTCTTGGACTCTTCAACATCATCGTAAATGAGGGGATGAAGGAGAACTCATCAATAATACAATACAATACAATAGTAGAGTTGGAAGGGACCTTGGAGGTCTTCTAGCCCAACCCCCTGCCTAGGCAGGAAACCCTATAACATTTCAGACAAATGGCGATCCAACATCTTCTTAAAGACTTCCAGTGTTGGAACATTCACAACTTCTGGAGGCAAGCTGTTCCACTGATTAATTGTTCTAACTGTCAGGAAGTTTCTCCTCAGTTCTAAGTTGCTTCTCTCCTTGATTAGTTTCCACCCATTGCTTCTTGTTCTACCCTCAGGTGCCTTGGATAATAGTTTGAGTCCCTCTTCTTTGTGGCGACCTCTGAGATATTGGAACACTGCTATCATGTCTTCCCTAGTCTTTCTTTCTATTAAACTAGACATACCCAGTTCCTGCAACCGTTCTTCATATGTTTTAGTCTCCAGTCCCCTAATCATCTTTGTTGCTCTTCTCTGCACTCTTTCTAGAGTCTCCACATCTTTTTTACATCGTGGCGACCAGATTTGACACTAAGCTGGCAGGAATTGTCAACATCTTAGAACAGGGGTGTCAAACTCACGTCATCACGGTGGTGTCATGTGCAGAGGTAGTGTTCTACCAGATCTACCAGATCGGACCAATTCGCCTGAACCAGTAGCAGAAATAGCTGATGATTCTATTTTGTCCTATTTAGGGATGTTTTTTGAGCATAGCACATGCATGGATGTGGTGCATGTGCACACATTTGCAAACCAGTAGGGCAGGTAAGTGAAAACCACCCCAGGTCATGTGGTTTATTGGGATATTTTCCCCCCCTTGCTAAAGCGAATGTGGGCATGGGCAGCACATGACACATCCTGCCCATGGATCGAGAGTTTGACATCCCTGTTTTAGAAGATAAGTTCATGATTCAGAAGGATTGTGACAGGCTTAAACATTGGGCCTTATTCAACAAGATATACTGAAATATTGTGGCCATTACCACTAGCATCAAGAAAAGTTGCCAACCCTCAAACAAAGCTTTGCTAAAGTCCCTCTGCAATCAGATTATCTAGTGGGGCCAGATTTGGCTACCACTACTTTCTCTGTACTTTCTCTGTACTCTCAAATTGCGGGATCTAGGAGTTTCCTGAGAAAGAGGGGATCACTGTTAAATCACCTTTAAGCTGCACTCTGGTTAGTAGAAACACAAAGGCTCACCAAAGCAGTCCTGGAGATACATTAGTATCTATGAATGCAGTAGCAATTCTGTGGCATTCCTTGGAGAGAAATAATGGAGTATTATGGCACAACAATCACTATGGTTTTACGTAATTGTACCACAGATACACCAGCCTTTCAGGGCAGATATTTTATGAACAAACAAAGGGTTTATCAACCTTGATACCATCTTTATAAACCCATCCCCATTTAAGCTTTTTAAATTAGACCCTTTGGAAGGACTCATAATGCGAAACACAAGCACGCCTCTGTTTCACTTCATTATATTTTTAAAAAAATAAAAATAACCTGAAATAACTACTGCTGGGGATTTAGCCAAGACTCTAGCACAGGGGTATCAAACTTGCGATGTCATGTAGTTGTCATATGATGTATCACAACTTTTTCCTCCTTTGCTAAACCAGGGATGGGTGTGGCCAGTGTGTGATGCATATGGTCTGCGGGCCACCGGTTTTACACCCCTGGTCTAGTATAAAGGCCTCTAAAATTATGATACATCAAGTTTGATCAAGAGTCCAGGATTGATTCTTGTCACTATAAAACCTTGTTAAATTATAATCAATATGCAATGAAACCACAAACCTACATGATTTGTAGATTTGAGTCTTCTTTTTTTGCCAACATTAACTGTTTTAAAAAATAGAGTCATCTGGTCAAAGAAAAGTTCTTAGTTTCTAAAGAATTGTAAATAATTTCTAAAGAATAGAGCCGCAGTGGCGCAGTTGTTAGAGTAGAGTACTGCAGGCTACTTTTGCTGACTGCTGGCTGCCTGCAGTTTGGCAGTTCGAATCTCACCAGGCTGAAGGTTGACTCAGCCTTCCATCTTTCCGAGGTTGGTAAAACGAGGACCCAGATTGTTGGGGGCAAGATGCTTTGTAAACCGCTTAGAGAGGGCCGTAAAGCACTGTGAAGCAGTAGTCTAAATGCTATTTCTATAGTGCTATTGCTGGCTGACTCTGCCCACTGCCAGGAGTTCAATCCTGACCGGCTCAAGGTTCTACCTTTCTGAGGTTGGTAAAATGAGGACCCAGATTGTTGGGGGCAAGATGCTTTGTAAACCACTTAGAGAGGGCTGTAAAGCACTGTGAAGCAGTAGTCTAAATGCTATTTCTATAGTGCTATTGCTGGCTGACTCTGCCCACTGCCATGAGTCCAATCCTGACCGGCTCAAGGTTCCACCTTTCCAAGGTTGGTAAAATGAGGACCCAGATTGATGGGGGCAAGATGCTGACTCTGTAAACCACTTAGAGGGGGCTGTAAAGCACTGTTAAGTGGTATATAAGTCTAAGTGCTATTGCTATTGTGGCCGGCAACACAGGTAGTCCTTAGTTGACAACCATTCATTCAGTAATCATTTGAAGTTACATCAACAGTGACTTATGATCATTTTTCATATTTACAACTGTTGCAGCATCCAAATGGTCAGGTGATTCAGACACTTGGCAACTGACTCATACAGTATTTAAGACGGTTACCTTGTCTGGCGGATCATGTGATCACTCTTTGCGAACTTCTAACAAGCAAAGTCAGCGGGGTAGCCAGATTCCCTTAAGAACTGGGTCACTAACTTAACAGCTGCAGTGATTCACTTAACAACTGTGGCAAGAAAGGTCATAAAATAGGGCAAAACTCACTACACAATTGTTTTGTTTAACAACAGATATTTGGGGCTCTTTTGTGGTCATAAGTCGAGGATTATCTGTATATGTTCTCTTTTAAAAGGAGGCATATGGAGTTGGACAGTTATAGTATATAAATGAATAGCAGGCTTTGATTCATACTGTGGGCATTCTACCCTATATACCTGCTTTCATTCTGCCTCAATCAGTCGTCAATCTCAGTTGAAAATACAGAGTTTAAGCAAACATTTTCTTTTATGAATATTACCACCATTTATTGACCTTAAAGAAAGTAGAAGCATTAAAGCTTATTTAAAGTCAAAAAAGCTTGGTTATCCTTGGTTAGTACGTGAACTCAAATTCACGTACTAACTCACATTTCTTAATCAAGAAATCTCAGGGTTGATTTCCCAGACTAGGAGTTTGGAAATAAAAAAATCCCAGAAGAAAATAATGGAAAAACCACATTGTACAGCTATCAAGACATGAGATAGATACGTCAATGTATAGGAGACATCAAATGTTTGGCCTGCTCTCTGTTACTCCTGTAAGAAGCTGCCTTTGCTATGTGCTCGCTGCAGAAAGAATATGATTACCTATATAATCAGGATTGGGCTGTTGGGAGTTCGCACGGGTTCAGGCGATTTTCTAGCTAGGATTCTTCCCAGTTCGGCGAATGCCATCCCTGGCAGGCCACTTCCACCCCGCCCTTCCCATCCTGCCCCTCCCTTTCCAGGGATCTCCATGTGGCCCGTTCATCATGCAAGGTAATTTCAGGGCCCACTCAGAGGCTCGGGGAGGGGGGGGAACGGGCATACTGGAACAGTGGTGAAATCTAATTTTTTTTCCCGCCAGTTCTATGGCCGTGGCTTGGGGGTTGGAGGTTGTCATGTGACTGAGTGGGCATGGCCAACTTTTTTTCACTTTTTAAAGCATTTTTTCCCCTGTACAGCTGAGCCGCACGATTGTCATAAGCTTTATTTTTTTACTACCGGTTCGCTGAACCAAGGAAATGTATCCCTACTGGTTTGGCTGAACCGGGCCGAAACGGGAGGATTTCACTCCTGTACTGGAGGTTCCGGAAATCCAGAAACGAGCCTGTTTCCAGCCTCCGGAGCCTGTGGAGGGCAAACCTCCAACCCCACTGTGGTGCAGGAGGCCAACTAGGCTATGCCCACCCAGCAACGGGGCAGTGAACCCATTGCTGGAACTTTGAAAGCCCACCCCTTCCTATGTTCCTTTATACACTAGTAGCATTTAAGATTTTGCTGTGTGGTTTAACAACACTTTTACCCTCTCAGGAAGCTTTCAGTTTAAAGTGTCAGCCTAAATCCCTTCACATAACAAGAAATAAAGGAATTTAAACACTGCAACAGCAAGTATCCAACCCAGTCTAGGTCTTACAGCGTTCTTTGGAGGCCTTTTTCTGAGAGGCTTCAAATGACAAGTCTTGTCTGAAGAACATGATGGGATGGTGTTTTTTTTTTCCAGTGATGACACCCAGTCTCCTTCTCACCTTGGTAAGCAAGCAAATGGCTCTTTATTTTCCTTGTCCTTTTAATCTGTTTTAGCTTTAGGCTATTTTTGCTTTCAGGATTGTTCCAGAGGAGGAGAGGAAAAACAAGGCAGCTTCATTCTTGGAAATTTCCAAGAGGTACAGATGGTATTGTCTTCTATTTGCAACCCTCTCGTTATTTCCATCACTTGTCGTGTGCATGAGTGGGTGTTTAAGTAAATAAGAATTCCACTGAGGTGGAATAATTCTACACCATGGAGTCACCAGGAACAAGGTCTATTCCTGGACATCTTTCTTGATTCATCCTCTTTCGTTCTAATTTTTTAAAAAACCAAGCAGATTCTTGAAGCTTGAGGTTTACCTGTGATTGGTTTTCAGAGTTCTTTCGTGCTGAATGATTTCTTGCTCTCTCATGACTTGCGACAAAAGATTCTCAGACATGTACTCCAAACCATCTAGAGAACATTGTTTATCAGGGTTGGAAATAAAGCACAGCATCAAGTATTGGTTCTCTATTTATAGGATTTCAGCCTGTGAATTTTGAAGCGCTATCAGAGCAAACAATTCTGGCAAGATGGGCCAAGTGGTCTGACTCCGTCTAATTAAGACTGAGCCCAAATTATTCATGGTATGTCAAGAACAACTTGGCACTGTTTAAAGGTTTGGCAATGCTTTTATTAAAATATTCACTGTTTCATTTCTACTGTACCCCCCCCCCCCGCTTCTTCCTTGCATTATTACCAGGTCTGATTCAGGGGTGGGTTCCAGATTCTTTTACTGCCAGTTCGCTCAGGGACGCGCTTCAGGTATGAGCATACGACGTGTGCATGCGCAGTGGTGAAAAAAATTGCTTCTGCGCATGCACGGAAGCAAAAAACAAGATGGCAGCACCTACACCGCCAATAGAACCAGTTCGGGGGCATGGGTGCTCGAGTTACTACCTCCTCAGCCGAACCAGTCTGAACCGGTACGAACAGTGGTGGGTTCCGGCTGGTACCCAAAGGCACCGTTCCGGTACGGTGCTACAGAGGGCCCATTCACCTGCCCGCTCCTCTTACCTCCATTTCAGCTGACCGGGGCATTTGTGCACATGCAAGCAGCATACGGTACCTGAGCGACTGGAGCATTGCAGGGCGGTGGTGTGCATGCATGCACAGCGCACATGGATGTGGTGGACTCCCAGCCCCGTCGCAGAATACTGGTTGCGACGGGATCTGGAACCCACCACTGGGTAGGAACCCACCTCTGGCCTGATTCCTTAATTCTTGAAAAGCACAATGGCCCCGGTCTTCTCTGGGAAGTCATGCTCTGTTGACTCAAGTGGCCCATATTGGAGTCCACTGATCTTACTATCCTCCAAATGTAATACGTTCACTTAAAATGCATTACATGGGCCAACTTCATACAACAAATAAATAGATCTGGAAAATGTGCTTTATGTTATATATGGCATATTATCCGTGTATGTTATGTACATGTAAAAGAAATAATTACCATGTTTCCCTAAAAATAAGACTGGGTCTTCTTTTGGTTTTAGGCTTGAAAATAAGCACTCAGGCTTATTTTCGGGGAGGTCTTATTCTTTTTGAGGTGCAAGAGGTGGTGAGCGCAGTCACCTCATGACGGCCTCGGAAGCCAGGCATCCCGCCCACATAAAGGCCACCCAAATCACCTGCCAGCCCACCTACCGCACCTGGACCTGCCGGGTGCACCATCCACCGGGCACCGTCCACCGGCACCATCAGCAGGTCTGGCGCCAGCAAGAGTGTGCCGGAAACATCTCCAGGTACCCGGAGAGACAAAACTCCTGGCCCTTGTTGACTCAGCTGATCCGTGGGCCGTAGTTAAGGGGCCGAGCAGCCATGAGGTGATCGGGAAAGGAAAGGGCTGCCTCCTGTGCTGGCCATGCCCAACCCCGTCACCAGGGCTTATTTTGGGATAGGCCTTATGTTAGGCCCAACCCAAAAATCCTTTTAAAAAGGCCTTACTTTCAAGGTAGGTTGTATTTTGGGGGAAAACATGGTATTTGCAAATAAATAATGAAGAGATTCTGCTTTTCCATATTGTGGAAGGATGGTGGGAAGGGGTCTGATTATTTGGATAACTGAACTAACTTTCTGGTTTCTGAATGGCAATAGTGGTAATCCAGAATTTAGCTACCTTTCAACAGGTTTCCACATATAGGTTGGACTATGGGATAACGCTTTGTCCTGATGTGACCTGCCAAAACAGCTTCACAGCAGCAGGCAATTCTTAGAACTGAGCACCAGCCTCTGCAGAATAGGCATTGCAATAACACAAAGTCACTCAACTGGCAGCGGCATATTCAGTCCTGAACTAGATTAATGGAGAAAAATGTTCCAGAGTTTATCTAATTGGCATTGCAGTGTGTTGTTGCAAAATCACGATCAGAAGTTGAAGCCTCTGATTGATAGGCACGGCAGCAGTTTAGGCCAGTGTCTGTTCCAGGAATTGAATTTAAAAAAACACATTTAAATAAATCAAGGTGATATATAAGGTACCATTTCAACAGTTATTTCAAGGTAGATATGTAGTGTCTAAATACAGTTTAATGTAGATCACCAGACTCAGTTTGTTTCTCAGCTAAAACTTTGTCCTGAATGAGTCAGGCATATTTAGTGTAGAAGCTAGAGAACAGATATTTGATGGATCAACTCTAACAACTTTCTGAAAGACTGGAAATATGATTGATTCCATCAGTCCCCAGGGATCTGAAAACAAGAGTCAACAAATAAAATAATCTGTTGAAATGAATAAAGAGTCTGGAGCCTATTATATGGAATTGCTCTGAGTTCCTTTCAACTTAAAGGAAGTTTATGAATCTCACCAAGAGTCATATATTATTCCCGCCTTTGGTTGTAAGATTGGGGCAGTTCAATCAAGTCACTATAATCATCCCTAAGCCTAATCCTCATATCAAATATTCAATTCAATTTAGACTAGAACTGGAAGGGACTTTAGAGGTATTCTAGTCCAACCCCCTGCTCAAACAGAAGACCTTATACTATTTCAGACAAGTTGCAAGTCCAGTCTCTTCTAAAAAAAACCTCCAGTGATGAAGCACCTACAACTTCTGGTGGCAATCTTTCCACTGGTTAATTATTCTACACTGTTAGGAAGCTTCTCCTTAATTCCAGGTTGCTGCTTGATTAATTTCCACCCATTGTTTCTTGTCCTGCCCTCTGATGCTTTGGAAAATAAGTTGACCGGTCTTCTTTGTGGCAGTCCCTCAAATACTGGAATATTGTTATCATGTCACTTCCAGTCCTTCTTTTCTTTAGACTAGCCATACCCAAATCTTGCAACCATTCTTCATGTTTTGCCTCTAGGCCTTTAATCACCTTAATTGCTCTTCTCTGCAATTTTTCCAAAATTGAAGAGTACTGGGCCTAAGATGGAACCTTGTGGTCGCTCACTGCTCCCCTTCTTCCATGAGGATGTAGTACTATTAAGGATTACTCATAGAGAATAGTTTGCCAGCCAGTTACTAACTTCATGAAGAATTGATCTAACTGGGGCAGCAGAAATTTTTTTTGAGCAGAGTGTTACTAGATACCAAAATGCCAGAGTTCATATTCTTAAAAAATGCCATCAAATCAGCCAAGTCTCATTCACTGTCTGGTGTTGGGGAATCACCCTTGCAACTTTTTCATGATCCATATTGACTAGGATGGCAGGTATGCTTAATAGAAAAAGAAGGAACAGTTAATTAGGAGAACAAAAAAGCAGCAATTAATTGTTGTGGGTTTTAGCTTATTACTTTTATTGTATTTTTTACTATTAGCAGTCCAACGTCAAGCAACTAAAATGGGCGGTCGTATATAATAAATGAAGTGGCAGAGGAAGCAATGGTGAATATCAGTGGTGGGATTCAAAAAATCTTTACTAGCGGTTCTGTGGGTGTGACTTGGTGGGCGGGATGTGGCTTGGTGGGCATGGCAGGGGAAGGTTATTGCAAAATCCCCATTCCCTCCCAATCAGCTGGGACTCGGGAAGCAGAGAATAGATGAGGGCGGGGCCAGTCAGAGGTGGTATTTACCGCTTCTCTGAACTACTCAAAATTTCCGCTACCTGTTCTCCAGAACTGATCAGAATCTGCTGAATACCACCTCTGATTGAATACGTTTATAAACAAAGACCTGTGACTATCTTTTATCCTTTGATGCAAATCACAAAGAATCATGTGTATGATTGGGCAACCATTATGATTATGATGCCTTAATAAGTTATAAGGTATCATTGTGGGTTCTTTTAATTAAAACTTCCACTTCTTGTAAAAATATATTTATTCAATTCAGAATTTTCCTATGTGAGGAAGGCCTGTATTCACATCCAAATGTGCTGATGCCAAGAACATTTCTGGAAGGCAGGTTTCAAAGGACTTTCTATAATTTACACCACATGAAACAAATGCAATTGAGGATTTCCCTCACTTTTTGCTTCCCTCCAAGTTATCTGGAAGGCCTTTAAAAAACAAAAATAAATCTTAATTCTATTGCAAAACAAACTCTACTGCTCAGATCATTATAAAATCACTTTTCTTTAGTCATCTACCGAAGATAATATTTTTAAAACTAGTACCCGTATGGTGGTAGATTTTAGGAGAAACCCTCCTATACTACCTCCTCTTACAATACTAGACAACACAGTATCAACAGTAGAGACCTTCAGGGTTTCTAGGTTCTATCATATCTCAAGACTTAAAATGGACACTGAACATCAAAAATGTCATCAAAAAAGCACAACAAAGAATGTTCTTTCTGCACCAACTCAGGAAGCTCAAACTGCCCAAAGGAATTATTGAGTCTGTCATCTGCACCCCTATAACTATCTGGTTTGGCTCCGCAATCAAACAAGGCAGACAGACTTCAACGGATAATTAGAACTGCAGAAAAAATAATTGCTACCAACCTGCCTTCCATCGAGGACCTGTATACTGCACGAGTGGAAAAAGGGCTGTGAAAATATGTACAGACCTCTATCATCCTAGACATAAATTGTTTCAACTTCTACCCTCAAAACGACACTACAGGGCACCGTACACCAGAACAACTAGACACAAGTACAGTTTTTTCCCAAATGCCATCACTCAGCTAAACAACTAATCCCCACAACATTGTCAAACTATCTACTAAGACTGTATTACTATTATTCTTCTCTTCCTTTCTTGTATCTATCTCTTTCCACTTATGACTATAACCATGTTGCTCGTATCTTTAAAATTCATATATTTTTTATTTCTTACCTACTATAATTTGATTGCTTATTAGTACTCTATGACTATCTTATGATTGTTGATGAATGTATTCTATTTTATTTTTCTTTACGTACACTGAGAGTATTTGCAAGACAAATTCCAAGTGTCCAGTCACACTTGGCCAATAAAGAATTCTATTCTATTCTATTGAAGATAATATTTTTAAAACTAGTACCCGCCTGGAGTTTTTCTAGGGAGAAATGTGCTTGTGCTGGCTTTGCTAAACATGATTTTAAACAGGTACTCCTTTGTACTACATCTTGTTATTTCCATAATTGTGTTTCATTGTCGCAACTTGATTTGCTATGACCCAAGTGCTACACAAATAAAAAACTGAAGATAAATAGGGTGGTTTTCAGATAATAAACCACTACAGTAGAAAAACACGGCTTCTCTAACTTGACAACATTAAGGTCAATTCCCAGAATTCCGCAGTCAGTCATAGGGAATTAAATTCCAAACATCTTAACATTGCCAAGTTTGAGAAGCTTCATAGCATAGAGGAATTCTTACAGATACGTTTGTGTATAGAACAGGGATGTCAAACTCATTAGGACTGCATCACGTGATGTATCCAGAGGGGATATTCTGCGGTTCTGACTGGTTCGCCTAAACCAGTAGCAGAAATGGCAGGTGGCCCCACCTACCCGCCCCAGCTCTATGGCATCCCATTTAAGCCCCCTTTTTTAGGCAGAGTGCATGCCTAGATGTGGCGCAATGCGAGCAAAGCTAGTGCGCACACACTCACATTTGCGAACTGGTAGAGAAGGTAAGCGAATACCATCCTGGACGTATCATGACTTTCCCCCCCTTCTCTAAACCTGGCCTGGGCGTGGCCAGCCCATGACACATCTGGCCCACATCTGGGCTGCGAGTTTGACAGCCCTGGTATAGAAGTAGAATGAATGTAGAATCAGGGTCATACTGAAGAAATACCACTTGTAGATCTTTTCCAATGCGATCCTTCTCGCAGAGAAAATCATTTCTCACTAAACACTCGTTTAGTGTTTAGCAAAATTGGAAGGGCATAACCAACCATCTTTAAAAACATCCTTTCCCTGCAATGAAACACAGCTGTCAATCCGAGCTATGGCATTTTATTGATCAAATTTCTTAGCATGCGTTTATTGAAGGATAAAATAAAGGAAGGATAGAATAAAACCAAGGCTTGATCACTTCTATTTCCAGAAATGCCAAAGGGATGTAGAAGGATTACGTGTAACAAAATAAGCATTTTAAAGATGGGTGTTTTTTTTAATGACAGCTAATTGTGTTATTGTGGGAGAAAAAACTGCTTAGATATTTTAATCAGCTCTCTCCAATCTGGTATTTTTCACAGCTGCTGGGATTTTAAATGAAAGGACTCTCTGGTGGCAAAGAGCATTTCCAGATGGATGATATATATTACTTTTGGGAGTGAGAATCTTCCTTCCTTCCTTCCTTCCTTCCTTCCTTCCTTCCTTCCTTCCCTTCCCTTCCCTTCCCTTCCCTTCCCTTCCCTTCCCTTCCCTTCCTTTCCCTTCCCATCCATCTTGGACTCACTTATGCCTTAAACCATGAAAGTTCTAAAAAGTTCCTGCAGCTTCTGTTCCAGAGTTATGTACCAAAAGGTTCCTTTTGAAATTCTGTTGCCCCTGTATTGTCTATACTTTTGCACTGGATATATTTTTGCAATACCTTCCTTTCAGTCCATAAAAATGGAGATCCTGGGTTCAAATCCCAAGCATCAACGACTTTTTTCTCTCTACTGCAGATGCTCAGCGTTTTGTTCTTGCAATTTATCACTTTGTGTCTGTGTTGGTTACCCCATGCTCCTAGTCCATCTGACATGGCCACAGGCAACCATGATCAAAGTGCTTAGTTACAAAATCATTAGCCTGTTATTATATGTCAATTTGTCCGTTATTTCTTAAGGTAATAGTAAATTAATGCCAAGGAGAATGCCTTCTGAGGGGATTCAATATATCCACACATTTTCTAATCTCCTTTTAGATTTTTTTTTTTGCCTCATATTAAAGTACAAGCACAGGTTCATACAGGCCGAAATCATGAAGATGGGAGTGTTAGGAATTTATTTTCCTTTCTTTCATTTAGTTGTTAGATTTATATCCCGCTTTTCCTCTAAAGGCTAAAGGTAGCATTCAATGCATACTGTTCCTTCCTCTGGGAGAGAAAGAAAAGAGAAAGAAAATTACCATATTTTTCAGACTATAAGAAGCATTCCCCCCCCCCAAAAAAAAGGTGGGTACAAATGTCTGTGCGTCTTATAGAGCAAATATTGCGGCGGGGGGGAGGGAAGTTGGTGCAGCGTCAATCAGCTGTTCTAGGCAGATCACCACTGCTGACTATAACTGCCTATTGCTGCCACCATGGTCCATTCTCCATGGCCTGTTCACCGCGGCCTGTTTGTCATCAATCACCTTGATTGGCGGCAAATGGGCCACGGGAAACAGGCTGCAGCGAATGGGCCACAGTGAATGGATGGTGAATGGGGGGCAGCAAATGTACCGTCTGAATGGGTGATGGCAGCAGCGAATGGGAGGCGGCAAACAGGCCATGGTAAACGGGCAGCGGTAGCGGCGAACAGGTGGTGGCAAATGGGCAGTGGTGATCCCCGCAGCCTAGAACAGTTGATTGGCAGTATTCAAGGAGGAAAATCCAATCGCCAATCAGCTGCTTTGCAGGGAAGGCTCCAGTGTTCCCAGCAGCAGCTCAGCTCAGTTGACCAGTGGTGGGTGGAATGGAATGGAGCCCTGATGCACCACATGCTGGGGCTGCAATAACATGCTGACGCTGTTTGCTGTTTGCTGCAAGCATGCTAGTCAGATGAATACCGGATAGATGCTGGGAGGCGAGGCAGAATTGTCTTCCTCCTCTAAAGCTAATGTGTGTCTTATGCATCTTATAGTGTGAAAAATACAGTAACTGGCCCTAAGTCATCTAGCCACTGCAGCTGAATGGCCAATGAATTTAAATAAATAAACTAATAGGTTACCTGGGAAAAAGAGGGTCTTTGGGGAGTAAAAACCATGGGGAATAATACCTGTACTGTACTTGGGAGGGATTAGTTGATGTGGATTTTATACGGCAGTATCAAAGGCCAAAATGGTTTTTGATGGCATTGTTCATTTCAACCCTCTTACTGGTGCAGTGGCCTAGAGGTGTAGCTCTTGCCGCACAATCAGGAGGCTGTGAGTTCAATCCTAGGTAGAGGCAGATATTTTTCTCTCTGGGCACACTGGGAATATATCTGTTGGAAAAAAAGTCATTATAGATATACATGTAAAACAACATTCTTACCAAACTACTGTAGAATTTTGGGATGATACGAATTGTGCTGGACCTAGTTCTTCCTGGTTTCCCCCAGGTCAACTAAACATATTTCACAATAATACACAGGTCTGTAAGTTCCCTAATTTGTGGATTTTCTGAAAATGCCATTATTTGGATAATTACAATATTGTATTGCAAGTAATATACACTTTCTTCTGATAGAACATTTACCTTTTTTAAAAAAAAAAACCCTGATGGGATCTTCTTGATGGGATGCGAACTGAATTAAATCAAAGGTAAATATTTTAAATAAATAAATAAATAAATAAATAAATAATAAATAAATATTTTGAAATTATTATTATTTGAAACGAAGCAGGCAAAGGCTGGGCAAGCATGTACTCCATTTCTACCAGATAGAAATCTGACAAGCAAAAAGTATATTCCTTTGTCTTTTATTGTAGCAAAAGTGTCAGTGTTTTACATTATAGCGAGGTCATTGCAGAGACAAAATCCACAGTCAGAATGGGAAATTTAAAAAGATCAAAGCAGAAGGCCCTTGTGAACATTCAAGAAAAGCAAAATATTATTAGACGACACACCAGGAGTACTATTTTGCCAGGAAAAGGAGAAGGGGATAAATCCTTGGAAATACTTTTTTTCAAAAACAAAGCATGAGACCTCAGCACAAAAAATTAATGAACAGCACTGGTTTTGTTCCATGGTGGAAGCTCTGGTTTTATCCTATACCTGATTCTTACCTTTAAAAAAAGGTAAAGGTTCCCTCGCACATATGTGCTAGTCCTTCCCGACTCTAGGGGGCAGTGCTCATCTCTGTTTCAAAGCTGAAAAGCCAGTGCTGTCTGAAGACGTTCTCCGTGGTCATGTGGCCAGCATGACTCAACACCGAAGGTGCCACGGAACGCTGTTACCTTCCCACCAAAGGTGGTTCCTATTTTTCTACTTGCATTTTTGCATGCTTTCAAACTGCTAGATTGGCAGAAGCTGGGACAAGTAACGGGAGCTCACTTCGTTAGGCGGCTCTAGGGATTCGCACCACCTACCTGCCAACCTTTCTGATCTATACGCTCAACATCTTAGCTACTGAGCCACCACGTCCTTTTCTTACCCTTAGAGCAGGGTTGTTATTATTATGACTATTCACACAAGAAAAAAAATTAATAAGACATTCCGGTTCGCTGTTGAGAAATCCCGAATAAGGAAGAATGGGAATGTTGGAATTTAATAAGGGTTTTAAAAAGAGTGTCAGTGGCAGAACACTACAGAGGAGACATCCCAGAATCACAGTTGGCAACACTGTCCTGCAATAATCCAGTGGTTTGCAAAGCAAATTCAGTGGGGCCCCATAAATACACCTAATTAACTAGACGAGGCTGATCCCTTGCAAGTCCATTTCATTCATTTTATCTCTTCACAGCAAGTACTGGGAAAACAAAGTTCAGGGAGAACATACAATCCAACAAGGTGTTTGTCCTGGCCACTCTGGCTGCTGTTTTTCAACAAACAAACAATGCCAGCCTAATCATCCATGTTCTGATGCACAGGGAACAGTTTTTAGAAGGCAACGCAGAGCAGCTCATTCCAAATAACTGCTGGCTGTGACAACTGCATAAACTCGGGAGACCAGTCTGTTTTTCAATATTCACAATGCGTCTCTCTTTAGGAAGAGCCAAGGCAAGCAAACACACAGGGAGAAAAATGTCAAGGTTAGACAATCAACCACTTTATTATTTGCTCATTAATCTCTCGGTCTGCAAAGAGCAGTCAGGCCAGTGCAACCTAGACAATAGCTAACCGTTTCTTGCCCAGTAATACCAAGCACTCCTTGATAGTCCCATTTTTTTTCAAAAATCAAGATGTTTCCCCCAATTATGTGGGGAATATGAGTGAATACCCTGTTTCCCTGAAAATAAGACCTCCCTGGATAATAAGACCAATCGGGCTTTTGAGCGCATGCGCTAAAATAAGCCCTCCTCCAAAAATAAGCCTTCCCCAAAAATATTGCAACACAGCAGCAGCCATGAGGTGGCCACACTCACTGTCTCCTGCACCTCAAAAATAATAAGACTTCCCCAAAAATAAGGCCAAGTGCTTATTTCAGGGGGTCAAAAGAAAATAGGACCCTGTCTTATTTCCGGGAAAACACGGTATATCTAATGTTATCTCGTTTCCTTCAACCCTGAGGATTTCCAAGAAATCCATGTGACTTCCTTAGAATGGCATTTATTCACTATGGATGTAACACAGGGGTGTCCAAACTTGGGAACTTTAAGACTTGTGGACTTCAACTCCCAGAATTCCCCAGCCAGCATGTCCACAAGTCCACAAGTCTTAAAGTTCCCAAGTTTGGACACCCCTGATGTAACAGGATTAACTAGACATTTGTGTTTCTAGACAAGAAAGAAACTTGACCCACTTCGTGGAGTCATCACACCATGACAGATAACATATGGAGGACATCCCAGTGCAAGATGACCAGATACTGATATAATTAAAGGGAAGTTACCTGATTACCTGCCCATCCAAATAAGAGAAACTCGTGAAGTTGAAATAGTGGAGACCCAATCAAATGAGTGGGGTTCCCCTCTTGGTGTGCTTCTTTAAATAAGAGAAGGGGCCTCACACTTTTTTCACTCTCTCTTTTATTTTCTTTTTCAAAAAAGAGGAAAGCAAGGATACAGATATGCACAATAGTCTCAGGAATCTTCTTGAACTTTGGTGTTGGACAAGACTCCTAAGAATACCTGGGATATCCAAGAAAACACAAGTGGATCATAGAACAAATAAATCCAAGTTGGAGAGAGGTAATCCTGGAGAAATCTATCTATGGGATTGCTGCAAGTCAACATCAGCTAGCAATCGAAATGGCCATGCATGTTTGTGAAAGAGCCAGGATCTGAGGGAGCAGCAGATGATAATCACTGAGGTCAACATTTTCATAAAGTAATTGTTAGTCCTTCCTTTTGTTTTTGTTTTTGTTTTTGTTTTTGTTTCTTCTTCTTCTTCTTCTTCTTCTTCTTCTTCTTCTTCTTCTTCTTCTTCTTCTTCTTCTTCTTCTTCTTCGTCTTCGTCTTCGTCTTCTTCTTCTTCTTCTTCTTCTTCTCCTTCTTCTCCTCCTTCCTCCTCATCTTCTTCTTCCTCCTCCTCCTCTTCTTCTTCTCCTCCTCCTTCCTCCTGCTCTTCTTCTTCCTCCTCCTCTTCCTCCTCCTCCTCCCTCCTCCTCCTCTTCTCCTCCTCCTCTTCTTCTTCATCATCTTCTCCTCTTCCTCCTCCTCTTCTTCTTCTCTTCTTCTTCTTCCTCCTCCTCTTCCTCCTCCTCCTCTTCTTCTCCTCCTCCTCTTCTTCTTCTTCATCTTCTTCTCCTCCTCCTCTTCTTCTTCTCTTCTTCTTCTTCCTCCTCCTCCTCCTCCTCCTCTTTTTCCTTCTCTTCCTCCTCCTCCTCCTCCTCCTCCTCCTCCTCCTCCTCCTCCTCCTCCTCCTCCTCCTCCTCCTCCTCCTCTTCTTCTTCTTCTTCTTCTTCTTCTTCTTCTTCTTCTTCTTCTTCTTCTTCTCTTCCAGAATTTTACCGTGTGGCGGTCATTTTCTCCTCCCAAGTAAATCAGTGGCCAAAGTAATTTCTCTGGCTTAAAGTGATGCAGAGATGTCCCCAGTGATGGTTTCAAAATAGTGAGACCAGGCCTACTCTTTCTTAATATGCATTAAAAGTGGTGGGGCTACAAATGCCTACCATTTTGAAGCTAATGACTCTCAGCATGGATGTGTTCATATCCTATGTATTTTACTCTAGAGCAAGTCTTTAGCAACCCAATCTGAACTAAGATCATTATGAATAAGGTGGAGCCTACTGGTTTTTTTTCCAAAATCCTTTGCATTTACCTTTGTCATAAATGTTTTAATACACAAACAACCTGAAAAACCCCATTAATGCAAATGGAACTTTTGTGAACAGATATCTCAACAAGCTGTACACTGAACCATATACTTTGTTCTTGGCTTCCTGTGTTATAGTAATTTAAATAGGACAATACCAGGGGTGAAATCAACTTACCTTTGCTACCGGTTTGCAAATGTGAGCATGCACGCACTTCGCTCACCCACACCACTGGTTTGAACTGGTAGCATTTCACCCTGGACAATGGTTATGACACGTGTCTCTCTCCAAGATGTTGGATCCCAACTTTGCACTATCCTGGCTACCAGTAGAGATAATACACTTTGGAGTCCAGTTTTTGAATGGCCAAAGCTTGCCAGCCTCGGATTTTAGAAGAAAAAGGTTGGAAAATGGAGCTATCTTGGCAAGGAATTCAAATGTTAAATAAAGAGATAGGTGTGGTGAGTTACTTAGCGTGGAGACTTCATCCATGGAAGTTTAGGATTTTTTCCCTAGACTCACCTACACCTTGGAATTTCAGATTATTTCCTAACCTGCTGAGCTTTGAAGTTCAGTTAAGGTCAACTGGAGGTGCTTACCTTTGATATGTACTGGGCTCCTTTTATTCTCATCTAGAAGTGCTAAATTTGGCTCACCTTGTTGATGAATGAATCATGTGCTGAGTTGCACAATATCTGTCTAGTTGTGCTTTATGAAGCTTTAGGAATTAAGCTTTCCCACTTAAATTTTGCCTGAACAGCATCTTTCCACGCTTGCAGGAGCTACAAAACAATAATCAGGGGACCGGCATTGCATAAGAGAGAGATCTTGGCACGCTATCATCACTGTGGACCTATTTACTAAAAGACCTTTAAATCCCCAGAGAGCGTTTTTGAATGACAGCTCAGAGAAAAAGCAGCTAAAAAAAATTAATCAGTACAATTATCAATCACCTCTGTAATCCGATGCAACACCAGAGAAAGTGACTCTCGCATAGTTGTGATGAGCAACAGAACAATTTTCCACAGGTGTTTTCCATCAATATAATCCTAAAATCTTTCTAGGAAGGCTACGTTACTGCAAAACCATAACAGCAAAATGATAACAATATGATTCAGGGGCACAATATGTTTATTTTGCTTTCAAGTGTTTCTCTCTCAAAAAAAAACCCTGAGAAGTGTCATCCTTGCAACAAAGCAAGGATTTATGCAATCAAATTTTCCCTAGACATACCGTACTTGAGAATGACTTGACTTTAAAGTTCTTTAATGAGGAGAAGAAAGTCAAAGTGTATTCTCATTAATCTGCAAAATATAGAATTAACCTGCAGGGTGGGGCATGGGGATTTGGAAGTCGGAGGAAGAGAAGTTATTTAAAAAAACATGGGTATTTCAAGTGCACTATGCATTCAGGACAATGGTTTCATTATCACCAAACATCTGGACCACCACATTAAGAAACAAAACGTGTTGTTCCCCCTTCCTAATTAATTTGACATCCATCTTTGCCACAAATTTCTTTACTATGAAATCAGAAATAAATCTTTATATTGTATCCCAGTTCAATAAAATCAGGTGTTTTAAGCACAACAGCTTCTTAATATAGTGAACAAGTTAACTCCATGCCTCTATAGTTAGTGGTTATCTTTGCTTCACAAAGAAAAAAAAATCGGTCCCATTTAATAATTTTAACTGATAGATCGATCGTGCGTGATCAAGTTGTTATTGACTTTTATAACCACATAGATAAATTTTCTCCGTGATTATGTTACCTAACCTAATTTTTCAGGTTTTCCAATGGTGCATCCCTTGCCATTGTAGCCGAGTCCATCCTCCATATTAAAATACTACTTGCTATTTACTTCAGTCAAAATCTAAGATCTAACTGAGAGTCTTTTTATTGGCCTTATCAAAACTGTGGAAGTTTCTGACTTATTAGGCCAAGCTAACATTGTCTGTGATAGTCCTTCAAGAAGTAGGGAAGGCTTTCCTTTCGATTTCGCAAAGAACATAAGGTTTTGCTTGGAGATGTTTTCTATTTCCTCTGCCTGCTCTTAGCACATCATTTTCGTTACATAACTTTTAAAAATCTTGATCTTAATTTCCTTTTAAAACAACTCAGCAATTGTTGATAGTTGCCTGTCATATCTGCCTTAGAAAGATAAGAATGTATTTGAAAAACCAAATGCAGGAAAATGCACAGGTACAGAACAAGTGGTACCTGACTCAACCATACTAACTGTGAGAGTGATCTTCGTGCCTTAATCAGAGGTGGAATTCAGCCAGTTCTGACAGGTTCTGGAGAACCGGTAGCAGAAATTTTGAGTAGTTCGGAGAACCGGCACTGCTGCCTCCCTGCTGATCTTCTTTTGTTGCCCAAAACAGGAGAATGGAGCTGGAAAGCAGGTTAGTGGGGTGGGGAGAGAATGGGGATTTTGCAGTAACCTTCCCCCAGGAGTGGGGAAGGAATGGGGATTTTGCAATATCCTTCCCCTGCCATGCCCACCAAGCCACACCACACCCACAAAACCACGCCCGCAGAATGGCAGTAACATATTTTGAATCCTACCACTGGTCTTTTTTTTTTTTCAAACAAAATTTTTATTGGTTTTGCAAAAAAATTCAGGAAAAGGGATAATGGATAGGGTTACAAATTTTGACAGCTACATTATGCAGGAAATGGCACTCCCCCCAATTCTCATAACTTTCACTTATTAATACATTAAGTTGTTACTACTTAGCAATATTTTGACAGCATATTTTAACCTTTTATCTTCAAATGATTTCAATCTATTTTATATGAAACAGAAAAAGTTCTCTGTATTAGCAATTGCATTGTTTTTCTAACTCACTTTTGTGATCTAAGTTTTCTCGGTGTTGCCTCTTCTCCCCCCACCAGCAAGGCTCCAGCACCTCCCGTGTCCTGTATGTCCTGTGTGGTATCATCAGCTTTATCCAGGAGGACTTTGTTTTTTTCCATGAAGGCCTCAGCCTCCATAGTTGTATTAATTCTAACTCTAGTGTCCTCCCAGAATATCAGCATACCTTCTGGCAGGAGCCATCTAAACCAAACCCCTTTCTGGTATAATTTCTTCACTAAGAGCGAATATTTTTTTCTTTTATCTCTAACTTTCTTTGGGATTTGTTTCAAGATGGCTATTTCTCTATCCTTGTATTTTAACACTTGCCCCCTTTGTGCACTCAGAATCTCATCTCTTGTAGTCTTTCTAAGAAATTTAGTGTGGACCTCCCTTGGAACATTATGCGTTCTGGCGTAAGCTGAATTTACTCTATAGACCAGGTCAATATCCCATCCCAGCTGTTGTCTGTCTTTTTTGATATATTCAGCCAATAATTTTGTCATAATTTCCCTCAAATCTTAATCATCAGCCTCAATTACATTTTGAAATCTAAGGAAAAAAGACATCCTTTCAAACTCCATTTTTATCTGATGGTTCTCAAGTTCTTGGTTTCCTCTCTGGACCCCCCTCACCTCCCCCCTCATCTCAGCCATCCCCTCCTCCAAAACTTCCAATCTTTGTGTATTTTGGGCCGTTCGGTTCTGGTTTTCTCTGAGCTGTTCGTTCATTTCTTTTAGTTGATTCTTCAAGTCCTCTTGCCCCTTTAAAATCTTTTGGAGCATCTGTTGGGTTAGGTCCTCCTCAGGGGGCTTGGGCTGCAACAAAGATGTTAGTGTTTGTTGCCCGCTGGGGCTGGACGTTGAAGATGTTGGGGCAGAACCAGCAAAGCCTGGTTTCCCAGGTGGTGGTCTTTTTAGTGCCATTTTGGTAAGAAGAGCTCAGAAATGTCTGTGTCAATACAGGAAGAAAGCGATTGTAAAAGTGGATAGCCGAGAGAGATCACGAGGCAGGCAGTCCAGACAAATAAAAACCTTTTCTAAAGTTCAAATCCAGGCAATAAAATCCATTGTTCCAAGTCCAGAATATAATATATCAAGGGATATCTCTGAGTGTCACGGAGACAAAGACAAAATGCCAGCAGTTTCTGTGGGTGGAGTCAAATTTCAAAGTACATGAAGACAACGGAAGTGTGCCATCTTGCCTTGCCAGCACCGGGATCAGAAGGCAACAAACCAAAAGTTTTCAAAGTTTTCAAAAAGTCAGATCACCACCTCATTTTCACAATTGCAGTAAAGTAGATCTGCTGCTTGCTATGAGTGTGATTTCATTCCAGAGCTCTCCCCCCTCCTCCTCCTCCAGGGGCAGAGAGCAGTTTAGAGCCATTTATCCAAGGGGGGGAAATCCCCCTCCCTCCAGTCACACTTCCCAGGAACGGATTGAACGTTTTTAAAAAGCTGGCAGTCTTTTTTTTTTTTCAGTCAAGAAAGGGAACAGGGGGACTTCCGGTTCCAGCTGTTGAACGCGACAGGCGGGCTTCGCTCGCCCCACACGCTCTTGGTGGGCTCCCCCCTGATTGGGGGGGCACAGGGAGCCTTGTAGGGGCCCCTGCCGAGGGGGCGGCTAGCTGGGGGTCCTCTGCATCGGCGGCGGCCACGGGGGGGGGGCTCCCTGCATTGCCCTAGGCACCAGGAGGCAAAAGGGGAGGCGCAGGGACTCCTTGCGCTTTCGCGTCGAGACAGCTGGGCGAGATTGACGATTTGAAGGCTGCAGCTGCAATGTGGTGAGGTGGAAATTCCTACCACTGGTCTTAATAGACCATCACTTAACTATGAGCTGTACGCTGCAGCTGCCAAAAAAGCCAATGAGGTTCTAGGCTGCATCAACAGAGGGGTAGCATCAATATCATTGAGACCCTAGAAAGAGTGCAGAGAAAACCAGCAAAGATGATGGGTCTGGAGTCTAAACCATATGATGAATGGTTAAGGGAACTAGGTATGTTTAGCCTGACAAAGAGAAGGATTGGGTAACATGAAAACTATCTTCCAGTACTTGAGGGGCTCTTACAGAGAAGAGGAGCTGGGCAACTACTGTACATGCCCAAGATGGTGTCCTGTCGCATTTGTGAAGAACTTCGGGGAGATGATTTTCCTTCTCGGGGCATGCAGGGGGCACCCTATCCCATCGTCAGTTCCAGGTCCAGCTATGGGAACTTCCTGGGACCTCGGGGGGTACCCTTAAGCTGCGATTTCCTGCCCTGTAGCTGGAAGGTTGTGAGTGAAATGTGGTGGTTGGCAGTGAATGGAGAATGGAGAGCATTTCTGCTGCTGACGTGGGTGTGGTCGTCGTTGTCGTCAGGGCTCCCTGCCTGGGGTTTCTGCCGCCATCGCTGCTGCTGTCCATGCCATGGTATTATCCCAGTTGCTCCCCCCTGCTTATGAACGTGATAGACTGGATTAGCGGGGGAGTGGCTGAGGCAACTGGCATGGGTATTGATGCCAGCAGAAGATGGCTTCGGTAGTTGGCGTGGGCATGGTTGGAGTGGGGGGTCCTCTGTTGTGGCCCCCACCGGTATCACCACTGTTGCATAGGCCACCGTACTGTGCCATTTGGCCCCTCCCCTTGTGACACTATGGACTGGGTTAACGGAGTGCAGCCCCGGCGACAGGTATGAGCGCAGCTGGCATGGACAGAGCTCAGTTGTTGGAGCAGCTGCCACTGCCACCACTGTCCTCACCACCGCCATCATTGGCCGCTTCACCAACCCGCAATTTATCATCTGCTGAGATTTTGATATCTGACATATTGTCTTCAACATTCACCATGGCTATGATGGACATAAGCCTCACGTTACCTCCTTGAACACTGTCAGCTGCCCCCCCTGTGGATATGTCATCTTCCTGTTCCATCTCCCTGTGATGTCACTCCGTTTTGGTTGATGCCACACTCTCCTCTATATTATACTGCAACATAACTTTACTCCCTTTGGGAACTCCCCCTTTCCTGGGGATGGCTTTCTTGCTTATCAAGATGCTTCCTTAATGACAGATCTTGGGATCCCAAGAGGTGGCATGCGAAGAAGAGGCTTCTTAGGGGTTTTTTACATGGTTTTTAAAATCAAATTTTAAGGGGTGGGCAGGGGGGTTGATTTGGATGGCTCAGACAGACTTGGGGGGGAATCTGCCAGAGCTAACTAATGGGCATGGGTCGGGAGTGCTGGAAAGGGTTGGGATTCCGGGGGAGACATTAAACCATTCCATTGGAGAGTTTGCCATCTCTACTGTATGTGGGAGTGGCAGATACGGTGTGGGCCTAGGGCCAAATTATGTCCGGGGGATGTAGGTTTGCTGTTTAAGAGTGATTGCGTGCTCCGACCCTCATTGCCCCTCTTGCACCCCTGGGTGCTCGGGATTACAGGACCCGGGTCTCTGGCTGGTATCGCTTAACGCCAGGTCCAAGGTGCATAAGGGTCCCCTCATTTACGACCTCATGAGAGTGGACCTGTCATGCATTACAGAGACCTGGTTGGGCCATGAGGGGGGTGTTCCCCTCATTGAATTATGCCCACTAGGCTTCTGGGCATTTCACCAGCTGAGAACCCAGGGCAGGGGCGGGTGGTGGTGGTGGTGGTGGTGGTTATTAGCGAAAGTCTTGGACCTCAGGAGGTCACTGTGCCTCACATAAGCGGATGTGACTCCCTTTTTGTGAAATGGGGCTTGGAGTCCAGGTAGGCCTTTTTGTTATGTACTGTCTCCCTGCTACGTTTTATCGGCCCTGCCGCAGCTGCTAGATGTGTTAGCCGGATTGACGGTTGATTTCCCCAGGCTTATGATCCTGGGGGATTTCAATCTGCCTTCCATTGGCGAGACATCTGAGTCAGCTCGGGAGTTCATGGCTTCCATGACGGCTATGGACCTAACTCAGTTAATTCAAGACCCCACTCATAACAGGGGACACACACTCGACCTGATTTTCATCTCTGGGCAGTGGATGAATGATCTAGATTTAGGGGATATTTCTATCCAACCCTTGTCATGGTCGGATCATTTCCTCCTTAGGCTTGACTTCCATACTGCCACCCCTTGCCACGGGGAGGCGGAACTGATTAGATGGTTATGCCCCAGGCGCTTGATGGACCCTGAAAGGTTCCTGAAGGAGCTTGGGACTTTTCCTGAATTCCTTACTCACAGTTCGACCGAAGCCCTAGTGGAAGCCTGGGATAGGGCAGCCACTGGAGCCTTGGACCACGTTGTGCCTTTGTAGCCTCTGACCCAGTGCCGATCCCGGGTAGCTCCCTGGTTTACCGAGGAGTTCAGAGAGATGAAATGCTGGAAAAGACACCTAGAGATTGATTAGCGGGCCAGCCAGTCTGAATCCGACTGAACACTAGTAAGAATTAATATTAAATCCTACTTAGTGGCAATAAAAGCAGCAAAATGGCAACATTTTTCTGCTCTTATCGTGTCTGCAGATAATTGCCCAGCCACCCTGTTTAGGGTGACCTGCTCCTTACTTAATCAAGGAACTGGGGAAGACCCCTTGCAGGGTAGGGCTGAGGAATTTGTTCAGTATCTGCAGGACAAAATCACTCAGATTCGACAGGCTTGGACTCTGACTGGGTAGATTCGGGCGAGTCGACGGAGATGAATCTTGTGGAAACTATCTGGGATGAGTTTGACCCTGTGACTCCTAAGGGCATGGACAGGATTATGGGGAGACTCAGTGCTGCCACTTGTGTGCTGGACCCATGTCCCTCTTGGTTAGTTTCGGCTTCCCGGGAGGTGACACGAGGCTGGCTCCAGGTGATTACCAATGCTTCATTGAGAGAGGGGTTCTTTCCCACCGCCTTGAAGGAGGCGGTGGTAAGGCCCCTCCTTAAGAAGCCTTCCCTGGACCTAGCCACTTTAGCCAACTATTGTCCGGTCTCCAATCTTCACTTTGTAGCAAAGGTTGTTGAGAGCATGGTAGCACGTCAGCTTCCCCAGTACCTGGACGAAGCTGCCTATCTGGATCCATTTCAGTTGGGTTTCAGGCCCAGATACAGCACAGAGACAGCATTGGTCACATTGGTTGATGATCTCTGGTGGGCCCGGGACAGGGTTGTTCCTCTGTCCTGGTCCTATTAGACCTCTCGGCGGCTTTCTATACCATCGACCATGGTATCCTACTGCAATGACTCAGGGGGTTGGGAGTGGGGGGCACCATTTTGCGGTGGTTCTCCTCCTACCTGTTGGACCGATCGCAGTTCATGTTGACTGGAGGGCGGAGATTGACTCCGAGGCGCCTCACTTGTGGGTGCCCCAGTGGTCGGTTCTCTCACACCTCCAGTTCAACATATACATGAAACCGCTGGGCAAGATCTTCTGTGGCTTTGGGGTATGGTATCATCAATATGCTGATGATACCCAACTTTTCATCACTACCCCAAACCACCCAAACGATGCCCTCAATATGATGTTCCAATGCCTGGAGGCTTTACGGATCTGGATGGGGAGGAACAGGCTCAAGCTCAATCCCTCCAAAACTGAGTGGCTGTGGTTCCCGTCATCCCAATTTGTGCATCTTGTACCATCTTTGATGATCGGGGGAGAAATTTTAGCCCCCTCAGAGAGGGCCCGCAATCTGGGAGTCCTCCTGGATACGCAGCTTAGTTAGAAGAACACCTGATGGCCGTGACCTGGAGGGCCTTTTACCAGGTTCGCCTGGTACGCCAGTTGTGCCCCTTCCTGGATCGGGATGCCCTGTGCACAGTCATTCATGCCCTCGTCCTTTCTCGCCTGGACTACTGTAACGCTCTCTACATGGGGCTGACCTTGAAGAGCACCCAGAGGCTTCAGCTGGTACAGAAGGCGGCTGCCCAGGTTGTCATGGGGGTACCTAGGTGCTCCCAAGTTACACCCCTTTTAGGCGGCCTGCACTGGTTGCTGGTTGTTTTCCGTGTGCGATTCAAGGTGTTAATTATGATCTTTAAAGTGCTCCATGGCTTAGGCCCAGGGTACTTGCGAGACCACCTACTGCCACTGGTAGCCTCCCACCGTCCAGTATGATCCCACAGAGTTGGCCTCCTCAAGGTGCCGTCGGCCAAGCAGTGTCGGCTGGCGACCCCTAGGGGGAGAGCCTTCTCTATGGGAGCGCCTTCCCTTTGGAATGAGCTGTCCCCGGAGCGTTCCATAATTCCCGACCTCCGGTCCTTCCCGCGCACCCTAAAAAGTTGGCTTTTCCAGCAAGCCGGCCTGGCCTGAATAAAATAAATTATTAATTTTAATTGTTATTTTTAATTTAATTTCTAAATCTCATTGTAAATGTCTATTGGGTTTTTTGGGATACTCTATTTAATCTTTCTTTTAACTTTTGTAATATGTGTTTTTATGTTGTACGCCGCCCTGAGTCTTTTGGGAGAGGGGCGGCATATAAGTCTAATAAACCTAAACCTAAACCTAGGAGGTCAATTTATTCTCCAAAGCACCTGGGGCAGAATAAGAAGCAATGGGGGGAAGCTGGTTAAAGAGAGATCCATCCTGGAAATTTCAAGATGCAACTATCACTTCCATAGAAATAATATATTTGAAGGAGCTGGACATGCTGGGGACGATTTCCATGTCAGAAGTGTTGCAGTTAGTAATTTCTTGATATGGAAAGCAGGAGTGAAATCCTCCTGTTTTGGCCTGTTTCAGCTGAACTGGCAGGGATGATTGGCATCAGTTCTCCAAACCGGTGGCAAAAATCCCTGGTGGCTCCGCCCATGCCCGCCTGGTCACCTGTCACCTCTTCTGGCCGCTCGACCCGCCCACCCAATCCAAACGTTTCTCCCTCCATTCACAGCAGAGCGGCTGAAACCTGTCCCTTTAGGTACTTCGACCCCCAGGAGGGAGGGTGCCAGGGGGCACCATGAAGGGAGCAGCAGCTCTGCTGTGAATGGACTCATACAGACATTTTTTTTCCTACCAGGTTCTGTGGGTGTGTCTTGGTGGTTGTGGGGACATGTGACTGAGTGGGCATGGCCATGAATGACATTGAGTTGGCCATGCCCACTCAGTCACAGGACTCCACCACCAAGCCACGCCCACAGAACCGGTAATTAAAAAATGTGAATTTCACCACTGATGGAAAAGGTAATTTGTGAGGCAAATGTCTTTTGGCCTTGGCACAAATCTTTGAGTGCCTCGTTCAAAAAAATGGGTGAGGCCAAGAGAGTTCAACAATTTTGGGAGTTGAAATGGTGTCTGCCTTAAGCATTTGCTTAGAACTAGTTTCTCTCCTGATGAAATTACCCAGAATAAAAAAAAATCAGCTTGCCAATTCAAGCCATAGTGGAAAAACCATCCATTTATGATATTTGATGTATAACTTATTTAATGCTTAGAGCTAACCTAATCTTTTGGGAGCATGCTAGGGAAAGCATTGACTAAAAAGCAAATGGCAACAGGCAGGCAAGATCAACAACAAAAAGCACAATCTTCCAAATGCAACTATGGCACATTCTGGTTTATTTCTTATCCCGGATATACAGGAGAAAACTTCAGTTTGGAACTTGGTACTGAAAAGTCCTCCTCGGGGCTTTCATGCTAAATCCTGCCTCCATTACTGTTCTCCTGGAAATTTTAACATTCACTTCTTTTAAAGATGTCTCGCTCAGCATAACTGTAAACACCTCAAGAGGACAACTCATGAGCGGTGAAAAAAAATATTACGTAAAAGAAACGAATGTGCTTCTGATGCCAAACGAAACGACATCCTGGATTAACTCATAATAGGTCTTTGTCCTAAAGTGATGTCATGAAAGTGAAGGCTTATACTTGCCTTTAATAGCAAAGGATAGCTTTACTCCTCTGGCAGGCTGACCAATCATTACTAATCCACTTCCTGCTTTTTATGACATTCAGTGTTGCCTATGGGGGAGAGCTGATATCACCTTTTCATTTAGGTAGGGCTTTCTCTCCCCCCAGAGTTTCTTAAGAAACAGCATCTATTACACCAGCTGTCACCAGCTCCATGTGTTTTAAAAGGCAATTCCTGAATGTTGAGCATACAGGCAGATCTTGACTTACTCATTTAGAAACCATTCAACGTTATCATGGTTCCAAAAAAGGTGACTTACAATTGGTCCTTGCAATTAACAAGACAGACACAGACTTCAGATGACAATTAGAACTGCAGAAAAAACAATGGCTTCCATTGAGGACCTGTACACTGCACGAGTCAAAAAGAGGGCTGTGGAAATATCTACAGACCCCTCTCAACCTGGACATAAATTGTTTCAACTCCTATCCTCAAAACGAGGCTATAGAGCACTGCATACCAAGACAACTAGACACAAGGACAGTTTTCCCCCGAATGCCATCACTCTGCTAAATAAATAATTCCATCACCACTGTCAAACTATTCACTAAGGCTGCATTACTATTACTATTAGTCCTCTCATCATTCCTATCACCCATCTCTTCCCACTTATGACTGCAGGACTGTAACTTTGTTGCTTGTATCCTTACAATTGATATTTATTGTTTCCTGATTGCTTATGTGTACCCTATGACTATCATTAAGTGTTGTAGCTTATGATTCGTGATGAATGTATCTTTTCTTTTATTTACACTGAGACCATATGCATCAAAGACAAATTCCTTATGTGTCTAATCATACTTGGCCAATAAAGAAATCTATTCTATTCTGTTCTGTTCTTATGACCATCATAGCATCCCTACAATCATATGATCAAAATTTGAGCCTTTACCAACCAGCATAGATTTATGATGATTGCAATATCCTGGGGCCACAATTGCCATTCATGATATTCGCCGCTGGCTTCCAACAAGCAAAGTCAATGGGAAAAACCAGATTTCCTTAATGATTGCATGCTTCACTTAATAAACATGGTGCTTTGCTTAACGGGGGTGGCAAAAAAAAGGTTATAAAATGGGGTGTGACTGGCTTAACAACTGCTTCACTTAGCAATAGAAGCTGCAATCCCAAATTTGGTCTAAGTCAAGGAATGCTTGTAAACTATACAATAATGAAGGGAGGGAAACAGTGCATTTGTCTCTAGTAAATTCACTTTTCCCCACGCATGCGGACTCACACAGCTGAGAAATGTATACATCTTCTGAAGTTTGCCCTGAATGCACACTGAAATGCAAAAATGTGCACATTCATACAAAAATAATGGACCAATTCACATATTTTTAAGGGAAATTACTGGCACAAAGATGTAGTGTCAGCAGAGGTACGCACAAGAAGGCATCTATTGAAAGAGAAGTTTATAAATATATCTATACATTTTCATGAGAAGGCTTTTATTTAAAAACATACTCTCAAATGAAGAATGAGAATGGAACAAGCCAATTTATGGACAACTGAGAGACTCATTCATCCAGAGGACTTTTGAACATTATGGTTTAAATCAGGGGTGTCAAACTCAAGGGCTGGGGGCTGGATCTGGCCCATGGGGTACTTACCATATTTTTCGGAGTATAAGATGCATCTTTTCCCCTCAAAAAAGAGGCTGAAAATCTAGGTGTGTTTTATACACTGAAAACAGCATTTTTTGCCACCCAAAATCCCGCCCCCTTCGCCAAAATGGCCATGCTTAGCTTGTAGGAAGATTTTAGAGAGCTCCTGGGGGCTGGAGAGGGCAGAAATGAGCAAACAATGGGCCTTTTTTGCTCAATTTTACCCGCCCCCAGCCCCCAGGAGCACTCTATAAGCTTCCTAAAGGCTATCCATTCCCTTTTTTGTAATGAAAAATGGGCCCGTTTTGACGAAAAAACGGGCCATTTTTTCTAATTTTTGGCCTCCCCCCCCCAGGAGCACTCTGCAACCCCGCTAAAAGCTATTCATGCCCTTTTTGGGGGAAAAAATGGGCCCATTTTCATGAAATGGAAAAATGGGCCCGTTTTGGGAAGGTTTGCAGAGTGCAAAACCTTTTTTAAAAAATTTGCTTCTTCAAAACCTTGGTGCATCTTATACTCCGGTGCAACTTATACTCCAAAAAAATATGGTAGATCTGGCTCAGGGGGCCGCCCTGAAAACAGCAAAGAACTGGCCCGTGGTGCCACTGCCAGAAGAAACAGAGCTTGGCAGGGCCACATGCTGGCACAGGGTTACAGGAGGCTGTTGCAGCCAAAAGGGAAGCTTGGGAGCCCATTTTCTCTAGCAGAGTGCTTGGGCTGCCACAGGCACCCCCGACATGTATGGCATTGAGCTGGTCATGCCCACCTGGGCCACACCCACTCTAGACCCCCGAGGTCAAACCCTGATGCAGCCCTCAATGAAATCAAGTTTGACACCCTGGTTAAAACATCTGGTGGGTAACAGGATGCAGCTCCCTCTGTTCTACTAAAGAGGTCCAGTGACCAGAGGTCTTTATTTCTTATTTAAAGCTTATATGATGCCATAAACCTATTTGCCTAATGGAATCTTGCCAACTTATTATTTTCCTTCACGTTAGTCAGCCTAGCTAACTACATTGCCTATTCTTGGCTTCTGTATTTCCATGCCACTAAATTTTCTACCCCGTTGTAGTTTCCAACTTCCCTACTTAACCATCTTCTAAATCCATTTAAATCCCAATTAGCCTTGTTTCTTTTTTGGGGGGGGGGCAAGTTGTGCTGTGAATTCTCAGGAGCAGTCGGTCAGTGTGACAATGAAAATGAGCCAGACAAAACATGTGATCTATCTGGGATCTATGTCATTTATTTATTTTCCCTCTTTTTTTAATCAAGGAAAATGCAGATGTCACACTAACTTTTGATAAAGATTGCCGAAACTTAAGGTTATTCAATGACCTGCACCCAGCAGTGCTGCCAAATTGGTGGTTCCTCCTCCTCCTCCTCCTCCTCCTCCTCCTCCTCCTCCTCCTCCTCCTCCTCCTCCTCCCCCTTTTGATAAGGCATACTGGGGAAATGTATTAGTGTCAAGCTATGATTTTAGCAGCAAGATTGTGGAATCAGGTAGAAGAACATAAGGACAAGTCTGCCATCCTGTGGATAACCTAAACCTTGCTGCTTTTAATATTACTGTTGCTAACTATTAATCATTTGTGGTAGCTAGCAATATAAAGAGAGTTACTACATCTGGGCTGCCAAAATCCAGGTAACCAGCGGATGGCAGGGGGGAAGGAAAAAGAAGGAAGGGGGCAAGCTGTTGCTCCCACCATGTGGAATATCTAACCCCCAGAGGTGTCCTCCTCTTTTTCCTCCATCTCCACCTCCTTGCTTAAATTGGGAAAGTAGGCTGAGAGTCATACTCCAAACCTTGAGATGACCATGATTAAAAAGAGTCTGGCAGGCAGAAACTGAACTCAATGTGACTTAAATGCACTGGAAGTAAAAGTTCTGCACTAAGATATATTCACTCAGAACTGGTGCAGCATTTGACTTCTGCTTGAAGAGGAGGTGGCAACAATGGCCAAGGGATCACTTACACTTGTGTACCAATTGAAAGCCCCTCTTTGTAGACCAGACCAGGAAAACTTCCAAGGGAAGGTTAGAACAACTTTTATATGGCCATGATGAAAATGTGGTTGAGACTTTGGAAAAAAATGCAGAGAAGACCAACAAAGTTGATTAGGGGCCCGGAGACTAAAACATATGACAAACAGATGCAGGAATTGGACATATCTAGTTTAGTGAACAAAAGGACTAGGGGTGACATAATAGCAGTGCTCCAATATTTGGAGGGCTGCCACAAAGAAGCAGGGTCAACCTATTTTCCAAAGCACCAGAAGGCAAGACAAGACACAACGGATGGAAACTAATCAAGAAGAGAAGCAACATAAAACTAATCAGAAATGTTCTAACATTGAGAACAATTAACTAGTGGAATGACTTGCCTTCACAAGTTGAGGGTGCTTCATCACCAGAGGCTTTTAAGAAGAGACTGGACAGGATAAAGAAATAGCCATTCTTAAGAAGATCCCGAAGAAAGTAAGAGATAAGAGAAGGAAATATTCCTTCTTAGCAAAAAAATTATACAATAACGGGGTTTGGTTTAGGTGGTTGTTGCCAGAAGGCATGTTGATTTTTTGAGAGAACAGTAGAATCAGAATTAACACAGTTGCGGAAGCAGAGGCTTTCATGAAAAAACATACTGCTCTATTAGGTGATGTGGGGGATGCTACACAAGATACAAAGCAGGGAGGGGCTGAGGCTCTGCCAGTAGATGGGGGGGGGGGGGAGAGGAGACAACAAGAAGACTCAGATCACAAAAGTGAATTGAAACACTATTCCAAATGTTGTTACAATGTATTTTCAAGGAAGTGACAAAAGTAAAATGATTGAAACATACTGACGATTTGGTGTTAAACTTAAAACTGCTAATATCTATGTAAATGTTCATAGTTTTTTTTTTTCCTTTTTGTAAAAGTTGCGAGACCCCGGGGGGGCTTCTCCCCCCCTCCCCACACGATGTAGCTGTCAAAATTGTGTTTTTAATTGTCTTTCACTTATAAGTCAACTCTCCTCCATGCACATATGTATATGTCTCTGTTCTTTTGTATATATGTTTGTCTTATGTGTTTTTATTCGTTTTGATTGTACGCCGCCCCGAGTCCTTCGGGAGAGGGTTGCGGCTAATCAAATAAAATTATTATTAAAAAATTATTATTATTATAAAATGTTCCATAACCTCTTAACCTTTTTCCCTTGTAAAACTTTTAAAACCAATAAAAATTTCAAGATAAAAAAAAAGAAGAGCCTGGACAGCCACTTGTCTGAAATGGTAGAGGATCTCCTGCTTGAGCAGGGGGCTAGACTAGAAGACTTCCAAGGTCCTTCCCAACTCTATTATTCTGTATTCTGATGGGGGTTTGCTAAATCATCTGGGAAAGCCTGTACCATAAGGTAGGGCAACTACAGTGCTTCTGAGGTCCCATTAAGTGGCAGAATTTAAGGACAGGGACTTGGACTGTAACTACCCTAATCCAATCTGGTAGGGCAGGCAGGTATCCTGAGAGAGACATGGTCTCATAAATAACTGCAAGTAGAATATTTACATTGTCAGTACTCTCTGATGGCCATCAATGATATAGAGAACAAGCTATAATGTGACTTTGTAAGAGACAGGTGTAATGCAAAAGGACTTGAATGCAAACCTAGACTTCAACAGGGAGAAAGGGACTGCTGATTCAAATAATCACCACACCATGACAAAAAGCAACAGCAACAATGGGAGATGAAGAAAATTCAGTGGCAAAAATTGACTGCAAAAATTAAACCCCCTGGCATTTCCAGCTAAATGGAACTGGGTAGCCTATGGAATAAAAGGTAAAGGTTTCCCTTGCACATATGTGCTAGTCGTTCCTGACTCTGGGGGGCAGTGCTCATCTCCGTCTCAAAGCCGAAGAGCTAGCGCTGTCCGAAGACGTCTCTGTGCTCATGTGGCCGGCATGACTAAATGCTGAAGATGCATGGAACACTGTTACCTTCCCACCAAAGTGGTTCCTATTTTTCTACTTGCATTTTTTACGTGCTTTCAAACTGCTAGGTTGGCAGAAGCTGGGACAAGTAATGGGAGCTCACTTCATTACACAATATATACAGTTTGTTCCAGTCTTGTCACTTTGTCTTATACCAATCATAAAATCTGTTCCAGACTTCAAAATATTCTGATTCCCCTTTATTTTTAAGTTCAAGAGTGAGCCTATCTGCTTCTGCACAGGCCAACACTTTTCTGATTATATCTAGCTCTGATGGTGTATTTTCTTTTTTCCAATATTGTGCATAAGTTATGCACGCCGCAGTTAGTACATGTATAATTATTACTTGCATTTTTTACGTGCTTTCAAACTGCTAGGTTGGCAGAAGCTGGGACAAGTAATGGGAGCTCACTTCATTACATGGTGCTAGGGATTCAAACCGCCGAACTGCCAACCTTTCTGATCGACAAGCTCAGCGTCTTAGCCACCTACCATATGGAATAAAGCTCTGCTTAAAACTCAGTCTACATATAATGATACAGAAAGAACTTGATGTGTAGAGAAGCTCTGAGTTGCTTAGTGTGGCTTTTTGCTCCAAACTAGCTATCTGCTGGAGATAGTTCAGAGCTGCGATTAGTCTTGATAACCCTTCCATTTATAATTTTGTGACAGCATGACAAATTCTCTCTGTGTATTGTGTTGTGTCAGGCTGACATTTTATATCTTTCTAGAGATGATACTGAAATGTTTATCGTATTAGGTCATGTATGTTACTCCTCTAATCTAAATAAATGTAAATTTAAAAAGAGATGGACACTGTCCAGGAGTAATCACTAAGAAATTAAGATTATTTTTTTTAAAAAAACAAATAGGAAATATTATTTTGATTGTTTAATCCAAACATCTGACAAAGGCTTCTGTAAAAAAAAGTTGAGAGGCTTTTCTAAAGTTAGTTAATTAATTTTCCATGTATACATCCAATTTTCCTTTTTTTTAAAAAATCATGGCATCAAGTTTCTTTTTCTGAAGCAGATAAGTCCATTTTTACCTCCTCAGTGGAAATACAATCTTTCAAATTCCTTTTTAAAAACTCTAAAAATCAAGTTGTCATAAAAGTAATTATATCCCAGATAAAACATTAGGTTGACAAAAATATGAATATTTTTTGAATCAAATAATCACATGATGAAACAGATCCATTTGTATTGATGCTGAAATATTTCTTTTTTCCCCATTAAATAAATTGCTTTACAGGTACCAAAAAGTCACCCCCCCCCCAAAAAAAAAAAAAAAACTAGCAAGGCCACAAGAGGCAAAGCTAACCTTATCCTGCTTTAGCCTTCCCCATGATAGACAGTGTGATCTTCTCTGGCTTGAATTCTCAGCCAAGTTAGATACTGAAGGTCCCAAAATTTTCAACCAATTTTCTGGAAGGCAATTATCTTCAGAACAAGATGGAGGCAATTCTCTTCAGAGCCCCACCCCCTCCTCCCTTGCAAATCGATTGATGATGTTGGTTATATAAGTCACTCTCGTCTCCTTTCCTCTCTTTATAGAAGAAGAACACTTTATTGTCATTGTATGTATATACACAGTATACCCATACAACAAAATTCATATAACACCCAGAGACCAGGCCCAACGCACATGACAATCCCCCTCCCCCCCACACCAAACCCCCCCCCAAACCACCCAACCATCCACACAACAGACCAAGTAATGTTGTCCAATTGCTCACTGATGTTGGCCCTGTAGTTCATTGTTGAGTGCGATTATAGCTCTGGGGTAAAAACTATTCAAAAGACGTGTGGTCCTAGTTTTAATTGTTCTGTACCTTCTGCAAGAAGGCAACAATTCCTACAATATTTGATTGTAGGAAGTTAAAACTCACCCCTCTACTAGAAAATAAAATATTTTGAGAAATATTAAATGGGCAGAATATTTCTTCTAAAAGGGAGGCAGAAACTCAGCTCCCCCGCTCCTTTGTCAATGAGCCATTAAGGCCTGAGCCAGTCTATTCCACATAACAAAGATCTACCTCCTTTAATTCAAGGGCGATGTAAAGGCATGGGCCTCAGGACATGATACTATTAGCCCTTTACCCATCTCACCACATGGCAACGGGGAAGATTACATCGTCACCCAGCAAGTCAAACAAGCCTGGGAGGCAGCCTGCAAAGTTGCCCCTGCATGACCCCATGGGAGTCTGACAACCAATCATAATATAAGCTCAAGTTCAAAGCCCAGAGAGGGCATAAAACCAGGGACTTTCAGCATCTCTGGACTTTCTATTCAGGAGCTCAAGCCATGTGATCCTGTACACCATTAAACCATCTTTCCAAACAGCCTCCATTTTTCCAGTGTCTTTATTCCCACTTGGAGCTGAACCCAGAAGGTCTCGGTCTCTCTCTCTCTCGGTCTCTCGGTCTCTCTCTCTCTCCCTCCCTCCCTCCCTCCCTCCCTCCCTCTCTCTCTCTTCACAGTACAGATGCTCTCCGTCTGTTTTGTGATTTTCTTTGAATCTCTTTCAGATGGCACATTTGTCTACATTTCACACCCTTCTGGACACAGTGACAGCTGCTTACAGACTTTAAGTATCTGCTTTCTTGTTTTAAATTTGTACCCTCGTATGGTAGTTTGATTAACCACACCAAAACTTAACAAATATAATAATAAAAAAGGCAATTACTGCTCTCAGTGGTACTATTTAAAATAGCGCATCTTAAAAGCAATCAGACTGAAAATTTGCAGCCTCATTTGGATGAGTATGGATTGTTTCTCTTCGGTTTTCAATTTCTTCCTTTTGTATTTGAAGTGAGCTGCTTATCATTAATAATCAACAAACGTAAGCAGCGTAACAAACTCTAATATGCATTTTTGCATGAAAATATTTTCTGTCAAATCTGTGAAAATCTTCATTTTTAACAACGTTCTTGGATTTCAATGTCTTTCAGTGTTTGTAATGAATATTTATTCTAGCTTGCCATCAGTTTTCACGATGTTGTAAAGATAACCAAAGGTCGGGTTCCTTAATTTGAGTAGTTTATGATCTAAATTCACATGGAAGAAAAGAAAAGGGAACGGTGGGATAATAAATAAAAATAAAATACAGTTATTTCAGCAACCCATATGGAAGCTGAGAGAGCACGAGTGGAGCTGTACAATATTTTAAATCCCCCAAATTGCAGAAATAAAAACATTTCACACTACCTCTCCCTAGAGAGTATGTAAACATCCAAGTTTATGTGAATGGGTCAATAATATGTTCCAAATGAAAGATTGCTATGAAACTATAAAACAAGCTGGCTGGGAAACTCTGGGATTTGAAGTCCACACATTTTAAAGTTGTTGAACTTAAGAAAGCTGTTTTGAAGCATAAGTGATCATCAAGGTGTCCATGGCCACCCACCTAAGTGTTTGCCCTATTTCTCAATAACTTTTGTTTTTCTGTTTTATATTTTAGGTTCCCTCAATTTAATTTTTTATGAATAACTAGCGGATAACCTGGCATTGTCCGGGTATTTATTTATAAGGATGAAATGTCTGGACCAAATGTAATTTCTAATGTTACCAGAGGGAGCCCACTTATGTACCGTGAAGCCGTTACCATGGCAACTCCACCGTGCTGTACAGTAGAATCCATTTTATGGCAGTACAGTAGAAGCCATTTGAAGAAACAACAGGCTGTATCATAACAGAACACACACCCCGATGGGTGTTAGGGGTGTCTTACTGCCACAGTATTTGTTTCCAGAGAGTAAGTCATCTGTGTATCAAGTTTGGTTGAAATTGTTCAAGGCATTCCAAAGTTATGTTGGAATATACACACACAGCCATTTTTTATAGATAGATTTTTTTCCAAAGCAAAGATAGAGAACTTTCAGCATTTTCTTTCAAACCATGCTTCGCACCTAGAAAAAGGATCTAAATTGGTAGAGAATAATCCAGGGGGATTAGTGAGGGTAAGAGGAGCCTTTAGCTACTAACTTCCTTTGTGATAGGAAGGAGTTGTGGTTCTATCCATTTGGAAGGCACTGTAGAAAATTTCTCTCATTTACCAATTACATTGATCAACAGAAGGCAAGCACTTTGTGGTGGGTCTTATCCTATTTCAGGCTCATCGAATAGTAGTAATAAGATGTTGTTCTATGGAATTCAAATCTTCTGTTGGGAATTGAACTCATGGACCACTGCACTTTATATAGTCCATTAGCTTTAGGGGCTATTCTGGTTTTGGAACTTGGCGGTGTTACATAAAGAGGTTTATCAAATACAAGAGAAAGGTATATATAGTTCACCTTCCCATATGTTCCCAGAGAAGAAATATATACTTCGTTCCATTATGTTATCCCCCCATGTAGTGGTGTTTTACATGACTTCCATCCCTCTTGGGACAGGTCTGTATTTTTATATAAGTGTTATGCCCCCATCGGAGTCTGACTCTGAGATGGAAGACGAACAGCTGACAAGAGAGTGGGAGAGTGGTTTTGTTGGCTGTGGAGGAAACTGGGAAAGGGCAAAGTCAGGCTGGGCAGAGCATCGGAGAGGTAGAACAAGGGAGAGGGGGTTCAGATGAAGATCAAGGCCCACCTCTCCTCATCCTAGGGCACACAGGGAAGAACCCAGAAGAGAGCAACATGGGTTGCATGGCTTACGAGGAAAGAAAGGGCCCCGATTCCCTTCACAAGGCACACCTGGGGATGGAGTTTAAAGGAGAGGCAGTTGGGAGGGATGTTTGTTGGGAATAAATGCTGAATTCATCTAGTGTTGTGGCCTGCATTCCTGGCATTCCTCCTGATTGTATTATTGCTGTGCTACTGTGTGTTATCTTGCCTTGCTGGAATGATTGCCTTTGCTTCTTGGACTCATTATCTTGCCCTGCTGGAGTGATTGACTGCAGTCATTCTGCTTACAGCGTTTGGACTGGAGTATCTGCAGGCAGAGACTGCTGCCGATTTGTGGGTGAGCTTTTCTCCAGGCTGGAGAGTACATGGGACGTTGGGAGCAAAGTTGGAACCGATAAAGGGACTCATACCGTTTCTCTGACTGTGTTGCCTTTGTGCCATGCTCCAGGTTATCACAATAATGTATATCTTTTGTGATGTTTTCATTTATATGAACCACTCAGAGGGAAGCCCTGCTGTGCTTTGCAGCATCCTAAAACAGGAAAGTTCATTTTTTGAAAAGGAATCCAGTGGTTGACAGTCTGGAATGGATGTCCAAAACACTTGGCATCATCAAGTCAATTGGCTTACTGTTCTCTCCACCATGAGCTACTTCATAGTCAGAAGCAGGAGTATATTTCACATCATTCCAACAGGCATCATGTTGAAGTGCCCAGAATAAAACTGGTGCTTGGATACTTTATTACAAGTCCATAGGAAGAAGGAGGTAGACCGCAGAGCTAAATGACTTAGAAAGGATTGAATTAATTACAATACATTAAAGTTAGAATGAACAAACACTGAGATTGTTATAGCAATGCTCTAACAGCTAAATTAAAAATCTGATGGTGGTTTAAAAGTAATTAGAACGGTGCCTTCAACCCCTGTGGATGTTTGATTTCAGGAAAATCATGAGATATTTGATTTCATATTTCCTAATAATTGGATATCAAACGTTGTAGAGGCCAATTAATAGATTTTATTAGCTTGCTTTAGCTAAGGAGGTTAACCAAAATATTTTCCAAACTCTATGATTTATTTAATGTTACATAAAGGAACCTTATTCAGAGCATTCCTCTAATCAATGTAATACTGTTGGTTTTATTCATAGGGTATTTATTAACACCCATTGTAATCCCTAAACGCCCAAGGAATTAGTGGAATAGAAGCAACAAATCAAATAAGCAAATACCCTTTGCAGGATGTGGGCCTATTTATACTGAATGATTAATTTCAGAAGCAGTTTTTTCTGAAATTTCCTGTATGTTTGTCTGGCCTTCTTAGAGAAAGGATAGGCTAAAAAGGGTACTTTTTATACATATGAAAAAATTGAGTTAATGATTCCAGAGAATCTCTATAAAATTTCTATAGAAAAATGGCAAGCAACAGAAGAATCAGCAAAAGTTCTAATCAAACTACCGGTATGTCAGAAAATCAGGAGAATGATTGGCCAACAGATTGGAAGAGGTCCATCTACATATCAGTATCAGAGAAAAGGAGACAATAGAGTGTGCAAACTATTGTACAATAGCCTTAATTTCCCACACTATATCCCACACTAACAAAATAATGTTTAGGATTATTCCCCTGAAGATTAGAGCACTACATGGAAAGGGAGATAAACCCAAATGTCCAAAGTAGCCTTAGAAAAAGGATGAATAATAACTTTGCTCTGTTGATGCTATAATACTAGGCCAGGTGAAAGAAAAAAAAAGGAAAAAAGATGATCAGGAGCAAGGGTGATGTACATAATAGTAGCAATGAAGGTAAGTCTGGAAGATCTGAAGAACAAAGATGAGGACAGGGCATCCTGAAACGGACGAAGACAAATTCCTTGTGTGTCCAATCACACTTGGCCAATAAAGAATTCTATGCTATGCTATGCTATCAGTGGTGGGATACGACAGGTACGTCCCAGTACGGGCGTACCGGTGCCTGCTGGGAGCACCAGATACCGTTCCAGTACGGTGCTCCGGAGAGCCCACCCACCCGCCTGCTCTCCTTACCTTTTTTGAGCCGAGCGGGGCATTTGCACATGCGCATGGGGTTTACGGTGCCTGTGCAATGTTCCGCCGAGCTGTTGGTATGCATGCGGGCGCTGCAGGCATGCATGTGGTGGATCCCCAGCCCCGTTGCAGCATACCGGATGCAACTGGAGCTGGAACCCACCACTGTATGCTATGCTATGCTATTCCATTCTATTCTTTTGACCACTAAAGTTGACTTTGACTTACATAATCAATCAATCACTCACTCACTCAATCAGTCAAGAGATATATAGCATTGTATACACATTTGTGATAGATCTGGCCATTTTTACCCACAGTTAAAGAATAGTGACCTACAGAAATCTAGATTTGAAGGGGAGAAAGTGATTCAGAGGGCAAACTCTTTGCATCTGTTGGCACTTCCTCAAAGAAGTTCCTTAAAATAGCCATAGGACTCCAGGAAAAGATACATTTTATTTAAGAAGATGCTGGTGGGGAGACATGTATACTCACCCATGTTCTTAGCTATTCTTCCTTTTCAAAACTGGATCTCTGAACAAGCAATGAAAGAAAATTGGTATTTTCATTTCCTTCCCCAGGGGGCCCGGTCTCAAAAAGAATGCTTCTGTGCTAAGAGCCACCCAGCTGTTGTCAGACACTAGTACATGACTGAAACTTTTGTGTGCCCGAGCCATATGTGTGTTTACCAGCCTTCTGCTAGCCCATCCTGTCATTAATGAAAGAGCAACAACCAATTATGCAAAACATATGTAGCTTTTTTAAAACTCTGCCTGGACTATTTTAATTGGCTCTTTTTGTTGCTGTGGTTTTGTCTTCCTGGTGATTTATAGAGCTATGACTTTGGGCTTCTGATTTATGGTGGAATGTTCTTGCATTCTAAAACCTACAAAATCCTTGATGCCTGGATCGTTTAGACGGAAGAATGGCTTACAGATTCGAAGAACAAATGGCAGCTCAAGCTGATTTGTTTTTCGCTTTTTGAAAAAAGAGACTCCCTGATTTTTGTAAGGTAGAACTTGGCATTTCACGAGAGTCAATTCATCCACTATCAACAGAGACAAACTGGAAACAAGAGGCACAACAGGTACAATAAAAAGAAACACAACCTCATACATTTCTTTTCAAGTGTAAAAGGAATGTATTTATTTATTTTTGCCAATAACAGGATGGAGAGAGATCTGAGTTGTACCATACCTGTCCTGGATTTCACACACATGCACACACAATACACACAAACTGATCCAGGCCGGGTAACTTAATATATAACACATAGGCTATTTCTTCAATTAATGTCTGGGGTTAACCTGTTCATGTATCGTCCCTCAGAAAGAAGTACATTGTTCAAAGGGTGGTTTTTCAGCAGAGACTTGCAGTTTGTGTTAAATAATCCTCTTGAATGGTGACACAGGTGTGCTCGGAATGACTCTTCACCTTGGAATTTCAATACTGCTTTGAACTTGCAGAAAAAGTCCCAAAAATTCATTGGAAAATGGGCCAAGCACAAATCTAACAGGGCTTCACTCAGTGGTGGCAATTTGCTTTAAAACAAAGTTCACAAAAATAGGTAAGTGGTATAAGGAAGGGAGCCGTTTCATCCTTGCTGGAAAAAAAAACCCATACTTTTTTATTGAAGATGTCTTGATTTGATTTATTTTATTGATTTTGGCTTGTCAAACATGTATAAGAAAACAAGTATAAGTATGAATATAACATATAAACATATAAGTAGAAGTAGGAATATGTATATACATAAGGAATGAGTACAAATAAGTGGGAACAGTAGGACAGGGACAATAGGCACGCTGGTGCGCTTATGCACGCCTCCTTTACGGACCTCTTAGGAATGGGGTGAGGTCCACGGTAGATAGTTTAAGGCAGGGGTGTCCAAACTTGGCAACTTTAAGACTTGTGGACTTCAACTCCCAGAATTCCCCAGCCAGCTGGGAATTCTGGGAGTTGAAGTCCACAAGTCTTAAAGTTGCCAAGTTTGGACACCCCTGATTTAAGGTTAAAGTTTTGGGGGTTTGAGGATGTAAGAACAGAGTCAGGTAGAGCATTCCAGGCATTGACCACTCTGTTGCTGAAGTCACATTTTCTGCAATTGAGTTTGGAGTGGTTTACTTTGAGGTTGTATCTATTGCTTGCCCCTGTATTATTGTGGTTGAAGCTGAAGTAGTCATTGACAGGTAGGAAGTTGTAGCAAACAATTTTGTGTACTCAGCTTAAGTCAGACCATGGGCAGCATAGTTCTAAGTTGTCCAAGTCCAAAATTTCAAGCCTGGTGGCATAAGGGATTCTATTGCGAGCAGAGGAGTTGAGGACTCTTCTCGTGAAATACCTCTGGACTCACTCAATTGTATTAATGTCCGATGCACAGTGTGGATTCCAGGCAGGTAAGCCGTAGTTGAGAATTGGTCTGGCAAAGGTTTTGTATGCCCTGGTTAGCAGTGCAATGTTACTGGAGAAGAAGCTTTGCAAAATTAGGTTAACAACTCTTAATGCCTTTTTGGCAATGCTGTTACAGAGCTCTGGGGCTTAGATCTTTTGAAATGAGTACTTCCCTCTCGCTCAATCTCTCCCCCGAGTGACGGGTGCAATTTCAATTTGTAAGGCACTTCAATTTTTCAAAAACAAAAGCAAAAACAAAATATGGTTACCCAAGAGGGAGACTTACCGTACTTCAAATGTTTAGCCCTTGTTGACTGTTGACTCCTAGATATTGGGAGCTGCTTTTTAACAGGCTAGGTTACTGGATGCTGAATCAGAAATTCTGGTAAATTGAAGCTATCATCAGTTTGTCCAAAGATATTAAAGGGAGTTTGGCTAGTCATATATTTTTTTCTCAGCAATTTATCATTAGAGAAACATCTCATATGCATTAATATTGCAATCATTTTTAAAATGTCCATTAATCTCAGTATAATATTTATTTTAATTATATTGATTTTGCCCAAAGAATCAATAGATGTTTTAACACCCATTTGGCTCTACCGATTTATATCTTTATATGAAATGTATATTTATTTATATAAATGGCTCCATTGTTAGGTACCTATTCCTATCCTTCCTTTACCTAGAGTTGATATATTTGTTTTTATAAATTTTTATTTTAATCCGTATTTCTTATTTTTTACATTGCCTGCTTTTATATTTGTTGTTCAATGGTTATATGCCACCCAGAATCATGTTTTGCAAGATCATCTAGGAGTTGAAAATGACCAGATGGTACATCATCATCATCATCATCATTTATATCTTAATGTATATCAATATTTAGTAATTTTAAGGCAACATCCATCTCTCTCTGCCTTAGTGCTCTTGCTTTTGCTCTTTCTCCTCCCCTGTGTGAGTGTGTGTGTGTGTAAAATATTACTGGATAACAGCTACTATGCTGTAGAACATACAAGTGTTTCTCTTTAGAGAGAAACATTTGAGTTAGGAGCATAAGCTTTAAAAGAAAGTACTCTGAAGCTTGCGTGGGAAAAAGTAATAAAGATAAGCTTTGTTTAGGGAATAAAGTCCAAGTTCTGTTCTCATAAACATAATCTACTGGAATAGAAGGATTGGCTGGGAATAATTTTCCCATACTTTTGATAAATTGTTTTTGATAAATTGTTGCCATTTTGTGAGAATCTCATAGGACATTTCACAATACCAAATGTGCCCACTGACTCAAGAAGTTTGGCTATATCTGAATAGAATCCAATAGAGCTATACCTTTAATGAATACCAGCTTAAGCCTGTTTGATTGAGTTACATAAGGAAGCAACAGCCATGTCTAGGGGAAGCTCTTGAGGAAAGAAAGAAAGAAAGAAAGAAAGAAAGAAAGAAAGAAAGAAAGAAAGAAAGAAAGAAAGAAAGAAAGAAGAAAGAAAGAAAGAAAGAAAGAAAGAAAGAAAGAAAGAAGAAAGAAAGAAAGGGAAAACAATGTTTTAAAGTCTGAGATTTTAAATTGTGTTGAGTTTCAAAAACATTTACAGTTTGAGAAGAGACCTGCATATTAAACCTGACGGATAAACTTTTTAAAGAAGATGAAAGGTGTAATCACTGTAAAAGAATTTGAGATTTTTCTGCTAAGAGTTTCCATAAAGCTATCAGATTTGGTCTGAAAAATTCAGGACGAGCGGAAGCACATTTTAATGGGCATTCATATGCAGGCCACATCATTGCTTAATTCTGAATTGTGATGCAAGATAGTATAAGGAAACAAAGTTCTACAAAATGAAAGCAGAAACACATTATTTGAACGGAAAAGGAGTTCTATTTTCACCAGGCAATTCATATATATTTTGACTTCACCCCCAAACCATTTGAAGCCTGCCACACAATTTTAGGAGGTCTCTAAACACTTAGGTTACCTGAACCTCATGGATGAGTAGAATCTGGAAAATCTCTCTCCACAAAATGGTATTTCCCTAAATATTTTTTGCATCAATCTTCCACACATGAAATAGAAGCATATCAAATGAGAAGTAGGGTACATCAATCCACAATGACTTCCGTAGCACCTTTGAAGAAGTAAATGGGAAGTCTGGTTTTTTTAAACTATTATTAATGCAATGTAACATATTATTAATGTAAAGTTTACATTGCTGTTTAATTTAGCTTGCTTATCTATCAGTTATGAAAGTTAATTAAAGGCTCATCATAAAATAATGTATAGACGTTTTTGTTTCCCATTGCAATACTATTCTTGTTACTGTTGGAGACGAAGAGCAAAAACTGCTTCTATTTTGCACTGATTTTTCTCTCCTAGCATTTTGCCAGGAAGCTCAGCGTCCACAGAATCGAATACCTTCCTCTTTGTTCTACCCTGGGTTGCCAAAACAGGTCAGAAGAAATGCAAGTACAAAAGCTTAAGTGAAAAAGAGAGCAAATCCCACCTCTATAGATCTGAATTGTTTAGGAATTCTAGGACAGGGCCTGGTTTCCATTGTCCAGTTGCAGATTCTCTGCTTTCCTGCCAAAACTATCACCAGTTAAAAATAAGGACATTTGACTTGCTCCTCTCTGGCTAGCAGAAACCGCAATGCAGATCTGTTTGAAAAAATGTATGCTGCTTCTGCAACAACTTCATTGTGCTTTTCCTCTTTGAAGGGGCATCTACTTAATAATGTTAAATGTGATTCATATCACTCACTTTCCCTTGGGATTATATTCCTCTTCAACAGACAAAAAGTTCCACCCAGGATTTAAATTAGTTAACAGGAACTATCACTTTCCATACTCTTACCCTAATACCCTCCCTCCATCTCTAGCTAATAAACTAAAATTAAGCAAAGTGTTCATTACAATTAGAGCTGGCACACTTGCATTTTATTACTAATAAATTATAGCTTCCTGAGAGAGAGAAAAAAGTTATTTGCATTTGAACACTGATTAGTCAGCTTACAATGCTTTGCTGTGGTGTATTTGTAAAAGGTGCTTTAGTAATTAGGATAGAAATTATTGAAACCAGATTACAGATTTTTTTTTTCTAACTCATCTAAGTGTTTAAGACGGGCTATTCTGCAAAGCCTACAGTGAACATCAGATTAGTATACTTAAAACATATACTTTTAAAACATCCCAATAAAGGTAAAGGTTCCCGCACACATATGCGCTAGTCGTTCCTGACTCTAGGGGGCAGTGCTCATCTCCATTTCAAAGCTGAAGAGCCAGTGCTGTCCGAAGACGTCTCCGTGGTCATGTGGCCGGCATGACTAAACGCCGAAGGCACACAGAATGCTGTTACCTTCTCACCAAAGGTGGTTCCTATTTTTCTACTTGCATTTTTACGTGCTTTTGAACTGCTAGGTTGGCAGAAGCTGGGACAAGTAATGGGGGCTCACTCCGATATGCGGTGCTGGGATTCGAACCGCCGACCTTTCTGATTGATAAGCTCAGCATCTTAGACACTGAGCCACCCTTTATTTAAAGCATCCCTTTGTTTTAGAACATTCATTGTTCTAACATCATTTAGAACATTGTCTTTTTCAATTTTTGTTCTTTTGGAACATGGAGTGTCCTGGATATTTCTGCAGCTCCCAATGTATAGGAATATTCAAACAGAAAGTTCTAAGTGTTTTGTCCTTAGCTTTGTATTTTACAAAATGAAATTATTCAAAAAAAAAAAAAAGTTTTGCCAGCCCATGTCAGTAAAAATAATGTATATCAGTGGAAATCCAAAATAGCAGCCGGTTTATATAGTTTAGATCTTTTGATGTGCCTGAATCTCACAGTACTTTTAATGGAGTTTTAAAGGTAGGTTTGTGATTGTTTCTCAGCTCAAACCAAAATTAAACCGATCTCATTGTGACATCTTCAAAAGCTTAAAAGCCATTTTAAAGTGAGACAGAAGTCATGTTCTTCCTATTCACCAACCTTTTCTTAATATCATTGTTGTTTCTGCATGTTTAGGGGGCAGAAATGAGGATTCTCAAACGTCTTCAGCAGCTCAGGTAGAACAGCTGTTTTTTTTTTTTAAATGATCTGAACCTAGCAAATCAGAGGGTGAAAGAGAAAGTGGACAATGATGTCACTAATTTGAGGTCAATGATGTCACTAATTTGCAGATACAAGAATTTAAAGCACCCAGCTTTAAACCAGAAAATACTAAAAAAGTATTTTGTTTCTTTAGATATTGAGCAAAGCTTCCTTCTAAAGCTGCCACCAAGCTCCCTGCTTCTAAGAATTATGAATTAAGAATTACCGTATTTTTCGCACTATAGGATGCACCTGACCATAAGATGCATCTAGGTTTAGAGGAGGAAAACGGGCAATAACAAAGACAGAAGAGGCGGGGTTCAGCACTGTAAAAGGACCCCGCTGCCGCAGCCTGTATTTTTCACTCCATAAGATGCACAGACCAGGGGTGGGTTCCGGCAGGCACTACTGCTGGTTCCCTCATGTGCACTTCGCGTGCTTGATGAGTGCTGTGCGCGTATGCGGTGCAATTAAAAAATGTTCTGCGAATGCACAGAACCAAAAAACGAAATGGAGGTGCCCATGGCGCCGTCTGGAGAGCCAGTTTGGGGGGGGGGTGGCAGTCCTGGGTCATTGCCGGTTCCAGTGACCCAGGCCGCCAAACCACTACCGGTTCGGCCGAACTGGTCCAAACTGATAGGAACCCACCACTGGCACAGGGAGGGAGTGCGTCTTATGGAGTGAAAAATACAGTATGCTTTGTGGTTAAGAAAAGTTAGAGTGCGGTATTGCAGTCAAACTCTGCCCACAGTCTGGAGTTCAATCCTGACAGGCTCAAGGTTGACTCAGCCTTCCATCCTCTGAAGCACAGTAAAATGAGGATCCTGGTATATAAATTCGGGTGCTGTTACTATTGTTCAGCAGTGGCTTTTGTGCATATACAGAAGGCCCTGTGCAATGGATTGTCATTGTGGAATACCACACCCCTCACACCATGGCAAAGCACAATCGACTTCTGCTAGCCAGAGTGCTCTCTAACAGTCACCGTGAAATTAAGAAACCACAAATTCATTTCCATAGACAATGAGTGAACAGTAAGGATTTCGATCCCGACTGCCTAAAATTCATAAATTGTTTAATATATTATTAAATGGAATTAACTTAAACAGCATTGGAAAATAAAAAAACAATAGAGATTTATGGATTGTTTCTTTCAATTTAATCTGTTGTGACAGGTCAGTGGAATTAATTTGCTCTTCCTCATTGTAAATCAAGCAAAGAGGAGTGATCATTTAGATCTTTAACACATTAGTCATTATCAAACAAACTGGTCCTTTTTCTTCTTAAGTCATCTTTCAAAGAAACAGAGCAACTGCGAAACATTTATCATAGTTTCCCTGAGGGCTCCCCCACCCCACCTCAAATCCCACCTTAAATTTGGATCCTGCCCCGATTGTGATTCATCAAAACAGCAAAGCACTTGGCGGCTTTGAAATACAAGTAATCCTCCTCTTATAAGCATAATTGAGCCTGGAATTAGAGTTACAAGAGGTTAGGTTGCAAGTTGAGACGTCAGGAGACTGGATCCAATGTTTCTGACATTTTTTGCAGTGGTCATTAAGTGAATGCTCCATGGGCATTTTTTTTGCTGGGAACTGGAATTAAATGCTAGAAACCAGCAAAGAAAAACAAAAAAGCAAATCAGTCATGTGACTATAGGGCCCTGAGAAGAGCAATGAAAGAGAATTAGTGGCCAAGTCAGTGCTGGTATTCTACTGGTTTGGACCAAATCGCCCGAACTGGTAGCGGAAATCGCGTGTGGCCCTGCACACTCACCCTGGCTCTACAGCATCCCATTTAGGCCCTTTTTTTTGCCAAAAGCGCATATGCAGAATGCTGTGCGCATGTGCGGAGCTGGCCTGTGTGAGCGAAGCAGAAGCGCGCACATGCTCACATTTGTGAACCGGTAAGTGAATCCCACTCCTGGGCCAAGTGCCCCAAATCCAATCATGTGACCATAGGGGTGGGGGACGGTCATCATAAAAAGCAGGTGATAAGTAGCTCTGGGGACATGCACTATAATTTTGAACTGTCATTCAATGACTGGTTGTAAGATGAGGAGTTCTTGTATCATTAATTAGTCCCTAAAACTAACAAGTTTAGTTTAGTTTAGTTTATTAAATTTATAAACCGCCCCCTCTCCCCAAAGGGACTCGGGGCGGTGTACAGACAATAAATATATATATGACAACAAAACAAAACACAAAGCCCCAGACAAAACAGCTTTAGCACACAGTCTGTACAGTACCATAAACTAACTAATAGTTAAAACCAATTTAAAAAATTAAAATACCTCCCAAATTTAAAAATTTAAAATGCCATCCAGGAAGGTCAGGATTAAATTGTACTTATACCTATCATTGCGATTGGGCCAGGCCAGCTAATTGGAACAAGTGGGTCTTGAGTTTCTTACGGAAGGAGCGGAGATCAACAGTAGTTCTAATATCGGGGGGGGGGGGGGAGGTCGTTCCAGAGAGTTGGGCCCGTCATAGAGAAGGCCCTACTCCTGGGCACCGCCCGCCCGCATTGCTTAGCGGATGGTACCCGGAGGAGTCCCTCTCTGTGAGAGCGGATTGGTCGCAGGGATGTGTGGGGTAGGATGCGATCCCACAGATAACTAGGTCTTAGATCATTATTGTAGTGTTATATCATGTTAACTTAACTTGATCTTTCACAAACTCTTCACTACAGGTTTTTGGGGTTATTTTGTATTCAAGAGAAAGGCTAAAAAGGAACACTACGCTTGTACTGTTTACCGGTAAATACTATTATGCCACTATAAATATTTTATCAAAGGTCAAAAACTACAGGCTATGTCACACCCTGGACCTTTACAGTAATTTAGAAGAAATATAACTTCCATCAAGTTTAAAATCTACGTATATTCACTTAAGCTTATATTCCCAATATTGTATTCATAATTTGTATGGACATTGGGATGTAAGCAGTATCATGCAAAGTTCAAAAACTTCTAACGTTTTTTGAAAGTTTCAAAGCAGTTGTGAGATGACAATGATTAATGCCATTCTAAAAAGGTATTATTTTTAAAGCAAGAGTTCACAAATAGCCAGATTTCTTTAAAAAATAAATAAAAGAGTTGTCAGATCATTTTCAATAGATGCCTATAGAAATAAAAAATCCACATTTGCTCCAAGTAACAAAGGATTGGTTCTCACTTTTAGATTTAGGTAAATGAAAGCAGATACAACTTATCTCTATAACTTAAAAAGAAACCATTCTCTTAATGTTAAAATCTGCGTAGGCAAACATTGTTTTGTTACCCTTAAGTCCAGGTTTCCTTAGTAAGCAGATGTTATGGAGAAAGATGAAAAGATTTTTAAAAAATCTTTCTTTCTTTTTTGCTTTAAAAAAATAGAACCAAAGAGAACTCTTTCTTTTTAACAAAAAGATCTGGATTAAATAATTTCATCATGAAGATCCAACAAGAGCATCTTGGGATATAAAATTATCATTTAAAGTATTACGAAAGTATAATTTATGAAATCTTTGTCAAAGCTAAAAAATGATCGCGAAGATACTAATCATAACTATATATTAATATTGTACTATATTAATGGCAGTTATTACAGAACAGGAACAGAACTTAGTTGGGCTTCTTACTGGAATTTGGGAATCCACCTTGGGAACAGAATAATGGCGTAGATCACAGGTGTCAATCTCGTTGAGTCACTTTGCCGTCACGCGACGCATCAAAACTTTTTTTCCCTTCGCAGAGCTGGGGTGGGCGTGGCCTACATGTGACACATCCAGCCTGTGGGCCACCAGTTTGACACCCCTGCCCTAGATAGACCTTTATTTATCTTTAAAGTAGCTATTGTCAGCGTTCCAAATATCATGCAGAATTCAATCAGAGTCCAAGGCAGAGCTATCCTTAAAGTTCCAATTTAATAAGTCAGACATGTTGGCAACGAACTGTGGAATCCCAAATCTAAAAGCTTCCTGGGATTCCACCCAGTTGAAAGTTCATGTTCTTTCCCCCACACCCATAAATCCATCACATGGTCCAATCTTCTTCGGCCACGCTGGCATCTCCACCCAGCTGGTTCCGGTCAGGTGCAGAGATGCAGAGACAAAAGATGACCTTGGCTTCTATAAAGGAATGACAACAACACATTCCACAACTCTACTCCTTTCTATTCCCCCCTCCCAATTACTACACTAATGAAACAGCATAGTGAATTAATAGAAAGTGTGGCAGGCCAAAAAAATCTAAAAGGAACATAACTACAGGCCTGACAGCTATATGCATATTTCTGGGCTCAACCATGAACTTTTATTGAACTATGTCCCTGTGACCATAAGTATCTAAATATAAGTGTGGACTTTAAACCTCACTTGTTTAAAAGAATAGAATAGGGTAGGAGGCAGTGACGTGCGGTGAGGTTTATGGCTGGTGAGGCTGGTGACGTCATCAGGAAGGCGGGGAATGGGACCACGTGTGCTGGAGGTTCAGGCTGCCTCAGCCTCCAGCACACGTGATCCCATTCCCCGCCTTCCTGAGCGTGCTCCGCCGGCTCGCGCTCCGCAGTCCTCGAAAGCGACTGGGGAACGACGAGAACCTTCCTGCCTCTCGTCGTTCCCCAGTCGCTTTCGTGCCTTTGTCATCCGGGAGCGCCAAGAACATTTCTGCCTCTGCAGCTCCCGGGCGCGGCACGACGGATGTATATAATATTACAATACTATATATATATAGTATATAATATTATATACTATTATTTCATGAAGAGAGGTGAGGCTCTGCCTCCCCTGCCCGCACGTCCCTGGTAGGATGTATAATGTACATCCAAATAAATTTTGTGGAACATTTTTTCTGGGATGTATTATATTTGCTTATAGCAAGAGATGGAACAATGAGAAAAGGTGCCGTAGTATTACCATGCACTCCTCAAAAGGCAATCCATATTTCAGATTAACACAGATTTGTTTCCCTGGCAAATGGGAAATTATGGACCAACATCAATAAATAAAATTTGGGTATATAATATGCCTCTCCTGAATATATGTATTCCTTTAGTTCTTGGCCACATTATTTAGGATTATTTACTTTTCACAAGGATTCAGTGAAAAAACTCCAGAAGCCAGTTAATACATGCTCAATGTTACATTAGTAATAACATTTAACTTGCATTAGGAATTGATCCAGATACGCGTAAAGCTCACTGTGCCTGCATTTACATTATCACTATATTAAGGCAAATATTGCAAATGGGCATGGGAAAGTTGCTATGGTAACCAGCACTTAGAAGATATATTTTCCCAATTGTAATATGAGAACCACATAATTAGCAAATGTCATCTCAGTTGTTCAATGATTATCTTCAGCTTCTCCTTTATTGGAAAGAGGTTGCATTGCTAGTTTTGGATTACAGTATTATATTCTCAGAATTGTCTGCAACAATGAAGTCTGCCCTCTAGTGGCTGAAAGTGAAAATATTTAATTACTTGTATCAAGTTTTTTTTTTTAAAAGTTGGGTATTAACAAAGGGACTTTTCAATTCTGAATGTAAGTCACACGTTGACCCAAAGTGTGCAAAGAACATAGATCTCAATTGTGCTGAATAGATACAAAGCTAGATGAGAATATTTTTTCCAAAATAATATTGAAAGATCAGTTCAGCTACATACTTTGCTGCCGTTAGATTTATTGGGAATTTAAATATCTATGTGCTTAAGAGTGAAGGGTCTTTGGTGCTCTCTAAGCTTGATTGCTTTTTTTGCAGACATTTTATTATCCAAAATAGATAACACACACACACACACACACAAATATAAAACATACCATATTTTTCAGAGTATAAGACACACCTCCCCCCCCCAAAAGGGTGAAAATCTGGGTGCACCTTATACACTGAATACAGCATTTTTGGCCTCCCGAAACCCCACCCTGCGCATCCGATATTTGGCAAAATTGGATGCGCAGAGGGTTTGGGAGGCCTGCAAAGTGCTCTTGAGGGCTGGAGAGGGCAAAAACGAGTGAAAATGAGCCCATTTTTCACAAAAATGGGGGTGTTTTTGCCCTCCCAAGGCCCCAGGAGCACTCTGCATGCCTTCCAAAATGGTAGGCAAAAACCTTTTTTAAAAAATTTACCTCTTCAAAATCTTTGTGCATTTAATTTCTGGTGCGTCTTGTAGTCCGAAAAATATGGTAAATAAACATCAACAGTGGAGTGAAATGTCTGCAAAAAACTCCAACCATACTCAGAGCACAAGCACCCCTCATTTCAACCACGCTACAAATATTCTCCTTTATTGGTGATTAAGTCCTTGCATGAGGTTTATATCAGAGGTGGGCGTCACATGTTACAACTGGTTTGCCCAGAACCGAAAATGTGAGCGCATGCTTTGCTCGTGTGCCTTCCACACATGCGCGCAACAAAAACATGGTGATTATATAAGACGGGATAGCACCAGGGTGGGTGGGCAGGCCCAGCCACTGCTCGGAATTACCGGTTCACCTGAACCAGTTCAAACCGGCAGCAGCCCACCTCTGGTTTATATATTAGAAATACAGCATAATCGTGTAAGACAATGGCATCATTTAGACGTATGAGTTATCTCTGCTTCATCTGGAGCAGCACATCTTTTTCTCTTGATCATGTAGATATCATAATGTGTCAACCCTGAAGCTGAGCTGACCAAAGTTATTTTGAAGCTTCAGTGTTGCCACACTGGAGCTGAGGGATAAGAAGGGGGGAAATAGAGATAGCTGGGGTTTTGTAGCCAAAACAAAATACTTTCCCCTGAGAACCAAGGGCATTCCCATAGATGGCCAGAGAGAGAGGGGAGGAGTCAAGTTACTAGGCAACCAGACAGCACCTTGATTGGACCATGTGACTGATAAAGGAGATTTTTTTTTTTACTTTTAATAAGGTGAAAAGCACGGGAACCTTTAGTCAGTGTTCACCAGTCTGTGCCAATATATCCAATAAAACTATTCTTTGAGGAATCTACCTGCCTTGGAGTTCTATTTGCTACAGGTGTATTATTTGGAACCCTGACAGTAAGTTGGACAAGCATATCATCATGTACCACATTTTTTTCTGAAGCACATAACTTATTTATGGCACCCCAACACCTCATTTGCTCCCAATACAGAATGAGACAGAAATTTTAAACTTTCCCACCCCCATTTTTGGGAACAGCTGAAAAGTGTATAATAAGGCTTGAAGATTTTGTGGATAGAGTTTAGCCAAGGAACAAAACATGTTTTTTATGATTTCACGTGTCTTACAGCATCCATTCCACCCTACAATCCACTTCCCACAATACACCTCCAAAAGGCCCAAAGCGTGGAACTGGATACTCATCTTGCATTCCCAAGGCAGGTCACAAAGTCCAGATGTGAACTCCAGGCATAAAAATGTTGCACCAGCAGCAGGCAAATGATTCAGGTGCTACGCGAGCTGACAACTGGCTTTCTAGCAGCATTTTAATGATTCCATGTAGCTGGATGCATGAACAAACTGGCTTAGCTTTTTGATCTCATAACCAGCTTATTTAATTTCTTAAAGGTGATGATCAGAATGTTCTTGTATTAGACTTTACTATTAATTTAAATGTACCTTATTTAAACACATTTAAAATCTTTTTGTGGCATTGTGAATTTTTGATGCTGTGGTCTGATTTTGACTTACCTGTAATTCACAATTGATCTACATATTTTTTTAAAGTGTAAAGGCAATTGAAAATTAAGATAGATCACATTCTGTTGGCTCAGTGGCTAAGATGCTGAGCTTGTCGATCAGAAAGGTTGGCAGTTTCGTGGTTCGAATCCCTAGCGCCGTGTAACGGAGTGAGCTCCCGTTACTTGTCCCAGCTTCTGCCAACCTAGCAGTTCGAAAGCATGTAAAAATGCAAGTAGAAAAATAAGAAACACCTTTGGTGGGAAGGTAATAGCGTTCCGTGTGCCTTCGGTGTTTAGTCACGACCACGAAGACATCTTCGGATAGCGCTGGCTTTTCGGCTTTGAGATGGAGATGAGCACTGTCCCCTAGAGTCGGGAACAACTAGCACATATGTGCGAGGGGAACTTTTATCTTTTAAAGGACAATTAAGTACTCATTTGTTCCTAAAGATTATAATTTCTTCTATTTTGATGGACAGAGGGTTATTCCAACAGAATTAGAACTGCCATTTTTACAATATAAAGCTGAAGTCTTACAATTCATGAGGAACCATTGGTATCATGAGCTATAAATGATGGTTAATAAGCCTTAGACACATAAAAATGATTTTGAGAACTAAAAATGAATACCATCACACAAAGCTTACAGAAAATACAAAGCAGCCACAATAAATCTTTAATGACAAAGTTGACCATCAAGATTTTACTCATTTTTCCCAAATGCCAGTCTTCTTTTACCAACATTGAAAAGACATTAAAAAAATCCAGATCTAAAAGTCTTTTGTTTGCTAAGCACTTTCCTTTTCTATTGCTCCACAAATGACAAATAATGCTGAAATGGGCACAATCCAGTCGATTTAAGCAAATGTCACTAATCACTTCTACTAGGATAGTATAATGCCTGTATAAAAAGTAGTCATTGTTCTTATTCTGTACAGAAATGCAATTTTGAGCACAATTAATCATTCACTTCCAAAGGGAATCATACTGGCAACCTGCACTTATATAACACCATTTACATGTCACCTTGCGTAGTGGTTTTCAGTTCAATAACTTAAGGGTTAGATGTCGATGTCTCATCTTGGAATGTAGATCATAATTCTTCATGGGTATCAGATGAACTTATATTTGCTGATGTTTTCTCTTCTGTCAAAATGAACGAATCTTAATTAAATGTAATTCCTACATAGTCACACTACTGCTATTGCCTAGTATTCAGAAGTGCCAATGCTTGTGTAGAAATTGTATTGATGCGCCCAGGGAGGGCAATGGCCTATTTTTCTTTATGTTGGCAAGATACCATTCCAGAGAGACTTTTGTCTACTCTTGTGCTGGAAGGAGAAATGGAAAGCCCTTAAAAGCACATGAAATATCGTGCATAAGATGGGGGGGTCTTACCATATATTTTTTTAAAGCAGCCAGTACTTCTATTGTTCTTATTTTCAGGGGATGTCTTACCTGCTTATCCTAGGACCACCACAGCCATGCCTCCCATGCCCTGACACCTCTTGCACCACTGCCCAACTTCTGTGGTCGCTTGCGGCCAGACACTGTGAGGCTCATCGCACTGGTGCTGCCGCTCGCAGGAGGCTGTGTGGCACATCGTACTGTAGTGCATGTGAGAGGCAGCATAGGTGTGAGTCTCATGGTGTTCTACCACGAACGGTGACACCGGCGCTATGCACCATGTGCCGTCTGGCCACGAGCGGTGGCACTGGAGCGATGCACCACATGGCATCCACCCGCAAGTGGCCGAAAGCGGCTGCAGATGTCGGGCAGTGGCATAACAGCTGTCGGGGCATAGGAAGCCTGGCTGCGGCAATCCTATGGTAAGTGGCTGCGGGGTGCTCCGCCCCACCATTCCCGCCCTAGTTTGATTTTTACACCTGCGCCTCATCCCACCTCGGACAACCAGGTGGTGGGTGGGGCTTAACTAGGGCTTATTTTTGGGGTAGGGCTTAGGCAAATGCGTGAAAATTGTTCTAAGGCTCGTTTTTGGGGTAAGTCACATTTTCGGGGAAACACAGTATATATATTCTCTTTTCAAACCATATGAATGTCCACCCAATACTTGTACTAAGAGAATATGTACTAAAAGAATAATGCAGACGGGAATGTACACTGTCATCAGTAAGTATTCTTCTACATAGTTCATAATGTTGCACCTGCAAGGATGTCTGTACTTAAAGGTTGTACAATCTAAGTTTCTGAAATCCTTACTACAGATTCTTTGCTCCATTGCTAGTAGTTCTTGAGCTGAACTTGACTGTACTACAGTTGAGACTCAATCGTGGCTTAAATAAATTTGGGGAGCTGAATCTCTAGCCTACTTTTTGGTAGACAGATACTCATCTGTTACATTGCATGACACAATCTTCTCACAGCCTGACTCTTGCTTTTGTTCTCAACTTTATTGTTGCATTCACCACTCTGTCTTCTTAATGTGGCGCCTTCCATGTTGGATGGCCAACATCAGAATTCCCACTCTAGCTGGAGAACAACAGGCTGGAAAGGGTTAACTTAGGTCGACATAATTATTGGTGCAAAATTGCTGGTGAGTTTCATGGCAGGATTTGGTCTTTATGATTTTAATACCAGGAATCACTTAGAAAATGTAGTGATCAGCTTGAAATGTAAAAATTTATTTAAAGGGAACACTGAAACTTGCTTTGTATTAGTAATAATGTAGTAACTACATTACTCTCCCCCGTAAATCCCACTGGAAAGACCACTACTCACCTGCTTTTATAGATGGAACACAGATGCCATCTTTGTCTTCAAAGCCCTCTGAGCAGATACATTTGTAACCTCCTGGAGTATTAATACAATTGGTATTTTCTCCTGTGCACATTTCTTCGGTGTGTGAACACTCATCTACATCTACAAAAATGTATGGTAAATTGAAATTTAACTATATGCAGATGAATCATTAAATAATATTAACAGTTCCAAAAATGTTGTATATCCATGATGTTGTAATAATCTAACCTGTGCATGTTTCTTCTTTCATTTCATAGCCTGTTACACAGCTTTTACATTTATTAGGCCCTTCTCCTGTACATCCCAGGCAGCTAAGATCACATGCTAAAACGTAAAATAAAAATTCCATTAAGATGGAGTTCTTGCTCTTTGAGCATCATTATTTACTCGGAGACATTTCATTACACAACTAGGTAACACAGTTGGGATGAGTGTGGGTTTTGCTGCACATTTATATATAGTAACAAGTCATTACATTTAACAGGCACAGTTAGCTAGAGAAAATGCAAAATTAATGGACACACAATTAACGAGGCAATAGTTACACTCATGACTAAAGTATTTGTATAAAAATATTTGCATTAAGTTGAGTCCTCAGTCATGTTCCCCCCACATTTTCAATTTAACAAGCGTATTAGGGAAATCTGAAAGAGCACACAAAATGCACTGCCAAGACTTAAATGTCAAATGCAGTGCCATATCAAACTTTAAATTTGAAATTACAGTGAAGGTCCACTAATTATTTTGAAAACTTCATTCCTAACAATCAATTGGCACTTTTGTTAGTATGTAATAACCAATTAAGCTGTCTACGCATATTGTGATTTATTCAGAAATAGTAAAAAATGAACCTTTGCAGGCGAAAGAACCATCTGTGTTCCAACAATATTGATCAGAATTGCAAGGAGATTCTTCTACTTCACATTCATCCACATCTGAAAAAAATGAATCCACATTCAAGGTTATAGCCAGAATAATGGACACGTTCAAAACTTTAAAAGAAATCTGATATGCTAAAATATAGATTGCACTGTATTAGTTATATTTAATCAAACATTAAATGATCTTTATGATTTACACAGTTGTCCGCTTTGTTTCTTTTCTAAAAACAAATGATCCACAAACAGGAATAGTGAAAGAAGAGGCAAAATAAATCAGAAGTAGGTTGATAAACTGTGAAGACGTCTCTTATCTGCAAAACTAGTTCTGGCTGCTTAACAAATTATGGTTACAATATGTGAATGTATCAGTTTCCCAATATTATTTAATAAATACAACTACAGATCATTTAATTCTCCTCCCATCTTTGCCATTATTTTAAAACTAAACAGTTAACCATTAAATAATTGAATTTATTTATGACGAAAAAATAAAAGCTATTATCTTACAAAGTAAGCACAGAGGTGGGAGAACTTGATATGAATAAGCTAAAGAGCTACAATTTTGCTATATTTAAAAACTTCCCTTCTTGAGAAATGATAGGCAGCATAAACATCTATAGTGCATATGAGAAAGAGAAGATGATCATTCATCCTTTAGATCAGGGGTATCAAACCCACATCATCATGGCGGCATCACATGACGTAGTGGGACCTTTCCTCCCGGATATGGGCGCGACCAGCCCATGACGCATCTGCCCCCCTGGGCTGGGAGTGTGATAGCCCTGCTTTAGATTAATAAATTATTTGGCAGATTTTTAAAAAGAAGTATCACATAGCCATTCTTACCTACACAGGCGTTTTCGTTTCTAAGCCAACCTCCTTTACAATCTTTACAGTCCTTGTTGGTTGCCCCGGTACATGTTTTACATGAATCATGACACGCTATTAAGAGAAGCAACATTTGCAAGATTGTTATGGACATACAGTACTTGAAAAAGTTTGCAACTGAAGCCAAAAAGAAAGCAGCTGCACAAAATATTGCTTCTTTTTCCACATTTTATTTTCATTTCTGAGTCATTCCTGGAATAGGAATTTTATAGCTACCGTATTTTTCGGAGTATAAGACGCTCCCTAATTTTGAAGGAAGAAAACAGGAAAAAAAAAGTTTCTGCTTCTGCCTACCAGCATCCATTGGTAGTAATCTGGCTAGCGTCCTTGCAGCAAACAGCAAATGGCCTGGCCAGGTTCAGCAGCCTGATTCAGGAGGAGCAGCTGATTGAAGGGTGGAATACTCCCAAGCAGCTGTTCCAGGCTGCAGGGATTGCCACAGACCATCGCTGCCTGTGTGCCTCGCATTTTCCGGCAGTTCCAGGTGGCGGGAGATCCTCACTTCCACTCGGATTTTGATAATGAGCAGCACAGATTTTTTTAGCCATTTAAAGCAAACCCTATCACCCTACGTGGATTTAACTGGAGTGGGTGGGGTGGGGATGATTTTCATGGGGGCAGAAGAGGGACTTGGCTGCTTAAAGAAGCTGGCCCATCGCTGGTGGCACTTGGGATTGCTGAAGCCCTCTTGGAGGGACACCTGCTGCGGGGCCCAGACCCTTCCCGTACAAGGGCATTTACAGTAACAATGCGTTGGTTAACATTGCCTCCCACAGCTATTTCCTCCTCTCCTTAAATCCTCTTTCCTCTGCATGAGCTAAACTTTTGCGGTGTAAAACTGAAACCAGGTGCTCTTGTGAGATGGTGTGGGAGCTCCTTGGGAGAGGCGAGGACAAGCTTGATGTTTCCTCTCTCCCAACCCCTTTCCTCTTTCCCCACCTTTCGCCAACCTGACTGTGATCTTAGCTCGTGGCTTCTTGGCTTATCTTTGCTTTTCTTCCGCCTGCCCCATTCTGTGAGCTGGAACGCTGAGGAGGTACGACAGAAACACGTGAAAGTGAGAAGTAAAAAAACAAAACAAATGCGAAGTTTCAGCCAGTAGAGGCTTGGCAGCGGGGTTGCCGAGGAACAAGAGGGTGCAAATCCGAGGAGAAGAAGGTGGCTGTTTTCCTCCTGAAGGGACTCCTTTTCCCCACCCCTTTCCCTGGGTTCATAGGGAATCACTAGCCTCTGCAAGCTCTCTCGCCCCCTTTGCCCGCCCCCCCCCCCCCTTTCATGAGGATTGTAATGTTCTTGGGAAGGTGATCATGCTTTAAAAATGTTAGGAGAAGAGGAGGGAGAAAAAGGGCTTTTTGGGTGGCGGTTTTCAGCAGGTTCCAAGCGCAGCTCCCCCCCCCCCCCAGTTACTCAGAGGCTTTTGTATATGCCGCCCTCCTACAAATGAGAGGTGCCTCAGAGACGCTAGATTTCTCAGGACGCTAGATTGGGAAGTTAAAAACCTGGAATGGGATACAATCGAGCTTGATTCAAAGGCTTTGGCTTTGGATCGCTGCGCTGCCGCCCAACAATGTTGTTACAGTGATCTCTGCAGAGCCCACTTCACCTGCCCCTTCTCGGGCAGTTCCGGGAATCAGGCTCCATATGGAAGTGAGGATTCCTCCCCCCCCCCGGAACCACCTGAAAATGCGATGCACGGAGCGGGTGACCAGAAGTTATGACCAGAACACACAAAACTCCTGATCTAGCCAAATACACTAAGATTGAAATACCCAGAATCATGGATCTTATCATTCTCTGTCTCATTACCTACTTTTATTTTGGGGACCAGAACACATCACCTCCAGTATACCAAGAAAAGCATGGATTAACACCAGACAAACTATAAAGCAGAAAACAATATGGAGCCCTTGGTGGTCTCTGAACTTACCTTAACTTACTAAGGAGAAAACCACATCCCTATGACACTGGCAGGTATATGTAGGGAGCAAACCACACACATACTCACTAACAGTGATGAGGTAATCTAGTTCATAATGAAGTGTAGGCAAATAAGCTCAGAGGGCACAAGGACAATCCTAAACATTGTATATTCTCTTATTTGGGATGAATCTAAAAACCAGGTGCATGAGGGCATTTTTAAAAAGAAGGGTTATATTTTATAATTAAAAGCATTTTAAAAATATATAATATATAAAACTTCAATGGCACAATTAATTACATTAAATTGATGTATTGCCTACTTGCCCATTAATACATTGCTCAATCACCATAACATTATAACCGTTAACTACTATGCAAACTGAAAAGATTATTAGGCTGTACAGTACTATACTGCATTTGTTGTGTTCAATAATGCAAGTTACGTTTCCTAAACAGGAGGAATTAATAACATTGACATAAATGGAACTGTTGAATTTTATGCACTCACTTCATCTTGTTTTGTACATTAATTACATGCATATTCAATATCCAGCAAATATTTACTACAAAATAAATTGCGAATGTACGAAATCAAAGATGCTAATTAACCAATAACCCCAAATAATATAAGCATGTAAACATACCTATGCAAACAGAATGTGTATCATTTCTGTAAGAGTTGTAGAATCCATCAGAACAGTCCAAACAGAATTCTCCTTGATACTCCTTTTTGCACTTGCATGATCCATCACCAGCTCTAGTGCCATCTCCATCACAATCGCCATTTCCATGGCAAGGCCTTTCTGATCCCCCACGACAAGCTTCAAATAAGCAGAACATTTACATCACAGGTAAAACAAAATGTTTTGTTACAGTTTCTCTTGCTGTAGCTCAATCTTAGTATACTGTAGTTATCTGTACGTTTCATGATGAATAGGAAACCTATAAAGACATTTTATCTGTGTTTCAACTAAAAGTGTCAGAAATATTTAAACATGTTTAATAACCACCTGCAGGCTCTGCAACTTATTCTATAGGTTATCTAAGGGACTGCCTCTCACTAATTACTTCTACTCATCCTAGCAGGTGAGTAGGAGAAGCAGGTTGCAAGTCCTGCCTGCCTGATCGGATACAGTAGACGAGCCTTTTCTGCTATGGCACCCGCCCTCTGGAACATCATTCCATCTGAGGTGAAGTTACCCAAATCCTTGTGGACTTTTGCAGAGCCCTCAAAAATGTGGTTTTAATCAGGCCTGCAGATCCCCTGGCAATAGAAAACACCCATATTGTCCCACATATGACATTCTAATTAACCCTCTTGCGATTTTGGTTTTACTTATGTCAACTGTTTACTTCATCTTTATATTTGGCTTTAATAGTTGGCTTTATTGTGTGCTTCCCAGAGTCACCTTATGTGAGATGGGTGGCCATATAAATTTGATAAAATAAATAGATATAATATGTGGGGTGTGTGTGTGAGAAATCCCACATATCTTCCTATTGGATAACACCAACTTTTACTCACTTACCCCACCCCTACCCCTTATCTTATAACTCTTCAGTAATGTATCACTGATATATTGCTTTCTTTTTTTTGCTCTGCAAGCACAGGAGAAATAACAACTTTTTTTAAAAAAAGAATCTCCCTCATCTTAGCGTAGAAGATAAACATCTAGTGATATATCCAACTGAAGCATTTGCTCTTAAATAAGGCTATTATTAGAAATTTAGCTGCTTATTGCATCCTTCATAATCCTTCCGAAACTTATTTAAAGAAGTTCATTTAACTGATTTCATTCCAATACTTTCATTGTCTATCACAGTGATGACTAACCTTTTTTGTCATTGTGTGCCAAAAGCGTGCACATGCGTGACAGTGCACACATACGTGCCTGCACCCATAATGCAATGCATGCGCAACACACTCACACAGCGCCCTGTTTGGGGTCTAGCAGGCCTCCCTACAGCCGCCTGGGACCAAAAATGGGCCACGGAGGCAGCACCCCACACTCTGCTCCCCCCACCCCCCGCGCATGCATGACCTCCCACCCCCCTGCATCTTCCGCATGCGCCCCGACCTCCACAAATGTGCGGCAGAGACCTGAAAATCAGCTGGCCAGCAGGAGGTGTGTGTGCATGCTGAGTGGAGTGGAGCTGAGCTGAGGCAATGGCTCTGCGTGGCACCTGTGGCACACATCCCATAGGTCCGCCATCACAGGTCTATCATGTCTCTAGACCAGTGTTTCTCAACCTTGGTGACTTTAAGTCCTGTGGACTTCAACTCCCAGAATCCCCCAGCCTGGGAGTTGAAGTCCACAGGACTTAAAGTCGCCAAGGTTGAGAAACACTGGTCTAGACAAAAACCTGATTTTTCAGCAGAATTCACAACATTGATGGCACAAATGATGCTTAATTATCTATATCAAAACTTTTCAATTCTACTAATATGAAATACTCCAGTATTTATCTATTCAAGTTTAATTACCAACACAGTCTGGTCCATGTGTTCCAGCAGAGCAGCAAACTTCAATTGTTTCAATACAAAACCACTTAAACAAATCAGGGTGTTTCTTCTTCCTGTAAGAATAAAATAATTCATAAACATGACGTATGTTCGTGAATTTCATGCTAACCCGTGCAAGTTACACACCAACATTAATTTCTGCAAAAAGAGATCAAGAGATCAACTACAACTTGCCACTGAATTCAAAAAGGCAATAATGTAAAGACCTTACAATATGTGTATATATTATGAATTGTCAGCCACTTTTGCTCTGCCATTTCAACCTGTAGCATTCTATACACAGAGAGCTTCATCTCTTGATTCAGAATAAAGAAGTGAGCAACTGACAATTAATTGTACAAGTGAAGCAGGGTATTGCAGTACGATTGTTTCCTACCTCATTATAACAAACCTGTTCATTTGAGAACAATGTAAAACAACTTTTGTAAAACAACTTTTAACAGTGTGAGAATCTAATGACTTAAATTATTATGCTTGATCTTTTTAACTGTAACACAAACCACTTTTTAAGGGGAGCAAAAAGATCAGCTAACTTCCCTTGCTGTAAGTAGTATGTTGTACCACAACTACCTGCACTGGCCAGGTGGGCGTAATTTTTTTTGAGAAGTTGCACTACAATTTCCTACCAGAGCATCAGATTATGTAGTGGATGTTAAACTACACCCATCATTATTTCCAGCCATACTTAAAAAAAAGACGCCACAGTGGATAATGAGATTGAATTTTGATTGGCACTAGCAGAAGCTTGTATTCTCAATTGCTGACTGATCTCTGTCTGTATTCATTTGCAACCTACTTATTGCAGTATTTGGTCTAAGCCATAAGCATCAAAGTTAGGCATAACTCTAACTCTATAACTAGGATGTTAACTATACTATCTATCGTACTTAAAAAATCTTAGAATAAAACCCTATGAGGTCAGGAAGTGCATCAGACCAGGGGTTCATCAAGTGAAATACTGAACAAGATAGCAAGAGAAAACTAATTTAGGACACACTCTTAGAAACACAAGGCATTAATAATTAGAATAATTACCTGTGTGAAAAATGGCAGCAAAGTTAAAAAAGTCAAGAGAAGAGGAGAATAGCAATAGCACTTAAATACCGCTTCACAGTGCTTTACAGCCTCTCCTATCGGTTTAGAGTCAGCATATTGTCCCCCAAAAGAAAAAGGGCTGTGTCCAGGACATTTTTTTTAAGAATAAAAGGACTTTAAATTAAGGCTACAATCTGATAATTAGTAACTGGTGATATTCATTTGAGGAGAAAGTCATATCTTTTTAACCCCTCTCTCATATTTGAAATATGATTAAAGGTTTCAGTAGCTCTGCAGCAGCAGCTAGAGACAACTGACAACCACGAGGACAACTGACAACCACACACACACACAGACTGGGCATAATAATTTTTAACAGCAGAGTTTTACAAAAAAACAATAGCTACAGATCTTACATAGGTAGACCTTTGTCAGTGGAATCTATGAAAATGCCATTAAGCTCAAAATTATCAGAAGAGTACAAGGAAGAGGCTTTAACTTAACTTAACCAGGGATCACTAATCAAGGGCAAGGTATCATTACAAATGTGTAAAAGAAAAAAATTAGTATGAATGCATGTTCCACACAAACACACACCAAAACCCTGAAATATGTATTCAATAAAAAAAATTCTAGCAAAATGTAGCTGTATCTCAAGAACCAAAAACTGGTTTGTAGGATTTGCAGCTAAGTGATGATATACAAGGAAGAACAACTTGCCCTTCTGATCCCAGGTAGTGCTGTCAGGGCTGGTAGTTAGATAAATTCTCTTCTTTAGTTGCAAATGGAGAAGATGCGATCTGGAATTGACAAGAACCTTATCATGGAATCCTAGGAAATAATGTCTAGAATGCTTATCACGTGCATTACTGTAGCATCTAGCAGCCATGTATAGCAAAAATAATGGAAATCTCAATACTAAATGCCACCAATAAAGAATATGCCAGGCTTCTGCAGGATATTGAAGTTTGTTTACAAAACTTCAAGAATGATTATATCCATCCACTGATGATAAAAAAAACCTCAGGGTAGCCTACCTACAATGGATATATATCAACTTAGTGCAATAAGCCATCATTAATTGCTTTTGCTTATAATCATACTGATACATTAAATTGGAAATATATGTCTCAAGGGGACACTCCAAGGAATTTGATGTATACTTACACTATACTGTGCCATTCATAAAGCACCTGCCTTATTTAGATGCTTGCACCCTAAATGGGTATAGCCAACTGGATACCCTCCAGATGCTTTGGCATAGTTATTGCTGAAGAATTACGGACATAGCAGTCTAAAAATTCTGTAGGGCACTGAGTAATCTACCACTGTTTAACAAGGTGGGAGGTGAAGGGGGGAAACAGCTGCACTAAATTCAATCTACTTTTAGTCTGCACAAAATCTTTGAAAATAGTTTTTGATATTTTAAAACCATTGGCACAACACAAATGCTGCAGCAAAAACAAATTTATCCTACTCATGTAGGTTTAACTAAAGTATATAGCAAATAAGCATGCCTTATCAATTTAACAGCCAAAGGGGAATTATGTTACCAAACTACAGCTTAAAATGGGCTTTTAATGCATTTAATATTACTTTAGATTGTCTATGTTTTAAAACATCCCTACCTTTACCATGCACTTCTTACAGCCAATATTTAAACAAGTTTTATTGTAGTTTTACTTACCGTTTGAACCACCAAGTTTCTATATGTTCTTCATGCTCCTCAACCATGTTGTTGCATTCAAAGTTACTACTGTCACATAGATTTTCTATAATTTCTACAAGGCGAATTTCACTACATAAAAACAAAACAAAACAAAAGAGTTGAACCCTTTCTGACAGTGCTGAAGTGTCCATAAAAATTAAAGCACATATCTAAAAAAAATCAAGTGTTGCTATTAACTTTTAATATTATATAATCTACAACTACAATGTCCTTGAGGAATACAGGCTGTCTAGAAACTTGAAATATAAACAAACAAACAATCAATCTATTTTAAGCTGAAGTAGCTTACAGTAATAAAATATTCAGCATCCCAAGACTGCAAAACTTAGAAAAGAGCTCTCTGCTGAAGGAAACTCCCTGCTTGGAAGGCTTTCAGCTACACAGCTAATGGACAGATCAATATAATGCAACAAGCTACCTTTATGTGCTTTTTCTTATCAGCAGACTGATAAAATTAATGAAATTAAATTGGAAATACAGGTCTTAATGGGACACTCCAATGAATGTGTTGTATACTTTCACTGTACTGTGCCATTGGCTGTGACAAAGGTTTAGGCAGTACCCAGAGACAAGAGAGAACCTTTTCAGCAGGCAGCAGCAGGTTGCAATTCTATTGGTTTCCCCATTGTCTTTCTGGGGAAGCCAGTGGAGAACATTGCAAATAGCAATCACATGATCATGGAATGCCAGTTCTAAGTACAAACAGGTTGCCAAGCACACAGCTCCAAATCACGTGACCCCAGAGGAATCCGATGTTTTGTAATGGTTGGAAGTGTTTTATAGGCTATCACATCATTTCCAAGGCCATTTTTAATACACACTACCACTGTTGTGACTAGGAACCACCAATATATACTATATATTATGACATAATATATTTCTTAAAGAAGATTTAGGGATTTGAGAACTGTGAGGGCTGGGATAAATAAGAATTCCAAAAAACAATCTTCCTTTTCTTTTCTCACTTGTTTCAATTAGAGCCTCGATCAAGGCTGATTTGAAATTAGATTTTAAAATGACAGAGTACAAGGATGAACATGGAAAAAATGTTATACTGGACAGGCAAAATTAATAACAGGGATGTACAAAGAGCAGATCAAGAAAGTGACCTGGTAAATTTTTAAATATTGGATTTATAAAAGAGGCTTGTAAAAAGAATTTTGTGAGAAGGTACAAAGAACAAATGAAAATATTTCTACATTATTTAATGGTATTAAAGATCAAGATAGTTAGAAGTAAATGGAAGTTAGCTTATTTGACCTATGTTAAATTTGGTATGCTTTAACCTTAATTGACTTTTGTCTATATCAGGATTGAAATGGCTATATAGATTTGTTTATAGATAAGAGCTAGGATAGGGGAAGAAATATTTATACTTGTGATGAAATCACTTATTTATGTATTTCTTTACTATTTCTTTATATTTTATTCTTTTTCTTCCTCTTCTTCATCTATTTTTTCTTTTTCTTTAGTTTATATTAGTCTTTGCTGTTATAATTGTAATCTTTAATAAAATTACTGTTACAAATAAACTGGCAAAGAATTCAGCCAAATGGACCCATGAAGGAACTGGGTGATATCTGAAGGATTCGCTACAAGGTCCCATGGAAGCCTTAGTAATGCGCTGAAACCAAAAGACTGATGAGACTTTGGACAGAATTGCACCTAGGAGACTTCTCCCAATCCTTCACACCCATCATTCCTCATGGTTCATGGAGGAACTGAGGGATCTTCTGAAACAGGTTAAGAGATATATAGAGCAATGGTCCTCAATCTTTCAGCTCCGTGGACAAGTGGCGGCAGGTGGCAGGGATGGTTTCATCTGTGCAACTCAATTCCGTGCATGTGCAAATGGTGCTCACCTACCACTTGCATGGACCAGTTCCCAATGAGACCCGGTCTGTGGACCCTTGGTCTAGAGCACCGCTGGAGAAAAACAAAGGATGACTCTGATTGTATGCAACTTAAAGCCGCTATTAAGGTCTATCTCGTGGCAATAAAAGTGGCAAAATAACACTATTTCTCCTCCCTTATTGCTTCTGTAGAATATCGCCATCAGCCCTGTTCTGGATCACTTCATTCCTCTTAGGCCAGGGTGGGGGTCAGATGATCATCTCCAGGGCCATGAATTGAACACCTGTCAGATAAAATCGCTCGGATTCATTCCCAGTTAGAACCCACGTGCAGAGCAGGTCCTTGTGAGACATTTTGCCCAGTAATTTGGAAACAGTTTGATCCTGTTAGCCTTAAGGAAGTGGACACGATTCTATGCACTGTAAATGCAACCACTTATCAATTAGGCTATCCTACTGTCTTTAAGCAGAGTCAAGTACTTAACTCTAAATTAACAGGATTTCTGTTTTATATACTGTATTCAGTCCCAGGCATCTTGATCACTGCAAAGCATATTAGCACACTGAGAAGAAAAATAATATCTGCTATACCTTGATTCATATTTTGATAATGTTTTTTCTTCCCACGCTGTATTGCCACCTCCAAAGTTCTTCTTTGCTGTGTCTGTTAGACCCTTCAGAACACAAGTTTGATAAAATGACATTTTTCAAAATATTGTTTTTACCACCAAAAAGCAGACACTTTTTCAAAAAAACGTATACCCTAGCCTCAGTACACTATACATTATAATCAATTATATATTTGTAATAACAAAAGTTACTTTTTGGTTTCCCTCTTTCTGAAGAATAGTTTATAAAGAAATTTGAAAGCAACAGGTTACTCTATTTCTTCATTTTTATTTACTCTATCAAGGTCCATAAGAAATATTTACAGAAAGTATACATACAATACAGAAATGTATTACTCTGCAGATGAATTAACTTACTTTTTTTAAAGCTTTTGAAACTTCAGATCCATACGAAGGTTTAGCTCTATTAATTGATAGATTATTGCTTTTCCTACCTGTTTGCATCCAAACCAGCAAATATTAAGCAGCATTTTTGAAAACACTCTTTGTATATTTTGTATAGTTCCCAACAAATATTTTCTCAGGGCATCAGTTAAGGTACTACATGCTTGAGTTTTAAAAAGGTTGGAATCTGATTTTTCCATGTTACGTTCACATGCTATGTACCAGCCTAACTTAAATACATTTCCCTATCTGTAGCACCATAACATTGAATTAGGAAATGTTTTAACAAATGCTTTTTATCACGGTTTAAAATTAAAGGATTTTTTTTAAAGAAACACTTCTAGAACATGAGAGCCAGTTTGCATTGACAGAGGTGCTAGTACTGGCAGTCCTTGATTTATGATCATAAGGTAAAGATTACCCCGCACATGCGTGCTAGTCGTTTCCGGATCTAGGGGCGGTGCTCATCTCCGTTTCTAAGCCAAAGAGCCAGCACTGTCTGAAGACGTCTCCGTGGTCATGTGGCTGGCATGACTAAACGCCAAAGGCACACGGAGCACTGTTACCTTCCCACCAAAGTGGTCCCTATTTATCTATTGCATTTTTACATGCTCAAACTGCTAGGTTGGCAAAAGCTGGGACAAGTAACGGGAGCTCACTCCATTATGTGGCACTAGGGATTCGAACCACTGAACTGCCGACCTTCTGAGCCACCCTGGTCCTTATGTCCATAATTGAGCCTGAAATTTCTACTGTGAAACAAAGCAGTTGTTTTACATTTTTTGCCACAGTTGTTAGGTGAATCACTGCAGTTGTTGAAGCCATTGTTAAACAAATCTAGTTTTCTCTACATTGACTTGGCTTGTTGGAAGCCGGCTGGGAATGGTAATCACATGACCGTAGAAAAGTGTCACATCATAAATACATGCTAGTTTGATTTTTGATCACAAGGACATGATCGCATGCCGCTGTAACTGGTTGCAAGTGTGAAAAATGGTCATGTCACTTTTTATTTTTTTAAAAACTTCCAATGGTCATTGAACGAATGGTTATATAAGTCGAGGACTACCTGCATAGGCTCTGAAGTCTTGCCCTGCTTTTTATGCATGAAAGCTGGCTGGGTCATTTTGGGCCTGTCTCTCTCTCTCTCTCTGTGTCTTTCTTTCTCTGATCTCTCTCTCTGTGTCTTTCTTTCTCTGATCTCTCTCTGTCTGTCTGTCTTTCTTTCTCTGATCTCTGTCTGTCTTTCTTTCTCTGATCTCTCTCTCTCTGTCTCTCTTTCTCGTCTCTTTCTGTCTCTCTCATTTCTCTTTCACTCTTTGCCTCTCTCATCTCTTTCTCGACTCTCTTTCTGTCTCTCTCATGTCTCTTTGTCTCTCTTTCTCTGTCGTCTCTTTCTGTCATCTCTCTCTCTCCCCCCTCCCTCTCTCAGCCCAGCCCACCTCATAGGGTTGTTGTTGGGGGGGGGGCAGGGACGCAGGAATGTTAAGAAAGTTCGCCGTCTCGAGTTAATTTCTGAAGCCTCCCTGTTAAGGACACACCCCTAACTAATAATGCTACTAAAAATAATCCCGCACACAAGTATTTTGTGTACACGGAATACAGTAAACGGGTAATTTGTTGGTGTTGCCATTAAAAAAACAACTAGTTTTAATGAGGGGGCGGGGAAAGCCAACTTTCTCCTACTATTTGGGACCGTTAAGCCAGCTGTGGGCTCGCAGTTAAGGTCCCTCTCTCCCTCCGCCGCCGAGAAAAGGCGCCCTCAGCTTCCCTGCCTCTCCCACCTGAGTGAACCGGTCGACGATCCCTCGACAGGTGCTGCAGGCTTGCCGGAGCCTCTCCTCAGGGGAGCCCAGAGCCGGCGACGCGGGCGGGAAGGAGAGGAGGGCCAGGAGGCTGAGGAAAGCAAAAGCTTCCAGCCATCTCCGCGGAGCCCGACCAGCTCTCATCGCTTGAAGCAACGCAAGCCAGCTTCGAAGGCCGGCTCTGCCACCGGCCTTCTCATTCAGAACTCTTTCGCTTTTTTTTTCTTTTTAACACCCGCCCACGTTCACCTCCCGCCAATCGCTGGGCTCGCAGTGGAGACCCTCGTGCTGTTTCCCAACACGTGGTCCAATCGCGGCTCGCCACGCTCCGAGCCAATGAGAAGCCCACGTAGGGGTTAAAAAAAAAACCACACACACGAAAGGAAGCGCTGAGAATTCTGAACCGTCGACGGACGTACGTTCTTCAGGCTTGTGACGTCATGCTTTAGAATGTCTTTTGTTTCCCCGTTGTGTTCATTGGGGTTGAAACTGAAGTAGTCATTGACAGGTAGGACGTTGCAGCAGACGATTTTGTGTACTACGCTTAGGTCAGACCGAAGGGGATGTAGTTCCAGGTTGTCCAAGCCCCAAAATTTCAAGCCTAGCGGCACAAGGTATTCCATTGCAAGCAGAGGAGTGGAATATTCTTCTCGTGAAATACCCCTGGAGACTCACCCAATCGTATTAATGTCCAATATACAGTGTGGATTCCAGGCAGACGAGCTGTATTCGAGAATTGGTCTGGCAAAGGTTTTGTATGCCCTAGTTAGTAATACAATGTTACTGGAGAAGAAGCTTCGGAAAATAAATGGCTTAACGACTCTTAATGTCTTTTTGGCAATGCTGGCTGTTACAGTGAGCTCTGGGGCTTAGATCTTAGACCCAGGGGGCACTTCAGCCCCCCCTGCTCTCTCTCTTTCTCTCTCTCTTTCTCTCATTCTCTCTCTTGTTCTCGGCACAGCCTGCCTCTCAGAATGGTTGGGAATAAAACAAATGGAGAAGACAGCTGCATTGTCTCACTTTTGAACTGTTGGGGAAAGGCAGGAAATGAACAATTCAATTTAAAAAAGGATTTTTTTTCCCCTTTCCGCTTTGATATTTAAAATATTTGCCTGAAATTTCCTTCAATCTCTGTCTTGCTTAAGAAATAATGAGGGAAACTTGCCTGCCTGGAGGGAAGGAAATATGCTGGAATGGGAGTTCAGTTTTTCCACTGGTCCTTGGCTTCCTTTATCCTCTCTCCCCCGAGTAAAGTGACAGGCTGTTCCACAGGCAGGAGGAAGAATCTAGTAAGGCTCATGAGAGGAAAATCAACCCTTCCTTCCTTCCTTCCTTCCTTCCTTCCTTCCTTCCTTCCTTCCTTCCTTCTTTGTTATCTCATTTTTAGTACTTTATAAGTAACTCAAGGCAGCAAACATACATATCAATATTCCTTCTTTCTCTTTTCCCCCACAACAAGAACCCTGTGAAGATGGGTTGGATTGAGAGAGAGTGACCTGCCCAAGGTCAACCAATAAGTTTCACAATTAAACATAAACTACAAGCTGTGTCTCCCCTGCTCCTAAATCTAATACCTTAATCCAGGTTTATTACTTATATTGGAAAGGTGAGCCAATGGACCAGGGGTTATCTAATAATTATCAAAGCTTCCATATTCTGGACCAACTGTAGCTTCTGAATTATCTCTAATGGGATTGCATAGGGAAAATATTTAAGGGTGTGCAGAGTTTATGGAATTGTCGCCATCCCTCTTGCATTCCACTGAGTGCAGAAATTTCACACCATATAAATACCGTCACATTTTTCAGAGTTTCTCAAACTTACTGAGTTTTCCCCTTTAAGATTTTCATCTATGGAATCCTTCCTAAGATCTATCCAAGTTGGTTGAAATCAGCTTTTTTAATGTCTAAGACACTGCTTTGATTTTGTTCTATTGTTTGTGTTTGTATTACATTGAATTCTAACATGACATGGTCACTCTCTTCCAAAGTTCCTGCGTACTGAGAAATGGATCTATGGCAAACTTCTGATTTTAAGGTTTCTGATGCTGGGAAATTTCAGTGTGCTTCCCAAATTTGACCTCTGACTGCTTCTGCACTTGGTAAACTTTGGAGAAGGAGGAGCTCCAAAGCAGTGGCTACATTTTAGTATCAAAAGGGAAACATTTTCATTTCAAAACATGTTTTCTGAAAGTATAGGGTGGTGGTATGATATTTAAATACCTTGTGCCTTTTCAGTCCCTTTTTGCAAATGTAATTGAATAGAACCCTGTTTCCCTGAAAATAAGATCTAACCAAAAAATAAGCTTTAGCATATTTTTTACCGTATTTTTCAGAGTATGAGACGCACTAGAGTATAAGATGCACCAGAGTATAAGACGCACCAAGGTTTTGAAGAGGCAAATTAAAAAAAAAGTTTTTGCACTCTGCAGACCTCCCAAAACAGCCCTTTTTTTGCAAAAAAGTGCCCTTTTTTTAAAAAAAAGGCATGAATAGCCTTTAGGAGGATTGTAGAGTGCTCCTGGAGGGGTGGGAGGGTCCAAAAATGAGCAAAAAATTGCCTGTTTTTTGCAAAAATGGGCCCATTTTTTGTCAAAAAAATTGGCATGCATAGCCTTTAGGAGGCTTACAGAGTACTCCTGAGCGTTGGGGGGGAGGCAAAATTGAGCAAAAAACTTCCTGTTTTTCACTCATTTCTGCCCTCCCCAGTCCCCAGGAGCACTGAAAACCTCCTACAGGCTCTGCATGCCATTTTGGTGAAGGGGGCGAGGTTTCAGGAGGTCAGAAATGTATTCAGTGTATAAGACGCACCCAGATTTTCAGCTTCTTTTTTGAGGGAAAAAGGTGCATCTTATACTCCGAAAAATACGGTATGTGTGGGGCTAATAGTAAGCCCTACCCCCAAAATAAGCACTACTTAAGAGTCTGCGCAGCCGGCTGGCCGCCCATTCCATCTGGTTGCTTGCAGTGCCACAGCCATGAGCTGAAGTGTGTGTGTGTGAGGGGGGGTGGTGCAACCTGCAGCCATGTGCAGCAGGACCTCAGCTTCACACACACCCCCTTGCCTCGTGGCTGCGTCATCGGCACATTGCTTGGCCTCCTGCTCTGTTGCGGCTGTGTGGAAGCAGAAGAAATGGACTGGCGGCCACTGGGAGTTCTGCTGGACGGGGCTGCTGTCACAAGGCGAGGCAGGTGTTGGGGCACGGGTGGCTTGTCCTGGCTGCAGGGGCCCTGAGGTAAGCCAGTGGGGGGCACGTGGGGCAGCTCCATCCCCCCTGCCTAGCAGTGGCACTGGGGCACCATGCAGCCTCCTGCCCCGCCACGAGCAAGCAGAAGTGGGCTTACCGTACATTGGGGGGGGGGGGAGACACCCCCCAAAAATAAACCCTAGGGCTTATTTTGGAGCCTAAAAGAAAATAAGACCCGGTCTTATTTTTGGGTAAACACAATGGGAGAGCAAAGTAGTTTGAAGGCCCAGAACAATTCTATATTGCTGTTCTGTCCTTTTCTACAGGAAAGCAATGGTGTAATTGGAAAGGGCAGCCAGGCAGCTACTACAGTTAAACCTATCTTCATTCATCTTCAGGAAAAAAAGCCAAAGTATTTACTGACAGGTCAAATGCTTGTGCTTATCCAGGTCTGTTCTTCATTTTGCTATATGCTCAATGTCTGCCTTCTACGTCAGATGTGTTTTCTCATTCTGATTTCCTCCTCCCTAAACTAATAATGTAGATGGGAATTTTGGATACAGAATGGCTGAGAAGAAACCCTCCCAAGGGCAACCGTTTCTGCTACTACTGATCGTTGCTGTTGCCTTCATTCACTTAGTTGTGTGCCCATTTACAAAAGTAGAGGAAAGCTTTAATCTTCAAGCTATACATGACATTTTGTATAAGAAGCTGGAATTATCTCAGGTAAGTCTTGTTACTTTCTGATTGTTCTCTTTTAAATTTAGTTTGCTACGGAGTTATTTTCAAAGCCAATCCCATCTTAACATTTGTAATTATACTAATACTCTATTATGTCGAACATTATTATAGCCTGTCGTATATTTTTGCATGAATATAGAGGAATAGAAACAATAGCTAAACATTTAGCTGGATTAAAAGAAATGTGTGCCATTGTGGATTAACTGATTGAGGAATTATCCAGGATTAAGTGTTTAATTCTACTACTTTGTTCACCAACTGCATTAAAAAAAACAGCTGTGTAATCTACAGGCCGCGTGTGGCCTCCACTTACCCATATATGCCGTCCTCAAGAATTCCCCATGCGTTTTGACTTTTGGAGGCATCTTTGTTATCTTGCTCAATTTATCTCCCAATTTGTGAGTAACATGTTTTGCTGCAATGACTCCAATTAAGTAAAAATTAATAGCACAATCTACAGATCCATTGATCTGAATCTGTGGACACAACTAGTGAATTTCTGATCTCCAGTTCAGAAAAAAAAATCTCTGTGAATATGTTTTAGTACGAATGATCTAAGAATCATGCGAGGAACTTTATTTTATGAATTGGTGTTCCAAATAAAGACTATTTAAATTTCCATGATTCTTCCATAATCAGGAGTAACAAAATAGCAAGACTTTTAACTAGGAAGAATTAGTGTAGTAGTTAAGGAATCATGCTAGAAACTAGGAGACTGTGAGTTCTAGTTCAACCTTTAGGCACAACTCTAGTTGGATGACCTTGGGCCAGTCGCTTTCTCTCAGCCCTGGAAAGAAGGCAAGGGCAAACCACTTCTGAAAAACCTTCCCAAGAAAACTGCAGAAGGTCCTCATTTATTTCCAGATAAATCCCCCAGAACTATTCCACTAATGACATTCCTGGTGGCTTCCGTATGAATTTTGGAGCGAACATATTGATCACTAATTTGGGTTACCTTTGCTCTTTCTTAACTAAAGAAGAAGTATAATAAAATTATAGAATTTCTTTTTGCAGCTATTTCTAGACATCTATGGATTTTTTTTTAATTGCAGTATGATCATCATGAATTTCCTGGAGTTGTCCCGAGAACATTCATTGGTCCAATTTTTATTGCTCTTTTTTCCAGTCCAGCCGTCTATATATTGTCCCTTTTACAAATGTCAAAATTCTACTCCCAGTTGATAGGTATGAAATTCAGCCACTTTTATGTTTTTTTTAATATTGTATGGTAAATCATTGTCATTTCTAATACTTTTATGTAGCCAAAGTCACTTAGATCGTGAACATTACCTCTAATTATTTCTATTACAGATAATAAACCTGATTTTTCATTGTTATTCATGTTATTTTGCCATCAGTCCGAGCAACCCTAGGCTTGACAGTGATTTATGCCCTATGGCGGCTACACAAAGAAGTGAGAAAGCAGTTTGGGTTTACTGTATCCCTGATTTTCTACCTAATAACAGCTACTCAATTCCACCTGATGTTTTACTGCACTCGTACCCTCCCCAACATATTTGCGCTGCCTATTGGTGAGTACGGAGCGTGCTTTTCAAAACCTTCCTTGACGGGTAAATAATGCTAAATCAGTGTTCACAATGATACGTAGCAACAGGGGTTGTGATTGGCTTGAGATGTTGTCTTGCCCAACGCTGAGAAGACCAGTAGACACGAATGCCCTCTATGACTGAGGTGTATAAAAAGAGTGCCTAAACCCACCAAGCTGTGGGATGGGAAACCACACAGACATTTTTTGAACTCGTCTCCCAGTACAATTACTGAAAATCAGAAACATAAAACCCCACCCCCAAAGAGGCTTAATATCAGGGTGGATAAAAATCGATGGTTTTTTTAAAAATAAAAAATAAAAAAAATCAGATTTTTAAATTTTAAATTGGATTTGTTTTTATTTTTATCAAATTTATTTTAGTAAAATGCTTTTGGAGTAAACATCTGTCTAAATATAGCTTTATATTTAAGATAAATTAATAATTTAGATTATTCAGCATGAAGTGGAGTTTAGTTATGTAGCATACATAGCTGTATATTTTGCAACGTTTACATTTTTGGGGAAACTCACTCAGCGAATCCAAGCTCTACAAGCTGAGACAACATGCACTGCATTGATACATTCACAATTTCACAATACCCATGAGATAAATCAAAACAAAGTTCAGGAATATTCCTTTATCCCCTTGTTTTGCAAATCTATGTACACTACAAACTGTATGATTGTTTGAAGAGAAATGCATCTGTACCACCAGGCTCTAAGAGTGAGGAGGAAGGGCAAGCAGTAAAAATGAATGTGAAACCTTCTAAACAGCTTATAAATATAATATCAAAGAGCACCTGTCATTTCCGATCCATCATGGGAGCGCCTCTTAACAGGCATCCACTCACCTGCTGCCTGCCACGTCCCTCACCTCGTTCTGTCACTGCCACATCACCAGCCGTCCCATTAAAGTGAACGGGACTGTCAGTGACTCAACATCAAGTCATAGGAGGAGCCGCTGCTGGACAGTTGCTCTTTAAAAATTAGGATTTAAATCACATCCACCCTGTTTAATATTATTTAGAAACCATCTCCACTCCCAAACACAAAAGTAAAGTAAATCAGAAAGTTCTGGCCCAACTGAATTAAGATCCTTACTCCAACCTCCCCACTCTCTCTTTAGAACGTTACGTGCCTCCCCAATCTCCAGTCATTCTCTTCCAATGATTCAATGTATGATCCAACAATTTGCTTTAAATGGGATGAACTTAAAACGTTTACTGAAAGTTTGATTTTGATTATGTAATAGGCTTGTCAATTGCTTTGCTATATTTAGATCCTGACAACGATCAACAAGCTAAAGTTATTAATACCCGATTTGTCTGTTCATTTGTTAATCAGTTTTACTAGCTGTTACATCTTGGATGCAACAAAAGCACCGCCCATTTATTTGGTTCTCGGCTTTGGCAATAATTGTCTTCAGAGCGGAGCTTTGCATATTCCTGGGTCTTATGCTGCTGATCACTCTATTGAATAAAAAACTCTCCGTTATGAAAATGCTTTTCTATGCTGCTCCTGCAGGGGCTTTTTGGTTAGGTGAGTGTGGCTTTGAATTAGTGGGGTTTTCTTCAAAAGGGGCTCTTCTAAAACTACATTGCAAAATTTTAAATGGCATTACTTCTAAATCTCATTTTAAAAGATGGAAAATTCTGCACTATGGTTTAGTGTGCAGTTAAGTATAGTGTGCAGTTATAAAGGGACGTGGTGGTTCAGTGGTTAAGACACTGAGCTTGTTATCAGAAAGTTGGCAGTTTGACGGTTCGAATCCCTAGTGCCGCGTAATGGAGTGAGCTCCTGTTACTTGTCCCACCTTCTGCCAACCTTGCAGTTCGAAAGTATGTAAAAATGCAAGTAGAAAAGTAGGAACCACCTTTGATGGGAAGGTAACTGTTCCCTGCGCCTTCGGCATTTAGTCATGCTGGCCACATGACCATGGAGACGTCTTCAGACAGCACTGGATCTTCGGCTTTGAAGCAGGGATGAGCACTGCCCCCTAGAGTCAGGAATGACTAGCTCATATGTGCAAGGGGAACCTTTACCTTTATGTAGTCCTTTGCGGGGCTTTGCTCTTTGTTCATCAATTGTGCAAGTAGATCTGTGCACTTAGTTATCTTATAAGAAGGTCCTACAGTAATTGGCAATATATTTAATACAAAAGAGAATAAGCCAGTCCTGTTGCACATAGAGGCTCCCTTGCTAATTCCAACTGGAGCCCCAGATATCTCCCAAAGTCCTATCTGAATGGCAGACCTTGCCTCCATGTTTTTAATCCTATGAAATCAAATCTTAACCTCAGGCAGAAGGGACAATAATTACAGCCCCTTTCAAGTCACAGCCTTGTGATTCTGCAAGCTGTGCAGTCAAATCAATATTTCAGGTAATGGGCTGATGATTTCCATCCAGTTCTGGAATGACAGTCACATTTATTGGTTCAAGGCATGTTGAACTGACATTGCCATTCTGCATAGCTCCTCACTTTTGGCTTTTTTCTCCTTTTAGGACTCACAGTGGCTCTGGATTCTCTGTTCTGGGGGCAGCTCTTGTGGCCTGAGGGAAAAGTACTTTGGTATAATGTTGTCTTAAATAAAAGCTCCAACTGGGGAGTATCCTTTTAAACATTGGAGGAAACAGAATTCTGAAGCACAATTTAAACGAATTTCAATATTCACAAAGTGAGAAGGAAAACTAGAACTAGATGAGGTAAAAAGTGCTACAAAGTTCACTTCACTCAGAATAGGAAGAGTCATATCAGCCTTAAAAACTATTTTTTTCTCTTACTGAGTCTGGAGCCTTTAAATCCTCAGAAGTGGCACATAAGTGACTGAATTTCAAATGGTTGCTTTCAGTGTCCCAAGTTCGGAACAGTAATCCATAAGTTTGAAATTGTTTGAACCATCCCAGTGACGCTCATTTTGTGGTTTGGTATTGTTTTATTTCTCCAAGCTAGGAAGATTTAGAAAGCACATTGGCTAATACAACAGGAGACACAGATCCATCTTTGCTGTCATGTGCAATAAAGTGAGGTAAGGGACAGGATGGTAGTGGGGATAAGTTAAGAAAACATATAGTGGTGCTTAAAGGTTTGTGGCTTGTTTAATTGCATTCTCTATCCACTTTTAGGGATTGTATACAGGTTAGAGCATGTTTTATGTCATATTTATATAGAAATAATGAAAATTCATAATGGTCCACAAACTTAAGCATCATTGTGTACTGTTTTTTGCTTAGGTATACCTTTTTTTATTTTTTCCTAATTGAAAATTAGGGATGCAGTGGCTCAGTGGCTAAGACGTTAAGCTTGTCGATCGAAAGATCGGCGGTTTGGTGGTTCGAATCCCTAGCACCATATAATAGAGTGAGCTCCTGTTACTTGTACTAGCTTCTGCCAACCTAGCAGTTCGAAAGCATGTAAAAATGCAAGTAGAAAAATAGGAACCACCTTTGGTAGGAAGGTAACAATGTTCTGTGCGCCTTCATCGTTTAGTCATGCTGGCCACATGACCATGGAGACATCTTTAGACAGCACTGGCTCTTCAGCTTTGAAATGGAGATGAGCACCGCCCCCTAGAGTCGGGAACGACTAGCACATATGAGCAAAGGGAACCTTTACCTAATTGAAAATAAGAGTTCACAGATTCCAATAAAATCCCTGTTATTTTTGCATGTCTTCTGCCTTTTTTTTTTAGGCTGGTTATGCAAATGCAAGTGTGCATGCACTTTGTTGTTATGCATTTTTTGTTGTTGACAAATTTCCAAATGGAAAGAGGTACATAAGGCAGAATGCATAACCAATAGCATAATTATAATCTTTTGGATTGCTAAGTGCCAAAGATATGTTGTCTTGTTCTTCAACCAGCTTTGCAAGCAGATAGCAAAAAGTGTGCATTATGAAAAAGGCTTCAATTTTATAGCTGAAAAAGTGCTTTAGTTGTTTATATTTATATATTTTGTTAAAGTGAGTGCACTGCCACTTTTTTTCCTGCTGGTATCAGTTCTGTGCTTGTTGATAGGGGCAGAGTCCACAAAGCATGCTTAACTACAGTATTATTTCATTGTTTTCAGCAGCAATTTTAAAATTTATTGGACAACCTGCATGCTCTTGGGTCATCATTTCAGAGATACTTCTTTATCTAAATAGAATAACAGAATGACCACGAGGGGCAAAAAAGCACCAGGAATGGGGGTTCCAACTTGCTACAGCATCTCCATTGAGTTTCCTGATTGGAAGCTGTCAGGAAACATCAGAATTACTTCCCTTCCCTCTCCTCCCCCTCTTTTTTTGTCTCCTTCTTTTCCTCCCCTTTCCCACTCCTCCCTTCCTCCCTCCCTCCCTCCCTCCCATCCATCTTCCCTCCCATTCCTGCCAGCTTCCTCATTTACATTGCTTGAAGGGAAAAAGTCAGTGAGGAAGCCGGCAGTAAGTTACAAGGCCTGAAGACTGATATGTGGTAGTTGGTGGGTGGGAAAGGGAGCCATGAGGTACTGTATTTTTCGGACTATAAGATGCACCAGAGTATAAGACGCACCAAGATTTTGAAGAGGCAATTAAAAAAAAAAGGCTTTTGCTCTCCTCTGCCCCCAGGAGCACTCTGCAGGCCTCCCAAACCCTCTGCATGCCCCATTTATTGTGAAAAAGGAGCATGCAGAGAGTTTGAGAGGCCTGAAGAGTGCTCCTGGGGGCTGGGGAGGGTAAAAAACAAGCAAAAAATGGTCCGTTTTTTGCAAAAGCGGGTCCATTTTTTGCAAAAATAACCCAAGGGGCCATGCAGAGTTTGGAAGGCCTTGGGAGGGCAAAAACAGCACTGTTTTTGTGAAAAACGGGCCCATTTTTCGGGCCACTTTGCAGGCCTCCCAAACCCCCAGATTTTCCCCCTCTTTTGGGGGGCTTCTTATACTCAGAAAAATATGGTATATGGGGGACAGGAATGGTACATCAGGTTTCACAAGATGTGCCACATTGGTTGGGGAGGTCCCATGGGTGAGCATAATGTTTTGGGAAGGGTGTGACTGGGAGTGTGACAGAGGTGCTGTGTGAATCAGGGAGGAGTTGTTGAGAGGTGGCACAGATAGGGGGAGCACACATGGGGGGGGGGCATAATCCAGAAAAAGAGTGTGGAGGCTCCTTTCTCCTTGTTCCTTCCTCCCTCCTTCCTTTCCTTTGGCAGCAGGTGACTGCTGCTGGGTTGGAGAAGGTGTGGGATTGGCTGGGAAACTGTCACAGAATGTTGAAAATGAAGATCATGTCATCCCAGCAGAATCCTAGCAGTGTAGCAGCAGCAGCTAGTAACCAAATCCCCCAAATTTCACTCCCTTTGATGTCATGAGTTCCAAATTTTGAATGTATCCTTAGGTTAGCTCATTTGAGGTACCTCAGTTCAAAAAATGTTAAACCTACGGTGCATCGCATCTCAAACAATGGAATTCTGCTAAATCTGTGATTTCTCATCACACAATGTATTGTGTGGTTTTGTTGGTTACACAAAAGTCTAGACTTAGGTCACGAGTTCTTCAGTGACAAATTAGGGGCATCTGAAGTGAGGTAATTGGGAATGGGGGATGTTTATACATACTTTTTACTTTTTTCCATACCAGTACTAAATGTAAGAGGTGATTTTGTATCTCACTGGATATGTTTTATAATGTTATCTATGATAACGTAGCTTATTCATGCGGCAAACAAACAAAAACATAGGAAAAGATTGAAAAAAGTGCTAGTTTTTGTAGAAAGTTTCAAGTGGCTCTACGATGGTCTAGACAATTTTAGAAATGTAGAAGGTACCACACTGAAAAAATTATTAATTCAGATAGCCTTTTTCAATAATAATAATAAAAAATTCCTTAACTGCCTTTTTTAAAGACCTCGCCTTTTTTGTGGTATTTTTATTCTGCCTTGCCTCGCGCTATGGGTTGCAGTATTGTATTTCTACCACTAGGAGCAGTAGACCGAAGATGTTGGATATTAATTCTACCCTCACTTGGTTTTATTTTCCTGTATTCCTTTCTCCCACACAAAGAGCTGCGGTTTATAATATATACATTTCCAGTTTTGAATATAGTGGCTGCCAAAGGTTGCTCGCGAATGTAAGTGTACTTGTACATACTATATTTAATTTCTGTTTCAAGATCTTGACTTCATTATTCATCACTTGCTACTGTGTTTCCCTGAAAATAAGACAGGGTCTTGTTTTCTTTTGACCCCCTGAAATAAGCTCTTGGCCTTATTTTCGGAGAAGTTTTATTATTTTTGAGGTGCAGGAGGCGGTGAGCGTGGCCACCTCATGGCGGCTGCTGTGTTGCAATATTTTTGGGGAGGGTTTATTTTAGTGCATGTGCTCAAAAGCCCGATTGGGCTTCTTATCCAAGGAGGTCTTATTTTCGGGGAAACAAGTAGTTTACCAATCACATTGTTGTCCAAACAACCTTGTTAGGAGTTCTTGGAGTTGCAGTCTTAATCATTTTGTGGGCCCCGGATTGGGAAAGGCTGACTTGGAATAAAAGATCCTTATTTTGTCATTCCCTCAGGGCACCAGTCACTTAATATTGGCCTTAAGACCTGATGAGAGTGAATGAGATGTAAAATGGATGAAGAGTGACATTTCCCATGACCTTTTTGGATTAGAAAATATGCAAGCTGTTTAGTCCTGTGAATTTTAAACCACGGCCAACTAACCTCTGTCTTTACAAAGTTTGAAACAAAAAATCCCCATAAAAACAAATCTCATTTTGTTAGTGCATATTATATGTAGTAAGTTCTGCCCCGCTGTTGCTCTTTAAAGTCTAGTAAAACAGCAGTCCCAAACCTTTCTGGCTCCATGGACTGGTGGTGGAGTGGGGGGGGGAGAGTGGTTTTGTGTGCGCAATCTAATGAAGCCGCATGTACAAATGAAGCTTTGCATGTTTGCCACCGCTTGCATTGCCTGGTTCTCAACGAGGTCCGTGACTCAGGGGTTGGGGACCTCTGCACTAAAGGTTTGAACTTCTTCCAAGATTGCAAAGTTTTATTTTCATTTCTATCTAATCAGGGTTTAGTATCAATCTGAATAAATGGACTAGATCAGTGTATAATATTCTAAATCAGCTTGACTTTGACCTGTATTTTAGAGCTAGGGTTAATTGCAGTTTAGGATTTGAGTATCATGCTGAACCACACTATAACTGAAGATGGAAATGCAAATTTCAAAGGAAATTGTGCATGTAAAATGTAATCCAAGGGCTCTCGCCTCTGACAGTAAACAAGTTTAATACAATAAAAAAAATGACACCTACAATTCATGTAACCTAACATTCAATGTGATCTTTCAACAGCTGTGTTTTGGAGTTGGATATATTGTTCCCACTAAATGCACTATTTTTCTTTTCTACGCAGTCTAAACAATTACAAGAAATCATGGTTATACAAATTAGGCACTCTGTTTGTTATAGCACACCTTTTTGCTAATGCTGCTTACTCAGGAGCATCGCTCTATGTGTCCCACTTCAATTATCCTGGAGGAGTTGCTATGCAAAAACTACACCAGCTGGTACCTCCAACATCAGGTGAGTAAAACTGGGTTGATAAAAAAAAACTCACCTGGCGGCTTGGTTATCTTTTGCGGCCCTTTCTGCAGATTGGATGGAACTAAACACATGGGCCCTTTTTTGTTGCTGCACTCTGTGAGGTTTCAAGAGATAAAGTGACAGCTTTAAAGCTTGCTCTTTTAAGCCTTACTCTGCCTTTCCCCATTTTGAGGGTGTGACTATGATAAGGGTGAGAAGGTGTGAGAAGGACAACACCGTCCACAAAACAAAATACGTTGAAAGTCCTATGAATTACATATTTGCATACATTGAAAGGGGATGCGGTGGCTCAGTGGCTAAGATGCTGAGCTTGTCGATCAGAAAGGTTGGCAGTTTGGCAATTCGAATCCCTAGCGCCGCGTAACGGAGTGAGCTCCTGTTACTTGTCCCAGCTTCTGCCAATCTAGCAGTTCGAAAGCATGTAAAAATGCAAGTAGAAAAATAGGAACCAGCTTTGATGGGAAGTTAACAGCGTTCTGTGCATCTTCAGTATTTAGTCAGGCCGACCACAGGACCACGGAGATGTCTTTGGACAGCGCTGGCACTTCGGCTTTGAAATGGAGATGAGCACTGACCCCTAGAGTCAGGAATGACTTGCGCATATGTGGGAGGGGAACCTTTACCTTTTATACATTTTGAAACCCCTGTAGAATCAGAGGAACCCATGCCGTGAAAGTAATTAGGAATAGGATGTTAATAGCATAGAACGGTGTTCTTTAATCTGACAACGGGAAGGTGTGTAGATTCAAGTCCCCAACCAGTACGGTCCCTAAAGCTGTAGTGCTTTACATATGTTAAGTGGCATAAAGAGGGCATGATGTTGGTACATATTATTAAATTAACTGCTTTAACAATGGTAACAGTACTGACAATGGAGATTGTTAACTGTGATGTCAAGAAGAGTGTGGTCACTTGTGCACTATACTATGAATTACATGGCAATGCCATATATTTTCTTACGTTCAGATAGTCACTTCCAGTTTTAAGCGCTCCGAAGGCGTCAGGGGAGCCTCTGGACAGTCCCTGAAGTCGTTTTAAGCGTTCCAAAGGCTTCAGGGACGCCTCCGGACGATCCCTGAAGCCTCCGGAGGGCCCCCGGGGGGTGGGGGAGGCTCTTTTCGCCCTCCCTAGGGTCCTATAAAGCCTCTGGAGCCTGGGGAGGGCGAAAAAAGCATGTAAAAATGGGGGGGGAGTGTCTGTAGTGCGCGCGTGCGCACTGGGGGGTTGCACATTGCATTATGGGTGCAACATGCCCGCACACAACCTCCCTGCGTTCCCCCCACTTGTGGCACCCGAGCCAAAAAAGGTTCGCCATCGCTGTCCTAAGGGGTGGGGCCCCGCAAAAATGAGCAAAAAACGGCCCGTTTTTCGCTCATTTCTGTCCTCCCCAGCCCCCAGGAGGACTCTGGAAACCTCCTAAAGGCTATGCATGGCCGTTTTGGTGAAGGGGGTGGGGTTTCGGGAGGCAAAAAATGCTGTATTCAGCGTATAAGACCCACCCAGATTTTCAGCCTCTTTTTTGAGGCAAAGAGGTGCATCTTATTTTCTGAAAAATATGGTAATTTATATTATAGTGGGGACTCATAAGTAGGCAATATCCTTCTATTGTTTGTCTGCAAGTGGTGTTCTCTCCCCCCACCCCACCCCAAACCCAGAATGATGCTAAGTAATTATCCCTTAGTAGACTTGTCCTGCTTTTAAAGCCATCCAAATGAGGGCCCATCCATTGCTGTGTCTTGGCATAACAAATGCCAGGATTTATTTCGTTCTGTGTAAGAAGTGCTTTCCTGTACCCGTTCTAAATCTTCCAGCCACTTTCATTGGATGACCCCCGTCCTAATTACAGATAGTCTTCGACTTACAACAGTTCATTTAGTCAAAGTTACAAAACGGCACTGAAAATCATTTTCACACTTATGATCTTTGCAGCATCCCCAGGATCATGTGACCTAAGTTCAGATGCTTGGCAATTTTAGTTCATATTTATGACCATTGTTATGTCCCAAGATCATGCGATCATCTTTTGCAACCTTCCGATGAGCAAAGTCCATGGGGAAGCCAGGTTCACTTAACAACCAGGTTACTAACTTACCAACTGCAGTGATTCGGTTAACAACAGAGGCAAGAATGGTTGTAAAATGAGGCAAAACTCGCTAAATAAATATCTCACTTAACAACAGACATGTTGGGCTCAATTGTATTCATAGGTCGAGGACTACCTGTATTTGATCCTAGTATTCTCATAGTTGGCAATCAAGTGATGGATAGTTTTATCATTCTTAGCAGCATCTTTACAAAGCTATATAGGAAGGGGTTTGCAAGGGTTATGAAAATATACAGTAACAAGCATGTGTTGAGTTCACCAAAGAGTCTTCTCAGGCAATACATAGAGGGGTATTTTGAATGCTCAATATGGCTGTTTCAGTGCCTCTTTCCAGATACCCAAGGAGCGAAAGCATGAACAGGAGATAACTTCCATAGAAAGTGCTGTTTTCATTTTGTTGAGGCCCACAGGCACTTCTGTGAGTAAATAAGTCGCTAAATGTTGGTGCTTCGCTTTTTCCCCACCTCACATGAGCTGCTCCTTTAATTATTTTTTTAAAAAATGGACTAAATTCTAGGTTGAGCACCTTATTCATTAATTTTAAGTATATATATTCCACACCTAGAATCTCCGGTATAATAGCCATTTAAATAGCATTTTCTACTCCAGTTTTTTGGAATTTAGGATTTTTTCAAAGAATAAAAGAAATACAAATCCACAAGCTTGCCCATTAATCTCTCCTCGCTTTCACCTATATGTGTTTTGGATTTTGGGTTTGTTTGTTTTTGTTTTTCTGCAGATGTTTCTATCCACATTGATGGGGCTGCAGCACAGACTGGTGTGTCTCGGTTTTTAGAAGTCAATTTGGATTGGAAGTAAGTCTATTGTGTGTGTTTGTGTGTATAAGAAAGATTATCTTTTGAAGTTTGTTATATATCAGAGGTGTCCAACCTTGGCAACTTTTAAGAATTGTGGATTTCAACTCCCAGAATTTCCCAGCCAGTCATGGGGGAATTCTGGGCATTGAAGTCCACAAGCCTTAAAAGTTGCCAAGGTTGGACACCTCTGATATATGAATGAGATTATCATTGTGGTGATCTCTTGCTCTTATATTTATTTTTGTCTATTCAGAGCTAATATTCTTCAAATTCTTAGTCAGAATGTTGCATAGGAATTCATCAGCAAGACAGAAGGAAGGGTCAGGTTGTCTATTCTTTGTCTCCTAGTAGTTCTACTCTTTGCCGAAAAGTGAGATGCCAAGCATAAAATAGGAACCAACATGCAGATAACCTAAAACTGAGACCCCATTACCGTGATGGTGAATCTATGGCACGTGTGCCACAGGTGGCATGCAGAGCCCTCTCTGCGGGCATGTGAGCTATTGCCCCAGCTCAGCTCCACTGCGCTTGCATGTGCGCCTCCCATCGGCCAGCTGATTTTCGGTTCTATGGTGCACATGTGCGGGGGGGGGAGATGCGCACCCAAGCGGGGGGGTGAGATTGTGCACACATGTGCGGGGGTGGGGACAGAGCACAGAGGGTGTGCCCTCCCCCCGCAGCCTGTTTTTGGTCCCAGGAGGCTGCAGGGAGGCCTACGCGTGGGGGAGGAGCATGGGTGGGTCACTCGCGCATGCACAGAGGGGTTGGGTGCAGGGAGGTGTTGCACATGCATTGCATTATGGGGGCAGGTGTGCACATGTGCTGTCGTGGCATGCACACACTTTCAGCACGAAACAACAAAAAGGTTTGCCATCACTACCCTATTATATAGATCAGAATAAAAGAACCTGTGACCCTCTAAAGATTGCTCAACTACAACTCCCAGCAATCCTGGTGAGGATAACCAGTACTGGAAGACGGTGGGCATCCATTTTCAGCAACATCTTTGAAAGGTCACAGATCGTTTACCTCTGATTTCTTAGCAAGGTTGTGTAAGGCTACTTTTTAAATCTCATCAGCTTTCGTGAGGCAGGAGGAGTGTGTAATGAGTGGCCTCCAAACTTAGGTTTTGTTTGTCTCTATAGCCCTCTTATTACTTCACTATTACTCTGACCATTTGGAGGTGGGAAACCAAACCAATGTACTGCAAAGGTAGTACAGGGAAAATGCTCCATTTTTTTCATCACTATCCAGCTCTGCCATTCCAAAATATTAAATATGGCCACCAGGCATCAAAATTCTGCCTAGCTTGGTGCTTGGCCTGATAACAGTGGGACCTCGGGTGCCGACCGTAATCCGTTCCAGGACTTTGGTCAGCACCCGATTTGGTCATTACCAGAAGCAAGACTGACTGCGCATGCACGCACACACAAAAAATGGCACGGAAGGGGAAATCTCTGTGGCTGTGTTTATTCAGTACCTGAGGATGTGTTCATGACCTGAGTGAAACATTTAGCGGATTTTTCGGTTGGCACCCAAATTGTTTGTGGTCTGAGATGTTTGGGACCCCTGGATAAGGACATTTGCTTTCTGTATTCCAGAGTGTTCATTAGACCAAAGATATTTATATCTAAACAGATCCCCTTGACAGCAAGGGCATTTTCAGAAGGGTTTTCGGTATAGATCCTAATTTGAGAGGTGTGTCAGAAATTAGTTTTGTGTGTTTTGGTTATTTAGTTTCAAATAAGGAGCTCCTGCTTTTATGCAACATATGTACCTAGGTTCAAGCTACCTTCTGGCAAACTAACAATTAAAAACAAGTTTTTAATGGTTTTTTTACATTTTGTCTGTAAAATCAAACTAATTTTGGAGTTGTAAGCAGATGTTTAAAATTGTTTATTAAATTTTTGCAAACAACAAAGGAAGATATTTTTCAATTAATATAAATCTGATACCTCTGTGCGCAAAGGTTAAAAAACTTGGTTAACCCTAGTTGTTGCCAAATTACATTAATAGAAATCCGGGTAAAGATGTTGCATATTTCAAAATCAGGGTGTACTAACTCATTCAAAAATCTCAATCGTCAATTAAATATATGCAAATCCACTTATTTGTTTTATAGCTTCTCTTTCTGTTTAGGCAAGCAATTTGGGATAGCTGAAAAGGTTTAAAACATTAAAACAAATACTAAACTAATTAAAAGATAAAATCCTGGATAAAAAGATACACCTTTATTGCCTTTCTGTACAGTGAAATCGTGGTGATTAAATGCAACTCCAGAGGGAGCTTGAAAGGAGTTTTCCTACATGCCTGTTATGACAGCAAGGGCATTTTCAGAAGGGTTTTCCATATAGATTCTAATGGCTTCTCAATGTTAATACGAACAATATTTGCCTTATAAGTAGTAGGCCATGTTTTGGCCTGGGTACTACATGACCAAGATTGCTGGGAGAAATATCAACAACCTCAGATATGCCGATGATACCACTCTAATGGCAGTAGGTGAAGAGGCACTTCACCTTGTGACATGGGTGAAGGAGGAGAGTGCAAAAGTTGGACATTAAGAAAACTAAGATCATAGCATACAGCCCTCTCAATTCCTGGCAAATAGATGGGGAAGAAATGGAGGTAGTTACAGATTTTATTTTCCTGGGCTCCAAGATCATTGCAGATGGGGACTGCAGCCAAGAAATTAAAAGGCGCTTGCTCCTGGGGAGGAAAGCTATGGCAAATCTAGACCGCATACTAAAAAGCAGAGACATCACCCTGCCAATAAAAATGCGTATAGTCAAGGCTATGGTTTTCCCAGTTGCAATGTATGGCTGTGAAAGTTGGACCATAAGAAAGGCTGAGCGCCAAAGAATTGAGGCCTTTGGACTATGGTGCTGGAGAAGATTCCCGCGAGTCCCTTGGACTGCAAGGCGATCAAACCGGTCGGTCCTAGAGGAGATCAACCCTGACTGCTCTTTAGAAGCCAGATCCTGAAACGGAAACTCAAATACTTTAGTCATCTAATGAGAAGGAAGGATTCGCTGGAGAGGAGCCTAATGCTGGGAAAGATTGAAGGCAAAAGAAGAAGGGGATGACAGAGAATGAGGTGCCTGGATGAAGTCACTGAAGCAGTAGGCGTGAGCTTAAATGGACTCTGGGGGGTGGTAGAGGGCAGGAAGGCCAGGAGGAATGTTGTCCATGGGGTCGCGATGGGTCGGTCACGACTTTGCAACTAACAGCAACAACTACTACTACATGACCTCCATAGTTTGCACAGCTTTGCAGCCTTCTGGCAACATTTCCCATTAGTTATTACTAAGTTTCTGGATGATTTTTCATGCTAATTTATGCAAGTTATTTCATAGAACTTAGGATGCCCAAATTTGACTCATTTGGGGAAGGATCAGAGCTGGGTCATGAGCCGTACTTGTGCAAATTTTCTCAGTAGACGTAACACCTGCAGTTCCAGTTGGCAGCAAGGAGCAGGTTGGGCATTTTGGACTCCTTACTTGATCTATAGGGGAAGTGTAGCCTCATCGCCAAAGGGTTTGAATCTCAGCCATTCAGTTTACTTTTAACCAACCGCATCTTTGCTTTGCCTGGATTTAATTTCAATTTGGATCATTTCAACCTATTAATGAACTTAGATAAGAGTTGGTTGATAAAAAGCAGTAGAAACAATATCATCAACATATCCCTGGAACCCTACACCAAAGTTCCAAATGACCTTTCCTAATCATTTTATGTAGATATTGAAGACCATGATAGATAACTCTCTAGTCTCTTTCTGCATATGATTCAGCAGAAAGGACTAGAACCACTGCAAAGACAGTGCAGAATAATCCCATTGTTGAGAGAATCTGGGAGAACCACCAGGGCAGTATGATTTAGTCTCAATTCAATTTCTTGACTGAACGTTTGATTGAAATGCATATATTTTGTAGGTCAAGATAAAGTTTTATTGTTTGTTAAGAGAGGATTTTTGTTTTGTTCTTTTGGTGCCTTCGAGTCAGTGTTGACTCCTGGAAACAGCAATCCTTGCTGTTTCTTGGCAAGATTTTTTGGGGAAATGGTGCCATGTCCTCCTTCCAGGTAGGCTACACTCCATGCTTGATCCGAGGGAGAACCATTCTTTTATGCATGTTCATTTAAGACTTGATGATCAAAATAAATTCCCTGGAACCTTCTGATCTTTAATTCTCTTGCACAACAAAGCCTTAAGAAAATCACAGACATTTTATTGCCTTGCTTTGAAGATGGTCTGCAGTAGGCTTGACATAAAAACTGCGTCTGGCCAAGATTGATGTTCTTAGCATTATAAGCTTTGATTTTGGATGAAAGGATTTATTCAGGTCAGGAATGTTAGAATAATATTTAAGAGAATCTGTATTCTAATAACAGCTTAGTCAAAGGGAAGCACTGCCCGAAGCATTGGCCAGTTGTTTAGTTTTATCCAGCAGCTAGCACAAAGTTCTTGTTTCAATTAAAAGGTAAAGCTGACATATCAACCTGGTTACTAATATGAAATTCTAGAGGAGGAATTTTTTGTAGATGGAAAAGAGGCTCCTTGGACTATACTCTTAAGGCCACATTTACACAACATGTTAAACCACTCCGGCTAGTTAATGTGAATGCATATACTAAGTTCTTACCTTAATAATTACATCAGGTTAATCAGAATGCACCACTTGTTGTTAATTGGTAGTACAAAAACACAGGATAGTCACCACGTCTGATTAATAGTACTCAGAATGTTAAAGCATGGCCATTTGTTGGTTTGTAGATGCTTTTGCACCACACCTTTATCTACTCTAATTTATGGGAATGTATAGTTCCTTTAGTAGGAAGTATGACTTTTGAAGATGGAATGTCTATCACTTCTGGTTGATGGGAAACCCTGGTTTATTAGTTGAGTGCAGATTTTAGTTAGTGTTAATGAGGAATGATGCTCATCCATGTTTGCCTAATCACAGGGAGTCATCCACCAAAGCTGAGCTGTGAATGGAACAGGGGAAATGAGATACAGCATGTGTTCGCTGGTTTAATGCAGTGTACAAATTGTGTGCCATTTATATGCATGCTCCAGGGACTTGGAGATGCCATGTTATTTTCATTGCATATGTTCTTCAGTGAGACTGAAAGTTGGCAGACAAGAATTTGGCAATCTGGAAGCTCTTCAGCTCATAAATATTAAAAGGGAAAGATGGATGGGAGCAGAATACAAATACCAAGCAAGACTGAAGGCATTAATTGGTATGATTAACTGGAGCCAGCCAGTCAGGCTCTCCTATTAGCTCCTTCAGTCTCTGTCCTCTTTCCACAAGTACTATTCTCTTCCATCCTCCTCACTGTTGAAGGATGCTGAGATAGTCAGTGCATGAAGACGGAATAATTTTCCTCCCACTCAAAATTATCTTGCCAGTGAAGCCAAAAGACATAGACAGGCACTGAAGGCCTGTAACAGGAGCTTTGTTAGAATGAAAATGTGAGATTCATTCTGGAAATTTATACCAGAATTGATTGAAGAATCAGTTGGTTTGCAAAATTCTTCTGGAAATAAACCGTAGTGGTGATTAATAGATATTTAAATGTTAAAACACCACTCAAAACCCAAGTGCATGGGCTCATTCCATATTTCCTTTTTGCCAAATTCATCAGCTCTGGGCAGTTGATGCCAAATGATGTGCTTTCTAAGTTGAGTACAATTCACAAATTGCTTACTTTTATTTTATGTGCTCATAGAGAACTAAGTCCATTGGATTATATCATTTACTTACAAAGTAAGATATAAATTATATTATAAACTATATTATATAAAGTATAATATAATGTATAAACACATAAAGTATAATATATTTAGTTTATACACTATATCATATAAAGTAAGATATAAATTATATTCTAAAGCAATTGAAATTCTAGGTTGCATTATCACAGGGATAGAATCAAGGTCACATGAAGTATTAGTTCCATTTTATAAAGCCTTAGTGAGACTATACTTGGAATACTACATCCAGTTTTGGTCACCATATTATAAAAAAGATTTTGTGACTCTGGAAAGGGTGCAGAAAAAAGCAACAAGATGGTTAGGGGACTGGAGGCTAAAACATGAACAGTTACAGGAATTGAATATGTCTAGTGAAAAGAAGTTCTAGGGGTAACATGATAGCAGTGTCCCAATATTTGAAAAGCTGCCACAAGGAAGAGGACATCAACTTTTATTTTCTAAAGTACCAGAAGGCAAGACAAGAAACAATGAATGGAAACTAATTAAGGAAAAAAGCAACGTAGAAATAAGGAAAAAAATCCTAACACTAAGAACAATTAAGCAGTGGAATGGCTTACCTTCAGAAGTCGTGGGTGCTCCATCACTGGAGGCTTTTAAGAAGAGACCGGACAGCCACTTGTCAGGAATGATAGTGTCTCCTGCTTGAGCAAGGGGTTGGACTAGAAGACCTCCAAGGCCCCTTTCCAACCTTTATTCTGTTTAGATAAACACTCATTGGAGCTTTTGCTCATGGAAGGAGATTTGTCTAAATTAGGGAGTTGCATTGCACTGAGAAGTTGAATTTTCAATCACTTTCCTTAGCCTACTGTTGCCGAGACCTACATTTATCAGTCAATATTTGTTGGCAATCTGAAGGTCACAAAGGGCAAAGAGTGGTACACATAGAATTGAGAGAAGGACTTTTATTTTTTATTTTGTGGGGAAGCAGCTGGATAAATTTTGCTACTGATTTCATTTGTCTGAAAACCATACCAGCACCATCGGTTTTCAGCAATTACATTCAGAATAGGCCCTAGGAAGTGGCTGGAGACAGCTTGTAGCCCTAAGACTGTAAGTAGCCATCCCTGATCTAAATAATTTGCTGGATAAAGACTCCCAAAATCCTATTCAATAGGCTTGTGTTGCCTGTAGGGGTTGGGAACTTGTTTCAAATAACAGAGAATTTAGAAGGTAACACAAGAGACACACTTTATTTAACTAAATTTCCTCCGGCCATTACTAGTCTTCCCCATAGCTACAATTGGGGATAGCTCTGTACCATTCTACAGACCTGTTTTACTTTTTTCTATAGCATTCCATTACCTATAGTATTGTTGCTTTTTTGTGGCTAATAAACGATTCTGAACTGTCAAATTCGTAAACCAACTATTTCTGTGCCCATTCTGTTCTGTATCACTTGTTTACAACTTGTCTTCCAACAGCTATGGAACTACTTTAAATACAGCTTTAATACTGTTTGTACTGCCTTCCCTTCCTGTTTTCTGCTATGATTGACGTGATCCTATATTAAAAAATTCAGGTTCTTTCACGAAGTAATTTAGCATCCAGTTACCAAATGTCCTTTTAAGAATTCTCCCTGCTGTGTAATTATTCCCTGCTTCATGGTTGTTTCCTATATTGTTTTCACAATGATCCTTTATCTTGCTTGGCCACAACATAAGTCTCTTGAATGGAGTATAGTTCAAGTCTTTACCTTACACTGTTCATTCTCTTACAGATATGACAAAAGGGAAGACCTCAAACCAGGCGACCCACTTATGTTCTCATATACACATGTACTTATGGAGATGAATTCAACTCAACTGTCACGTTACAAGACAACTCACAAAGTCCTTGCGCATATTCCTGGCACCAGTGGAATTGGATTGAATTTTACTGCACTGCCCCCTATTACTTTAAATTTGAAATCCAAATTAGTATTGTTGGAAAAGCTCCCTGTTTCTTTTGGAAAATAAATTTTGACAAGTGTGAAATTGTTTTTGCTAGAGTTATGTTGCACTAATTAAAACCTGGACATGCCAGTGAAAGATCAATACTATTTGATCCTATTCATTTCACTTACGTGAAAAACCTCCATATAGTATATATACTGCATATAATGTCAACTACATTTCAATGCAAAGTACATACATTCAAGATATGTTTTCATATAATTACATAGGAAGTATACTAAATAGTTGTTTTTATGTAACACTATTATGTGTGTGGTTTAATGTTTTCACATTGTTTTCTACCATGTGGAAAAGTAGCGTAATGTGCTACTTTGGGCCACAGTATAAAAATTTTATGTTGTTAGTAAGCAACAAAAATCTTATACACCTAAATATGAATGTTATTTGGATGAACAAAATCTGGAAATCAATGGATTGCTATTCGTTTTTATCTGTTGGGCAGTTTTGCTCAGACAGTATTTGCATATAAGACAAGGCCCATCTTGTCATCCTGATAACATTTCTTAACCAGGTTTTGTCAGTTATCAGCCATGGAGTAAACATAAAACAGAGTTATGGGAAAGTCAAGCTGGCCTTAAAAGTGTTAAGAGACAGCCAAGCATAAATCAAGAAAAATAATACTGGATGTAAAAAAAAAAGTAATTTGTTTTAATTTCTTGCAGGTTTTTAAGTGGTAACTTCTAAATATAGAGCTAGAATATTTAACTCAGCTATACCGATTGTTCTCAGTGTCCAGATGAAGCAATAGGTTAGAAAGTATAATAGTGGGATGATCCACAACTTGTAATTGAAGATATGCAAGAAAATATCTTACATAACTTAAAATCATACATTTTTAATTAGTGTAACTTGGCACAGTAGAGTGCAAATTGACTTGGATGCAAGAAATACCATCCTGTAAAACTGGTTTAACTACGCTGATGTGTTCTCTTATATGCTATTGTACAAGTTTCATAAATTTTGTTGTTCTTTTACATCAAAGAAAATGGCAATCCATTTATTATAATCCATCCACTTTCGTGGATGTTTTTTTGCAGTAGCCTTCATAATGAACATGTATTTGTTTTTAAGGTGCCACAAGACTATACCATAGTTGATTATACATATAAGACATCAGGAACACCACAATTCACATTAAATAACTGCCAGGTGGAAATTACAGAAAGGGTAGTACTTTCTTCCAGAAGGAACCAAGCAGTATTTTAAAGAACTGATTCTTAGCAGGGCCTGTTGCACAAAATAAGACTTTTCCCAATAGGTTTTGCAGATTTTAAACATAGGCTTTTGTGAGAAGTTAATGTTTCCCTTCTGAATAATAGCAGCCCCTGTGAATAGATAAGTTGTACATCAAGGAAGACGTCGTTCTGTAAAATAACACAAGATTGGGGGTTTTTTGGAAGAGAAAACCAGCATATTTCTATGATAATTATGATCATAGCATAGTTAAAACTGGTACTCAAAGAAATTATATCTGTGAAATGTTAAATGACTAGATATAGGGAATCTATCTTTCTTCTAGAATTATATTTTAGGCTTTAAATGTCACCTTAAGGCATATGAAATAAATAGATGTATATTTCCTATTACTGAAAATTATTTTTAGCCAGGAGTGTTAAAACCATAAGGTTCGATGCAATATCCTTTGACCTCAATTTAAGATTAATGTTTCAGAATATTTAGTTGCCTACACTAGTTGAAGTATGTGAAAGTATTGGCTGTGAAGAGTTAGCTGAACTCTATCAGAGCAACCCAATATACCTTGTTACAAAGAATGAACTATTGTAGCCATGAGTGCTTGTTACCCAATAGCCTTCCACATTTTCAGTTTTCTTTTAACTAGCCAAAATGTGTAACTGTGTAGCAAATGTAGTTTCATTTTGTTAACCGTGTGTGACCCACTCTATATAAATAAGCATGTGCATTCTATAAACCTATACCCACACATTTGTGGCTACCACTTTTTGTACCGAGTTGCTGTCAAGTTCATACCACTTTCAGTGTCATCACCCCACTGCTGCCCACAATTCTGACAATTTTAGCATAGTCTGGTTTTATCTTAAATTCATTAGAGGAATATATATAGTTACATCAAGTAGGATTTACTGTATGTGGTCACTTTTTTTAAAAAAAAGCTCAATATTCTTGTTGAAAATATTTCAATTATATTTGGGCCAATACCACATCATTACATCAGGCATCTCACTGTATGGGAGACAGAAATACTACAAGGAAATATTTGATTGAAAGAACTGTAGAAACTTGCCTTCTAATTCTTATTCAAAAAGTTATATCCAGATTATGCCCATGCACTCCAGAATCACTAAGTCCCCATTGCATTCTAAGAGGGGGAGGGGAGAATGGCTGATGTAGACTCATTCTCTAAAAATTGCAAATAAGATATTTAATTTCAGAAACTGAATCCATCATTTATAAATACACTAAAACATAATAAATGCAAAAATTAGCCAGAGGTACAGTACAGTATTTTAACAAAACTACATCTTTCCTAAAAGCTGTAGTTAATTTCCCAAAGAATTTTATCAATGCATTGGGGGATGAGGAGAGGGGGGAGAAATAATCTTTTAAAATATGGACAGCAAATGCAAGTGCTGGCTATTCTCACCTGCTGTCTGAGGATTATTAAAATTCTACAATATCCTACTTGGCTGATAGACACTATCAATTACGGTCAGTTCTACTGTATAACATTCTATGCAGGACTCTTGTCTATGGGCTGTGCAAATTCTTCAGGTGCATATTGAAGTGCCTGTGCATGCAAGGACAACCAGATGCAAGTCCTGCTTATTCTGAAGCACCTTTTCCAAAGTATTTGCACAATCTTAGAAAGGATATTCACTGAAAATCAACTTCGGGTAACAGAAATAATGGAAGAATGCCATATATAATTTTCAATTACATGGGAAACCTCAACTACATTTTCCCAAGAAGTAATGTTTAATTCATTCAATTGTGAAAGACTTGGCATGATGCCCTTTCTTTATATTTTTTATCTTTCAATGCACTGCATTAAATAACAAACATTAATTGGAAAATTTTGAAAATAAACACCCAAAAACCTTATAAATACTCAAGCTCTAATTCAGTTACAGTGTAAAAAAAAACCTGAATAAAGACCATGAATGGCAAATTTATAGATTACTGTATAACTGGTGTTTCTTAATAATTCTAAGTTTAGTCAAATACTAATTCAACCGCCATCTTTAGTACATACATAGTTGAACGTAAGCACATTAAGCCTGCAGTTAAAACCTGCTAAATAAGAAGATGGCTTCATTTCCACCTTTATATACAGCTTTTTTCTGCAATTAAAGCAATGTTCAGCTAATATACAGTACCTGGTTTCTGTTTTTTTTTACATAATTCAATAAAAAGCTACATAATAGAAGTTTTTACATCCGTTTTGCCATTCTATTCAAAATGTTTTAAAATTTCATTTACAATATTCAATCAAAAGCTACATTTTTTTTAATAGTTGGGACGAAGACAAGGCTAAATCTAATAGGAGTTTTTTTTAAAAAAGAAAATGTATATACACTATATCTGGCCTGAAGGACTACTGATAAGGCACATGTAGACATAGAACTGAAAAATATAATTTTCAAACAAGAGGCATTGATTAGCTGTCATACATGACCCCTAAATGGAGCAATTAAGTTACAAATATAGTAATCCAGTGAACAACAAGTTTAGACTGGCAGCCTGTTCATTAATTTCAATACTGGAAGTATATCAAAGGAAGATTTACTTTCAAAAATATAAGTTTTTCAAAGTGTTCCATTGTTAATCTTGATTGACTAAAGCTGATGCTTTCATTGGATGTACTGAATAATCTCTCTGATGGAACGATGCTTGGAGGACAACCTAGGAAACGAACAGCTAATTTTGACAATACTGGCCAAGAGGATTTCTTAAAATTCCAGTAAGCGAGGGGATCATAGTTATGCTCAAGCACTTCTTCCTCCAGATATAAAAGCACCATTTCCTGTGGCAACTTAGTCTTTTCTTTTGGAGGTTTTCCTTTTTTCATATCTTCCATTAGTGACCAAAGACTATTGTTCCCGTAAGAGATTTTAGATGATGAACCTATACCACAACCATTGGAAACTGGTTTATTATCATCTGAGGTAGCATTTAGTATTTCTAGCTCCCTGATTAAGTCCTGTTTATACTGTTCTGCTTCTTCTTCGGTGAATAAGGAGGTCTTATAACGAGGGTCTAAAAGTGTAGCAAAAATGTATCTTGGATCATGGAGTATGGAGGATAATCTACTCACCATAGCTTCTTTTAAGGACTTTAGCATAGTATCTATGCCCATTGTTTCCTCAAACAGTAGTTCAATTTTCCGGTTTAGAATATGAATCATTGGAATTACTTGGCTTAAAGTGGACATGTGTGTACTCATCTCTCTACTTGCAACTTCAAACGGTTTGAGTGCATGACAGACTGACTGCATCACTTCCCACTGATCACAGCTTATTAATTCCCTGAAACTACACTCTATAGACATTTCATCAATAGCTCTTTTCTGTTCAATTAGCCTTTCAAGCATATGAAATGATGTATTCCATTTTGATGGGACATCCTGGATCAGCTGATGCTGTGGCAAATGATATTCTTTCTGCAACTCTGCCAACTTCTCTTTTGCTTTTGATGAGCGATGGACACGTTCACATATCTTTCTGGCAATGCTAAGCAGGTTCTGAACCATCCTTTGGCTTTTAATAGCTTCATTCACTATGAGATTCACTGTGTGGCAGAAGCATTGCACACTTGAATGTTCCCCTTCATTTAAAGTTTTTCCTATTGTCTGATTATCTGTAACAGTAATCCCAATCTGTAGTCCAATTGAGGTTATCCAGGTTTCCCACCAATATTCTAGTTGCTTCTGAATGCTGATACCATTATAGTCACAATCAATCTGTGAAACATTTAATAAAGCTGAACAATGGTAATCTTCACACTGAGGCCGAACTTGTGACCCAAATGTTACCCAGTGAGCTGTGAGGGTTAGATATTCCCGAGTTTGATTGCTCATCCATATTCCAGAGGTAAAGTGGACTACACCACTTTCAGCTTCTTTAAGATGTGAAGCAATTATTTCTTTCACACTATCATACATATCAGGGATTGCAGTATGAGAAAAATAAGATGGTGAAGGCAATGAATACTGAGGTTGCAAGTATTCAAGCAATCTATTAAAACCAATATTATCTACAAAAGAATATGGCTGAAGATCAAGTGCAATCATTTCAGCGACAAGAGTTGTAATTTTTTTGGCAACAGGATGCGTGTCAGAAAACTTGTCAGTGGTTTCATCAAAAGATGAAGATCCTAAAAGATCTGTACTCAGAGGTACGTGCTTATTTGTAGAAGAGGACAATACTGGCTCTGAGGCATCTGGTTTTAGGACATGATTATGAAACCGTTGTAAATGTCTTAAAAGGCAACTGGTACCCAAATTGGTTGGCTTTTTCCCTCGACTTATTGTACGTCCACAGTGCATACATATTACTTTAGTTGAATCTGCAGAACAAATTGAAAAATGGTTCCACAGTTTTGAGGTCTTTTTGCTACTAACAGGAAATATGACTTGAGTTTCATTAGTAACCATTGTGGGCAAGTCAGTCAGTTTTGAAGCTGAACGTTCTGCAGAAGCCAAGGTAGCATAAGGAGAATTTGCTAAACTGACATCTATGAAGTTCTTTTGGATTCCTATAACTTCAGGATGCCGCCTGTATAAGTGTCTTGTCAAATAACTTGTGCCTAGATCACCTTTTTTCCCATGGTTTAACATACAGCTGCAGTGTCTACATATAACTTTTCGATTATCCCCTGGAGACAAAGAAAAATGATTCCATACTTCAGCTTTCAGCTTTCGCATTATGCGTTTATTCTGATGAAAAACAGAGCCATGCTCCAATAACAATGGGCTTTTTTCAGGAGAAGAAACTAAAGAAGCTTCCCCTATATCTTCGGATGATGAAAACAATGAGGAATCCTCAATCAGAGTATCCCCCAAAGGAAGATTGGAATTATTTTCTTCAGCTATTCTGTCTGGAGAAGAGCAAACAGATGTTGGTTCTTTAGCTAATTTTCCAGAGGATACAGAACTTGGGTCTCCATCCGAAGCTAATAAAGGTGGTAATAAAGTTGGAGGAGCAGAGTACAGAGGGGGTATGCTCGAACCTCCTCCGTTTTCCTGTAGAACAATAGAACGATGAGCTCTCCACATGTGCCGTATTAAGCAGCTCGTTCCAAGATCTTTTCCATTCTTTCCTCTGCTGAATTCATTCATACAGTGAATGCAGACAGCTTTTGAGTTATCTAGAGGAGATAAATAAAAATGTTTCCATACAGCAGATCGCCTCCTTGAGCCAGATGTAGTCTTAGGAACTTGAAGAGTTTTCTCTGCTATATTGTCAATTTCTTCATATTGACTGTTGGGCACGTGTAGTGACAATCCAACACCAGCTTCTTCTTTATTGTTCTTTTCAGTATGTGACAAATCTGAAGGTATTTCTTCAATAGAAACTACAGGAACAGATTCCTCCATAATTTGATCTGGGGATGGAATCTTAGAACAAGTTTTCTTAATTAATTTTATAGGAGTTAGCACGTGAGTTACATCTCCAGTATCTGCAGGCTGAGGTGGCAATAGTAATGTAGGAGATGAAGAAAAGGAAGATATAGCTGGTATATTTCCATTTTCCTGAATGAGTACAGTTGGATGAGCTCTCCTCACATGCCTCATTAAACAACTTGTGCTTAAGTCTTTCTCATTTTTACCTCTGCTGAATTCTTTCATACAGTACATACATATTGCTTTGGTACTGTCCCTAGGAGATATAAAGAAGTGGTTCCAAGCAGGGGATTTTTTTCGGGAGCTTATGTTTCTATTTGAAAGAAGACTCTGTGTTACAGCTTCCATGGCTACATCATAGAGAGTACTGCTATATTGGGAAAAAAGAGAACCATAATCATCCTCATTCTCTGCAGAGATGAATTTGTCTGAGTTGTTACGGACAAAATTCTTTTCTCTGTCATCCTGTTCATCACTGCTATCGATCTTTTCAGTTTTTATATCTATCGTTTCTAAAATACAATTACTATCATCTTCTGGTTCCACTTTTAAATTGTTGATTTTATCCATCATCAAATTATCGCTGATTTGTGGAGACTCTGCTATATTTGTATCCATGAGCTCAGTTATTTCTGCTGTGTATTCATATCTTAATGAAGATTTGGAATTCAAATTAAATGCATTTTAAATCATGTAAACAGATAAAGGTAAAACAAAAGGTTGTGTTTTAGGTCGTGTTGTCTGATTCCCAGGATATTTAGATTTCCGGATTATATATAGTGCTGGAACTATATCCGTTGTGTTGCAGGGTGGGAAGTCAAGAAGTAGTTGAGTATACATTCAGTTCTACCATCTGCTCCTATCATCTAGAAATAACAGAAATAAAGGAAGTTAAATGTCACACTTCCAAGTTTGATTTATTCCCTTAAATAAGTAATAATCTGCTTATTTCTTTAGTTTTAAGCTAAGGGAAAATAAATAGCAACATATTTTGAGGAAAAATACTGGTATAATTTTAAAAAAACCTACACTGCAGTTATTTGCATTCATTGTCATTCATGGTGAGAATTCAAAGATCTAATTTAGGTTTTTTCATGGGCAATAAATTTTGCTATTAAGAGTTCTATATTTATGAAAACATTATTTTGCCTTAATGTTTGATTCTGTAAATTCTTATAAAGGCCTGTGCTTATGGGATGACTTGGAAGTTGCATTCAGAATGGTTTTCTACATCTATTTCTACATTCAACCATTACATAGATTACAGATAAAAATATATGTTAGCTCTCTGAATGTTGAACATAGATTCAACAAAGATAATAATAAGAATATGTTTATCACAGGCATAAACTATCAGTAGCTGTTGACTTTGTAGAAAGGAAATAGGAGGGACTATTGCAATGCTTGTTTGACTGAGATTTTTTATTATTATTATTATTATTATTATTATTATTATTATTATTATTATTATTATTATTATTATTATTATTATTATTATTATTATTATTATTATTATTATTATTATTATTATTATTATTATTATTCTCTTCCCAATCCCCTTCAGCAAAACCCAAACAAGAATACATGATATTTTCTGGTGGGCTGGATCCAAACCTTTGTGTAAATGTGTTTTTAAACCTCAATACAGACAAGGAACTACATACTAAGTTTACCCGACATGAAGCAAGCAGAGAGGTTATATTTCAGTTCCTACCTTCATCAATTTAGCTCCTGCCATCAGTAATCCCCCCTGCCCAATCTGGATAGCAAGTTTGGATAAAGTAAATGTATTAACTGAACAAATGTATTTTGGTTTTGTATCATTATAGTAATCCAATGGTAGATTCAATTATTTTTTGATGTTTGACATGCACTAGATTTAGAGGCAGAAAGTGGGATATCATCATTATCATTGTCATCCCATTCCTGTGCCTAATTTCATGATCTATTCCTCACTCCTACTCCACTAGCTCTAGAATATTTCCTTGTCTGCTCATGTCGCAGTCCGTAGCTTCCTATATTATGCTAATGGTCTATTTATTATCTTTAGTTTCCAAAATGCTGACTTTGATGGAACACAATATGGATGGAAGATAAAAAGTGAAAAAAAGATATGCTTTCTTCTCAACAAGTAAGAGATTAAGGAACAAATAAAACTGCAAAATACACCTAACTGAAATAAATTAGAGGAATTTACCTCTCATTATGACTTTTTTTTACTCTATTCAACAATGCTTATCATATTATTTCACCCACCTCGTAGGTTTCATCTGTCTAATTAGGCGTCGTATGAAATAGGAGACAAAGTAATTTTCACACTTTACTGAAAGAAGAGATCAGCATTTTCTTCAATCCTGTACAAAAGACAAATAGCATTTATGTTACTATTTTTTCATGTCTCTTTATTACTATTTGTAGAAAGCTTTTGATGGAGGCATCTCTCACTAGGCAATAATGATTTAGCCATTTCAGATGTAATGGTAACCATCTTCTTTAAATGCTAGAATATCAGACTCCCCTTTTCACTTTCTGGACCCTATGGTTATTTAATTATGAAAATATCAATTTGCAATTTGATAACCTTGATTGTAAAAATATACACAGGCTATAATCCTCCAAATCTGGACAACAAAGAAATTGTGCTTAAAAATTCTACAATTAAAATCTCCATTCATGCATTCTGTGTATGGAAAGAGAGAAAAAAAACACACAACAAAATACTGTATTCTCATCACAAGTAATGATTTATTGCAATTCTAAAGGTGGCCTACATATTAATAATTAGCAATTTGAATATAAAAACTGAGTAATTACATTTGAGTCAAAAAAGGAGCTCAATGTTCTACCTATCTATCATGGTAGAACATTTAAGAAACTTCTAATAAAGGCTGACTTACAAGAAACTGATTTCTTATGATACTGGAACAATTAAAATTCTCTAAGCATTTTGACAAGCTACTAAAGTCAAAAACAGCATTGTTACAACAGTTATTTATTCAAGACTATATTCTGATTTGGGCCAATTTTAAAAGGGTAGTTTTAATCAGTTTCCCTATGCACCTATCTTAGCGGAGTCTTGATGTTTTGATCAAATTATACTGGGAATTACATCATCCATTCTATTTCTGAACCCAATATAAAATTCCAGACTTGTTCTTTTAATACTTTTATTAACCAAGATATATTATCCTTCCTGCTGTGAATCAATTGCCCATTTAATTTATGGAATACCATGATGCAAAATAACCTGTAATACACCAGCCAAAGCATATTGCAGCTTATTCTTATTCTCAATTATAACTGTTTGGTTCATGTACCAAGATTTGCTTCTAACTTTGGTAATTTTCTTTTCTGAATAGGGTGTCTAATGATGTTATGGCTTTGTAGTCTGCATGAGAGACTACAATAGGAAAATAATAATAACAACAACAACAAAAGGTAATAGTAATTATTATTTCAAATGAAAAGATATGTAATAGATGAAAATATTATTGGAAGAATACTTATATAGCAAATAATTTATCCTAGTCTTCATTATACACCTGAATGAGGGAGCAATACAAATATTTTATCATAAAACTACTAAACACATTTTCAGAAACTATAAACAAGGTATCTCCTCTTGCTATCTAGTCATATTTTTCATAGGAGAAAAATACAACTTTTATGCAATTATTTCACTTTAGATTTTGGGCCTCAAACTACACAGATACTCAAAAATCATAGCTTTTCATGTTTTTCATTGCTATGCTAAAATTCCTAGTAGCTACATTCAGATAAGTCATCGTTCATTATAAAAGGATAAACAGTCTCTGCACTCTAGGACCTAAGGTCATAAATTTAGAGTTTCAGATTTTCTATTTTTAAAATTAATGATAGCTTATTGCATTTTCCAAATCTGATGAACTGTTTCCAGTCTTATGTATTTTTTGAATGAAACCCAACTTTTAATGTTTTATCTATGTCAGGTCTGTCAGATGCAGGCCACACCCACCCCAGCTCTGCAAAGGCGAAAAAGTTGTGATACGTCACGATACATGATCGAGTTTGACACACATGATCTATGTATATAACTTGCTACATTTATATCCTATAGCAAGAGCTCAAGGCGATACAAATGTTTAAAAATGATAAAAGGATTGAGTTTTGACAGATTGACTTATGATATTTAAATAAAAGGTTTAGGTATTTTTGTCATTTTTGCCCTAGTAGAGAAGAAAAACATATGAGCTCAGAGTTGAGCTACAGCTTATTTTTATCAGAATCACTGTAAGTTGTGACTTAGAGCTAATATTACATATGGCTTTTACTACCACCTTATAGTAGTTTAAGATAATTAAGAAGTAAATGCATTCATTAACTTAATATAAATGTCAGTATACCAAATATTTTAGAGTATACAAAGTTATTATCAATTTTTGTAAAAATATAGAAAGGATAAAAAGTTCATCTATGAATTAAATCCATTATGGTAGTTGTATTGACCATAGATGCAAAATAGATATGTAACTGGGAAATTATTTTCTTAGAACAGTTGCATTAATTGTTTCTGAAGTTGGTTTAAAAATACTGTATGTATAAAAACAAAGTTACAGATTTTTTTTCTGAATTAACATTTACCTTTTTCCGTAACTCCTCCCTTTAAAAATAAGACAATTTAGGCAGTTTCTCCATATAGGTAGTCCTCGATTTACAACCACAATTGAGCCCAACACTCATGTTGCTAAGTAAGATATTTGTTAAGGGTGTTTTGCCCCATTTTACAAACTTTCTTGCCATATTTAAGAGAATCACTGCAGTTATTAAGTTAGTACCACAGTTAATTGAATCTGGCTTCCCCACTGACTTTGCTTGTCAGAAGTTTGGAAAAGGTGCATGATCCTGGGATAATGCAACTATCATAAATATGAATCAGTTGCCAAGTGCCTGAATTCTGATCATATGACCATGGGGATGCTGCAACGGTCATAAGTGTAAAAAATGGTCATAAGTCACTTTTTCCAGTGTCACTGTAACTTTGAACGGTCACTAAATGAACTGTTGTAAGTTGAGGACTACCTGTATTTATTGCAGAGCTATCACCAAAAACTTGTCTAGAGAATGCAAGGATACTTCTTCCAATTGAAGATCTAGAAACAACTGGAAGAGGCAAATGATGGAACAAGAAAAAAATAGAATGACAAAAATGAAATATAGTATAACGAAGTGCAAAAATGAATATTTTCTATACATTAAATACTAAAGAGTGTAGTCTTTGGTAAACTTAGACCTAAATTTTCCTTGACTGAAGTAGTTCACATTTTACAATATAGACAGTCACCTTGAGATTGTAATTGCATGTTATTAGTTGCTTGTGTAAAGAGTCCCTCAGATTCTCACAGCTGATCTTTTTTTAGTCATAAATTGAATGTGGTAATCATTATTAACTGTTATCAATTTTACTAATGTTAATAACAAGAATAACTATGTCTTAACACGCTTGAAGGAATGTTATCATTTAGTCAGGATGGTACAAGATCTGATATTTTCAACATTTTTTTAAAGCTTGTTTACTTTCCGGAAAGGATTCTAATTTATGCCAGTAATTAAAAAAAAAACCCTATGAAGAAAATATTGAATTTCAATTCTTTATTTTTATTTCTAAAATAAATTCTAATTCAATTAAAATTATGCAAAGCTGGCTACAATCCTAGGTTAGATTGTTTACGAAAAAGCTTTGTTGAGCAAGGTAATATATTTTTCTGAGCAAATATGACAAAAGAATTGATGTATTTGTGACAAATCTTATTTATTACAATTTAGGTTGTAATCAAGTGTGGGTATACATGTATGTGGAAGTTTTATTGATTATATTGCCTATGTCCAGGAAGATGTGGCTAGGATACATTAGTAGCAGTTACCTCCTTTTTTCAAGACTGAGATCATGGAGTATGTAATTTTGTTACATATTCTATGATCTCTTTGTTTGTTCAAGTTCAGTAACAAGTTTTTCTCTCCCACTATCTTCCCTTTTCTAGATGTTTACCGGTCCCTCTAAAGTAGCAGTTTTTAAATTTTAACACAGAGAAAAATCATATTTCATTCATCCTAAATTATAAACCTTGAAAAATAAAAAAAGTCTGCTTAAACAGTTAAGTAAAATATTTATATTGGAACCTTAGGGAAAAAATATATGCCTCACAAATAAACTATTATTCCTCCCAGTAAATTAACAACCATTTTTAAAAATTCTTAGATCTGTTTTTTTTCCACATTTATGCTGTTACAATGATTCAAAAGACAGAAAAAAAGTCACGGAAGATTATTTCAATATATGATTACTGTGGTAAGATTATTATATGCACATAGATGGAAAAATTAGGTACTACCCACCATGGAGGAATAGGGTTAGGCTTATTGACAGAACTTGCTGAATGGCCAAACTGACTTATTTGATTAAAGAAATGCAATTTTTGATATTCATCAATGACTAGAAACTGCTTATGGATTTTTTGTAAGGGAAAAAATGGTTTTGAAAGCATGACATCTTCTGGGATATTTGGGAAGAGCTACATCAAAGCATTGGGTCTTATATCTTTCAATGATCCATCTCTATTTGCTCAGTTGCATCAATAATCCTCTGATGGATTTCTAACAACCTACTCTCAAAGTTCTCAATCATCAAATATTTTTTTCACAAACTTTACACGGGAAGCATTGCAACTGAAAATGCAACTGGATCGAATTTAGAGATTTACTTTTTATGTATAGAATCAGACTGGTTACTAACTAATATTCCAATCTCTCTGTGCTTTCAGAGTGACTTTGGCCACAAGGTTTCCTACATGAGCGCTTTCCTCCACCTGAAAAGAGGCCACTTTTAGGACTGCAGAAACACAAATAGTGCTAGGTAAACACTGGCTGGAAAAAAGGTGAACTTATTATTATTACTATTATTACTATTATTAAGGGAACCAGAGCGCCTACGGTCCCTGTCCTAATATTCCCTTGAATTCCTATTCATTTCATATATACATGTTTATACTTATATCTGTTATCTAATTCATGCTTGACAAAATAAAATAAAATAATCAACAGAAATAAGGCCCCAAAAGTCCTTCCCCTCTCATCAGATTTTTCAGTCAGGGTCAGGGAAGTCCTCATTCAACTTCGGTCCAGGAAAGAGGAGCTGGGCTGATTTTAAAAGACAGACAGCGCCCCCCCCCCCACTCCACCCCACCTTGCCACGCCAAGGGTCTCCCTTGAGTTGTTGACAAAGGACGAAGGGTGGGGTGGGAGGGGGGGGGAAGGTGCGGTGTCGCTCCACCCAGCATGGCTCAACAACACCCTCGTTTCCCCTCAGCAGCCATATGGCCACGGATGGGCCACGAAGTCTGACAGAAAAAGAGAACGAGGGAGCCAAAGGACGACGACAAAAAAAGAAAAGGACGAAGCCTCGCTTGAAGGGAGGGAAGCAGGCAAGGCAAAAGGAAGGCGCCGTTTGGAAGTGGGGGGGGGGGCGGCCCTGCTCCAAACGGACAAAGCCGGGCGCTACTTCTGCACCCTTGTAAAAGAAAAGTGCGTCCTTTCCAAAGGGAAAGGGGCGGGAGGGGGGATGTGGTAGACAGGAGACGGCAGGGAGATCCCGGCGGCGGCTCTTTGGAAGGGGCCCACGGGAATCCCTCCCGACCGAGGCTCCGTCCCTGCCCTCAAACAATAAAGGCCGGCGGACGCATGCGAAGGAGCGAAGGAGCAGCGCACCCGGGCCGGCGTTGGTTCCTGCGCCCGGCCGACTCCAATTCCACGGAGAACCTCCCGGGCTGGGATGACGAAAGAGCTCCGTCCCCAGCGGAAGGATTTCAGCGTCCCTGCCACGGCGGTGGCGGAAAGGAGTTTCGGCGGTTGCCCGGTGGGGGGGGGGGAAGCAGGAGACGGGCACCGCGCGTACATCGTCTTCCCTCCCGGGCGGGTCTTTGCTCTCCTCACCTTTTTTCCCCCAGCGCCTCCCGCTCTACCTGCCAGCGCCGAAGAGGTTAACAGGAAGGTTCCAGGATCCCCGTCTCATTCATTTCCTCACTTGCTTTGTCTCCCGCTACCGCGACACTGAACTCCGACTCCCCCGGCTTGGACGCCCCGGCTCGTACTACGCATGTGCAGCGCTCGGGGCAGTAGAGCGGCAGCGATAGCGGCGAGGGAAGGCGGAGCCAACGACATGGCACGCAAATCCGAGCGGTAAAGCCCAGACGGCGAGAGAGGCGTCGCGACCTCCGTTGGCCGGAGTGAAAGGCGTCACGCGCACGCGATCTTTCATCGGCGCAGCGGTGCGCGTCACGGGACCGTCGCGTGCAGTCGTCATGGGTTGGAGAAGAAGGGGGAGGGGGCAGCCAAAAAGGAAGAGCGGGGCGACAAAATGGTTGCCGTTGAGGAAGCGGGAGCGAATGGGTGAGAAGAAGAGTTTGTGCTTCGGAGACCTGAGGGTGTCAACCGAAGTTGCGAGCGATGGATCCCTTATTCAGATACGGATGCTGAATGGACCGCTGCCGTTTCCTCTTCAGAAAAAAAAGGATGCACAAAATCATCTCCGATAGGGAGCGGATGTTATTTTCTAAAACTCGTGGAAAACCTTACTCCATAGACGCGTCTCAACAACTGCTCTCTCTGAATAATAACTTACTACCTAGATTTCGGCGCCTGGGCATGTCGTTTTCATGGGCCGGATGTCATATCCTGCTTTCTTTAAGGTGGGGGTGTTGCAGAAAATGACAGGTCTTAGACGTCTCGGGATCAAGAAGTTTATTGGCAGCCAGGTTCAGAAAACTAGTCAAAGGCTAGCATGCAACTTCTGAACAACCCTTATCATCGAAGCACGCATTCTTCTCAAAAGCAGCGTAACACGCAAACACTTAACCCATTTCTTATTGGTTATCTTGAGAAAAGAAGCCTTATAAGTAGATATTATCTTACTTCTCCTTTTGTCTTGGGCCACAGGTACTGACTACGTGGCTCTGTAAGAACTTTAGCTGAACTGTGGTTTTGGGTACATGTCTTACAAGCAGGCTTTTATCTCTTCCTTCTGCCATGTCTCACTTTTATATTTTAATTCACATTTTATCCTGCTTTAGGTGGGGAGAGATGAGGTTTTAATAACCACTTAAAATACCTATTTTGCCCATTCGTATCACCAGTCATCTTATTTATGTATAAATCAAATTCATAAACTACGTAAGGATACTGCCCTAACATTAGTAATGTAAACTGAATGTGGAAGAGTATGGATAGAGGGAAATAGGGGTGAAAAATTGCAAATGCAAACAAAAGCTTCATCCTAATTCTGTCTACTATTAAATGACTTCTGATTTAACACACATTTCTTTTTACTAGCTTTCATTTTGTAGCATAAAGTAGGAATATATATTTTATCCTTAACACTTTTCCGTTTCCAGAGATATTGAGTAGCTTATAGTTATAGTATTTATATAAAGAAATAATTCATTTATAAAATACATATGTTTAAACTGTCTTATGTACCTGTAACTCGAAAATACAATTGAATTAATATTTATTAAACGTATCTTTCTATACATAATTAAGATGTCTGAATATATTTAGTTTTTACCTCATGACCATTACCTTGGGTGCAGAGATGTAATATTTATATATTTTATTGTTAGATGTTTTTTTAATTCCACAGCTATGTATTTTTCATGAAGAGACATGTATGTTGACTAAATATACAGAATTCCATCACACTGGATTGAACCATGTAATTATCAGATTACTGCTTCGTTGACTCCCAGACATTTGTCTCTTCAGCATTTGAAGGATTCTGTAAGAGTATGCCGAATATAACCATTATGATCCATTAAAAAGAATATGCAAAAGCATTTGTTCACTTGTTTGACCAGTTGTATTCCTTTGGACTTACGCCAAGATAAAGCATCAATATTTTTTTATTTTTATGAGACAGTTCTCTACAGAATAATGTAATTTTGCCTTTGATACATTTTAAAATACTAGGAATATGTAGGTATTGTTTAATTAGTCTTTGAAAATCAAGTGTAATTGTTGAAAGTATACTTACTGAGTTTTGTACAAATCATGAAGATAAATCTGACCAGGAAAAACTCAGATTTATATATTTTGACCTTTTTATGGCAATTTTTGTCTACTTGCTCAAAGACTTGCCATTTAAAAGTAAAAGAACACATATAATTGTATTAAGACCTCTGCTTTATAGTAAAGCTGTAATCTGTTATTATATAGTGGTCTTCCTTTTTATGGTGAGGCTTTCTGCTGGTGAATGGGAAAGGTAACTATTGAACAGTTAAAAATGTAAATGTAATGCTATAAATTAGAAAATCTTTTTGTCTTTAGTGATCTTTGCTATGTAAAGATGCACTGCATCCACAAACATTTTAAACCGGAAACATAAAGTAGTGAGAACTGAAAATTAACAGTAATTCTGAAAAGCCCCAAGTTTACAACGAAAAAGAAAAATAGAAAGGCTGGAAGCAACTACAGAATTAACAAAGTGGTGTGAATGAATTTTGATATTTGGAAAATTCATTATATTAGTTTTTCTTTGGTGAAATGCATTTTCTTTTGTGTTATTTACCTTTTCGGATATTTAAGCAGCTTTGGGCATTTTTCAAATAACATTTAGAAATGTATTTCAATTAATAGATATTGATTAAATCTTCAAAAAAACATGGATTTGTATTTAAATATAATACATTCCTAATCCATGGAGATCTAGTTACTGTAGTTACTGAAATGTAAACATTAGCCAAAAGTTGAAATAGATTTGAATCATTTATTCAATGCAAACTTTTGACTAGCTGAAAAGAACATCTGATTATACAATTAAAATCACGGCCTTATTTTGATCAGTACCATTTTGTAAAAAAAAAAAAAAATGAAAATGAAGATAGCTTACTTACATATTTATCTGTTTTAATTTCACACTGGCTTATCTTTATAACACCTCTTCATAGTATGTGCATAGAGTTGCATGGAAAAGTTTGACTCTTGGTCATATGGTGTGTTTCAGTTTACCCCAAAGCAGAACCTGAGAGAGTATTTGCATGATACAAAGTTAAATAAAACATCTTTCTGAAGGTCAGAATACGTACCTTTTATATATCTTTTATTGATTCAAAATAAGAAGCCACTTATCAAATATTGCAGTTCTTATAAGCCTGCCACCTGCTATAGACACTTTCTTCAATAATTTCAAAGCAAATTAATTACTGTATGTCATGGAAAGAATTGGCTTTAAAAAATGAATTCATTTAATTGCCATTTCATTTAAATGATTTAATTATACCACAGGAAACATTAAAAGATTGTATCACATATATACAAATGATCATCCAGTCTCTGACAATACATGTCTAATCATCTGTGTGGATGGTACAGCAGTGGCTCTACGAGGATCAACTTTGATGAGGTAGCAGGGAAACGTATGGTAGTTTTCATATCCTCATAATCTTAATTCTTGTTGAAGCATTAGAACAATATTACACCATCAATCATTTAAAGCCCAACCCAAACAAGATCTAAATATGTGCTTTCCACCTCCGAAATTGATATGCAAAGGAAGAGTTGGATGTTATGTGGCAAGAGAACAGACTACAGCACCTAAATATTTCAGCGTGACACTTGACAGGACACTCTCCTCTAAACAGCATTGTCTGAACACATTGCCTGAACATTAAGGAACAATATCATCAGGAAATTGATAAATTGCACATGGAGAACTCAAACCATCTACACTGCACATATCAGCTTTGACAGTGAGCGTCTCTGCAACAGTAGGGCAAATCTGCCCACGTGAAACAAGCTGATAGTACCATCAAAGAAACAGTATGGTTGGTGACAGTATAGTCTCAAACCTATACCAATTGAGAAATATATCCTTTTGCTGGCATTGTCCCACCTAAGATCAGGAAAGAGGTTGTAGCAGATGCCAAATGAATTAAGCAAGAGAATAACCCACGACATCCTCTGAATGGACATATGCCCTAAATGAGCCAACTCAAATCTAAGAACAGCTTTATGGCAAGAAAAATCATTGAGGATGCACAGAAGAAAATCGGATTAAAAGATGGATGAAGACTGTCAAACAAGGAGTAACATTAAAGAAAGATAGAAGCTGAAGGATCCAACCTCCCAAATATCACTTAGAACAGCGGTTACCAACTGGTGGTCCGTGAGAAAATTTTGGTGGTCCAAAGAAAAATTATTTGCATTTTTATATTGCATTAAATACTATTTATCTTTTTTAAAAAATCATATTAGTGGTCCGTGGGATTTAATATTATGAATTTAGTGGTCCCTGAGATCCAAAAGGTTGGTGATCCTTGACTTAGAGAACCTTGGATAAGGTGACAGTTGAAGTGCCTAAGTGAAAACCAATATGCTCAAGTGGAGGCTTTTAGCAGATAACATGTTTGACTATGGAGAACCGCAGAGCCCAGCCCATCCACTATGCCAGCTTCAGACACATGTACCGATAATGACTTATTTTTGCCTCAAAACAAAGCCAGAAAGGTGGCTTCGTTCTGCTGGTTTAAAGTTAGACACAGAAGTAGTGTTTGCCTGAGCAGCACTGCTAAATTCTTTCTTCCCAAAAACAATGTTACCTATATTCGTAAATATTCTTTTTAAAAAAGTATTTATTGAATTTTCCAACATTTAAAAGACAAAACACAAATTTACACTTATAACAGCTTTTCCATATCGGTATCAATATCTTTCGTTAACAATCCTATTTATTTGCAAATATTCTTCCACGTCAAGATCATTTCCTTTACTCTCTATACCCCCTCAACTTTACAGGGTAGATTAATTGAAGACAGTGACTAGCAGCCACCCAATACAGGTAGTCCTTGACTTACAACAGTTCATTTAGTGACTGCTCTTCTTCACACCACCTTTGTAGCAGCCCCATGATCGTGTGATCAAAATTAAGAAGCTTGGCACCTGGTTCATACTAAAAGACTTTTGCTGTGTCCCAAGGTCATGTGATCACTTTTTGCAACTTGTTGACAAGCAAAATCAACGGGGAAGCAAGATTGACTTAACTTTGTTACCAACTTACCAACTGCAGTGATTGACTTAACAGTGGCAAGAAAAATTGTAAAATGGGGCAATAGCACTTAGACTTATGGCTTTACAGCCCTCTCTAAGCAGTTTATAGAGTCAGCATATTGGCCCCAACTCTGGTCCTCATTTTACCCATCTAGGAAGGATGGAAGGCTGAGTCAATCTTGAGCCTGGTGAAATTTGAACTGCCAAATGGAAGGCAGCCGGCAGTCAGCAGAAGTAACCTGCAGTACTGCAGTCTAACCATAGTGCCACTGTAACTCATAAAATCCACTTAACAGATGTCTCACTTAACAACATAAACTGGGGTCCTAAGTCGAGGACTGCCTGTACTAGCAGGAGCAGACGAATTCTATTAACATAAGATCCCGAATTCCTGCAGGGACATTACCCCGCAAGGGACTCCTCACGAATTACGGTACTCAGGAATTCCGCGTCTCTGCCAGTAAACCAGAGTTAATCCCAAACCGTCGTCCTTTAATTGGGAGCGAACCAAAATGGCAGTTATCCACACCACACCAACAACGCCCGCTTTCCAAACTGCCGTTTCGCTTTTCAACCCAGCATGTTTTGATACCCAACCGGCAAAAAAGAAAAGAAAAACACCACCACCACCAAACAGACGACAACGAAGCCCTCCGCGCGCGAACTCCCACTCCCCGAGCGTAGTTTACATCCGCTGAGAGAGGCTTGGGGTAAAGGGGAGGGGAAACCTTAAACCTTTCCCCACGATGATTGGATGATGGAGGGGTGACGAACGTCGCGGGGGAGGGAAAGAGAGAGAGAGAGAGAGAGAGAGAGAGAGAGAGCGACCCGTTGGCTCCGCCCACAAAACGCGCGCGGCGTCTCGTCTTGTCGTTTGCGTCGGCGTCGTCCGCGGGGCTGGGAGGTGCCTGGCGTCCTCACGTCCTGCTCCTCCTCCTAACGCACCCCCCCCACAGCGCGCTCGCTCGCTCTCGCCCTCCCTCCCCTCCCCCGCCGGCGCGAGCGCTGTGGTGAAGCCGCCGCATTGTTTGTGCCGAGGGGGGGAGGAGGAGGAGGGGAAGATTCTCGGCCACGGGCGCCTCCGCACCCAACCCGCAGCCGGACTGCGGCCCTTGACGACGCGCTCCGCCTCCTCCCGCCCCGAATGCGTCGCTGCAGCCGGATCCAGCAACCACCACCACCCTCTCCGCCGCCGCCGCCGCAACCGGGAGCCTGCGGGGCGGCCGCGACGGCGCGGGTTACCGCTGCCGCCTCGGTACCCGTTCCGCCGGGCGCGAACAGCCGGAGGAGCGCCTCCGCCATTAGTCCAGACCCAGCTCGGTGTCTCGAGTAAAAAAGGAGGGCCTGTCAGCCGCGTCCTTGCGGCTCCCTCAGGTGAGCGCTGGAGAGCTCGGGCGGGGAGGAGGAGGGGGGGGGGAAAGCGACTCTGGCGCGGCCTCTCGAGTCGGACTCCGCCGGGCCGAGAGCTGCGGAGGCAGGATGGCATTGGGCGGGCGCCATGTTTGCGGCCCGAGTATTGTCCCGGCAGGGGTGAGGGAAAGAGGCGAAAGAAGGGAAGGGCGCGCCGGGGGGCCGTTCGCGCTGTGGAAGGAGGCTGGAGAAAGAGTTGCTGGGCCTGGTGCGGAAGGAACCATTCTGGGAGTGCGAGGGGGGGGACGTCGACGACGTGGGGGAGGGGAGCCAGTGGGGTCTGGGCAGGAACCATCGGCGCGGAGGCGGGGTGTGGGAGGGGAAAAGGAGGCGTGCTCCGGAGCCATTCAGCGTTTGTGTTTATGTCACGATGGGCGCGGACGGGGGCGGGTAGAAACCAATGTTTGGGGCTGGGGGGGATGACTCGTGTGGGGCGAACCATTCTGAGAGAGGAAGCTTCATGGCCTCTTCATGTTCTTCTTTTTCTTCTTCTTCCCCATACAAGGGATTCAGTGGCTGGGAAACGGGGGAGAAATTGCTCTGTGAACCTCGTTTCAGGCTTTCGGATCAATTGTCTTCCCCGAAAGGGTTAGGTTTGATGACGTCAGGAGGGGGGAGGATTAATTTCTGTGAAGATCACTTTCACTTTTTGGGTGGAATGCAGTTTGCCCTTCCCTTGGATTCTGACGACCACATGGGTCATAAATTTGAGCATAAAGGTGTAAGAGAATTAGGGTGCTGGAGTTACTAAGAGTAGCATGAATAGAATGGAATAGGAATTGATTGAATTCTTTATTGGCCAAGTGTGATTGGACACACAAGGAATTTGTCTTTGGTGCATATGCTTTCAGTGTACATAAAAAGACAAGATACATTCATCAAGAATCATAAGGTACAACACTTAATGATAGTCGTAGGGTACAAATAAGCAATCAGGAAACAATCAATATCAATTGTAAGGATATAGGCAACAAAGTTACAGTCCTGCAGTCATAAGTGGGAGGAGATGGGTGATAGGATCGATGAGAAGACTAATAGTAATAGTAGTGGAGCCTTAGTGAATAGTTTGACAGTGGTGAGGGAATTATTTGTTTAGCAGAGTGATGGTGTTCGGTAAAAAACTGTTCTTGTGTCTAGTTGTCGTGGTGTGCAGTGCTCTATAGCATTATAGGAGGGGTTCTCCTCTGCCCAGAGTGGTTGGGAGTAGGTTGGCATAGAAATTTAATAAATTATTATTCATCTGAATGTACCTTTTAAGTGAAGTAGGAAAAAAAGTGTTCTTGTTAAACTTTTTGTATTAAATAGATGATATCATAATTTCAGCAAATAGTAAAATTTGTTTATTAGTGTTTTCGAGAATATTTCATGTGATAGTCATTTTGGTCTAGTGGTTAAGGAAGCAGGCTAGAAAGCAGAAAGAAGTCAGAATTCACATTCCGCCTTGGCCATGAAAGCCAGCTGTGGGACCTTGGGCCAGTCACTGTCAGCCCAACTCATTCCACAGGGAAAAGAGAAAGAGGAAAGTGTTTTGGATATTTTCACTGCCTTGGGTTATTTGTAAAAAGTAATAAAAGTGGGTTATAAATAAATACTAACTTCATTTGCAAGAAGTGTTGACTTTTATTGCTGCAGCTTGATTATTATGTTGAGGAATTCAACCATATCTGTTTGTTGTCTGAAATAATTATGACAGAATGTCTGATTTCAGCATTCTCTGAATTTGATATAGATATTTTATGTTATATGCAGGTAGACCTTGACTCACAGCTACAATTGAGCCCAACATTTCTGTTGCTAACTGAGACATTTGTTAAGTGGGTTTTACTCCATTTTATGACCTTTCTTGCTAGAGTTGTTAAATGAATCGGTGCAGTTGTTAAGTTAGTAACACTGATGTTGTCAATCTGGCTTCCCCATTGACTTTGCTTGTCAGAAGGTTGTAAAAGGTGATGACATAACCCAGTTGGATACTGCAACTGCCATAAATATGAACCAGTTGCCAAGCATCTGAATTTTGGTCACATGGAGATACTGTAGTGTGAAAAATAGTCATGACATTTTTTTCACTGCCATTGTAAATTTAAATAGTTGTAAGTTGAGGACTATCTGCTCAGGGTATGTCTGCATGCTTAGATCTGGGATATCTGTCTTACTGGCTGTAAAATTATAATAATGGCCTACTGTAAAAGATTGTTAAGAAAGAAATGTTTGGATGAACAGTAGTGTGCTTTGTATTTGAGAGTGAAACCTTCTTATATTCTATTTTACAAGCATGAAGTTACATTCTAAATTGCTGCTTGTAACATACTTTTAAAGTTGTATATAGTTACAGTAAAAGAAGATTACAGTTTTTGGATAGAAACTAAACTTGGCTATAAGATGATATTTTAAAAATAACTTTTAAGTAAATCCTAACAGCTTTGTAAATATTTATTTTGATGCAAGATTTGCAAATACATTGTTGTACAAATGGAAATATATTTTAAATAGCCCATGGAATAAATGTTAATTCTATGAAACTCTGCACATGCTAATATTTCTTATCAACTATTTTAACATAATTTCACTTAAAGTATATACTGTTTAAAAAGACATTTTTAGTCTATAGTAGTTTTATCAATTCTTGATTGCTTAGCTATTCTACAGTAATTGGTATTATGCATTACCTGTGATGGGAATGCTTTCAAAAACTAATTTTAAAAAGTTATATGGTTAACTGTGTTTTAGGATTGTATATTTTTTAGTAAATCTTTGTAATGAGTTTCAAAAGTAGAAAGAAATTTAGATCCTAATCTAAGTAAATTATGAGCATAAGTTAATGTCATTCAGAAAAACTGGTATTATGACTTAAGACGTAGTTTGCATACGCACCCTGATATAAATTCTTACAGGAAGAAGTAAAAACCTTAGAGAATTAGATGTAATTTAGAAGTCCAACCCTTGAACACTTCAGGATTCATCCCCAGTAGATGACTGCCCAGTCTCTTCCTGAAAAACACCACTGCAGTGTTTCTCAACTTTTACAACTTAAAGATGTGTGTGAAATTCTGAGAGTTCAAGTTGAAGACACATCTTCAAGTTGCCAAGATTCAGAAATTCTGGTCCAGTGAAAAGATTAACTTATTGACAGCTCTTACATTTATGATAACCAAATGATTGAATAAAGGTTTAAATGTATTTTGTAGAGTGTATTAGTAATGCATTTGGAACAGAAGATAATTGAAAATTATTGAATATATTTTCCTTCTAACAGTTTATGTTTTTGCTTATTTGTAAATGATTCTTTGCTGAATGGGTACAGAATCTTTATAGGTGTTCAGTGTTCTTGAATACTGTAAATGAGCTTTTAAAAGTAAGAATTTCAGAATTATAATATGGGTGGACTTGTATCTTTAGATCACTTTTTTTTTTTCAGTTAAAGCACTCCTTTCTATTCATTTTGTCTCAAAGTTGTTCCTATAATATAGGAATATATTTCTAATGTAGGATAAAGGTAGATACTAATATTGATTACTGTAAGTATAAAACAGATGTGGAATTCTTCATTTTAAGTTATGTGTTTTGTTTTCTAGTGCATATTTTTATAAAAGCAGTTACTAGCCTTACCCTTCAGAAAAAAAGTAAACTATCCTGTTTTTATAGTATAGTTCAAGCTTACTGTTTTAACAATCACTCTTTTAAATTGTAGGTAATCATTACCAAATGAGGAGGAAAGGAAGATGTCATCGAGTATCTTCAGCACGGCACTCTTCTTCTCCATGCAGTATTAAACGGTCCCCTACGAGAGAAACCTTAACCTATGCCCAAGCGCAAAGGATGGTAGAAATAGAAATTGAAGGTCGCTTACACCGAATCAGTATCTTTGAACCCTTAGAGATTATATTGGAAGATGATCTTACAGCCCAAGAATTAAGTGAATGCAACAGCAATAAAGAAAATAGTGAGAGGCCGCTGGTCTCTCTGAGAGCAAAGAGGCACAGAAACAATAAAGTGAAAAAGAAAAGTGAAACTCTTCCAAACACACATGGCATTCCACCCACTGCAAGTACACTTCCAGAACCAAAAGTGCATGTTGTTGAATATAGCCCACCGTCTGCACCTCGTAGACCTCCAACTTATTATAAATTTATTGAAAAATCCTCAGAAGAACTAGATAATGAAGTGGAATATGATATGGATGAAGAAGATTATGCCTGGTTAGAAATAATCAACGAAAAGCGAAAAAGTGATGGAGTCTCGGTTGTATCACAAAATATGTTTGAATTTCTTATGGACCGTTTTGAAAAAGAGTCTTACTGCGAGACTCAAAAACAGGGTGAACATCAGTCTTTAATTGATGAAGATGCAGTTTGTTGTATTTGCATGGATGGAGAATGTCAGAACAGCAATGTGATTCTTTTTTGTGACGTGTGTAATTTAGCTGTGCATCAGGAGTGTTACGGGGTGCCATATATACCTGAGGGCCAGTGGCTTTGCAGGCAATGTCTGCAATCCCGTTCAAGGCCTGTAGACTGTGTACTGTGTCCAAACAAAGGAGGTGCCTTTAAAAAGACTGATGATGATCGGTGGGGACATGTTGTGTGTGCTCTTTGGATTCCAGAGGTTGGATTTGCCAATACCGTTTTTATTGAGCCAATAGATGGAGTCAAAAACATTCCCCCTGCCCGATGGAAGTTAACATGCTACCTCTGTAAACAGAAAGGTGTTGGTGCCTGTATTCAGTGCCACAAAGCAAACTGTTACACAGCATTCCATGTTACATGCGCTCAAAAAGCTGGTTTGTATATGAAAATGGAACCCGTGAAAGAATTAACTGGTGGTGGCACAACATTCTCAGTGAAAAAAACTGCATATTGTGATATACATACACCACCAGGATCTGTTCGGAGGCCTCTGAATATTTATGGAGAAGCTGAAATGAAAAATGGCCTTTACCGAAAGGAGGGCATGGCCAAAACCAGGTCTACATCAAGGCTCAGAAAAAAAGCTAAAAAGTCAAAGAAAACACTAACTGAAACATGTGCAGTTATGCCTGCAGTATCTGCTCCATGTGTCCCTCCCCAGAGGTAAGAGAGTATTTGTAAAAATTATTTGCAGTTGTTAGTGTTACCAACGTATTAATGAGAAGCAAAAATTAATTCTTAATAGGCTTTTTCAGGACAAGATGCACTAAAGGCTCCAGATCATTAACAATGAAAGGAAATTAGAAATGGTCATTCTCTTAGATTTTACTTTAGCAATAAATTGCGGTCACAAATGGTTTTCATTTGTTTTCCTTGTGTTGATTTGGAATAGGTAAGCCTGGTGACTGATTGAGAATTAGTGCTAGATATGCATTAGGGGTATGCAGTGTTTATGTTTCAAAGGCAGAAAGTTGCCCTGGAGTATGTGGATTTGCATATGTAGCACCTTTCTGTAACTCATTAAAATAAAGATTTTTCTTTGGATAATGCCGCAGCTGCAAAGAATAGCTACATGATCCTGGGAAACAATCCAGCTCTTAAGGAGTTGTGGTGTGAGTGCTCAGTCATGCTCCAGAGCATCTTTTTGCCTTTGAATCTGAAGCTATGCAAGCCAGAGGTAGGAACATAACCCCATCCTGTTGTTGTTTCTTTTCATCTGGTATCTGAAGACATGTTATTTCCAATCTCGAAGTAACACTGACTTTTCAAGACTTAAAAGCCTTGATAGACCTGTTCTTCATGCCCTTATCCTCTCTTGTTTTAATACCAGATGAGTGACTGTAATCACACCTGATAGTAATGAATTTCACAAGTTAATTATATGGCGTGAGAGGAAGTATTTTCTTTTTATTTCTATTAAATTTCCTTTCAGTCAGCTTAGTAAACTGATCCTAATCCTAATGTTTTGATTTTTCCTTGTCCATATTCAGTATTCCATGAAAGAAATTATGCATACTTTGATTATGTCCCTGTTCAGCTGCCTATTCCAGTTATTTGAAATTATTCAATTTTGTTTAATAAACTATATGGTGAAGCATTACATGTTTTCTTGTGCATAACTGACTTTATTGATCAATAATTGATGCTGCTTTCAAAAACACATTTTTGGACAAGAGTTCTTTCAGTCTTAAAATGATTGCAGAAAGGATATCGGTTTATAAGGTTATTACTCAAGTTGGAGACATATCCTATGGAGAAAAAAGAACAGAGTTGTATTGCATTTTGTGTGCTTGCTAAGAAGAAACAAAATTTTGTCCTTTACATATTTTGCAATACAGCTTCCATAATCCTACATCATGGCATTGTATAATCTGGTTATTTGGAAAACAAAATATTGTTTGTTCTTGTTGTGTCTTATAGGAATAGCAATAGCACTTGGACTTATATACTGCTTCATAATGCTTTTACAACTCTCTCTAAGTGGTTTACAGAGTCAACATATTGCCCCCAACAATCTGAGTCCCCATTTTTACCCACTTTGGAAGGATGAAAGACTGAGTCAATATCTTAAATATACCAAATATTTAACTCTTCAGATTTCCAAAATGTTTCTAGAACTTCAGTGAACTTCAAGTATAAGCTTGTAAGCTATGAAACAGACAACCTTAGCTAATGTACGTTGTTCCTTGTCCATGACTTATATTTAAGCAAAACAAAGAAATTATTTCTGTAATTTATTTAGCTTGATACTTGAACAGATATCTATAGTTTGTTGTTCCCTTTCTGGCAGACGACACTTTGAAGTCAGGAATAAGCTATGTAGAACTATATTATGATATTCCTTACTTGAGTTCTAACAATTTTCAGATTATATTTAACATAACAGTAACTTTAAAAGATTTTTTGTATATATGTGTTCTGGATAATTTAATATTAAGAATTTAAGAATATTTTAAAATATTTATGGAACTATTAAATGATAATGCGCTGCTAGCATTAACAAATACGAATATGTTAGGCTTCTCTGCATTCAAGTGTGTTAAAACAAAACAATCTTGTACTTGAATGTTACAAATTTATAAAATCCTTTCAATTGGAATACACTTCATCAGGAGCAAGGCTTGTTACTTTAAATGTTATTTAGAATGTTGTCCTGTTGAAAATTTCCATTCTGAATGTTCCTGGACTAATAAAGAAGACTTTTATGCTAAAATATAATAATTGTGCTGTTTCTCAAAAACAAAGATAGTTTGTAATCTACTTTTTAAAAACCATGTCCTTCCTAGATTATAAAATAAATACTGCTCAGGACTTAATATGTATTTGTAGACAGTGTTAAATTATTAAACCCAGTGAAACTAACAATGGATATAGGGTTTCACAAGTCATTATAATAAGAGATTGGGGGAGCAAATACACTTTATTCTGGTAACCAAATTTCCTCTAGACTGGAATTGTCAATATCATATTAAATTGATGGAAAATGAATAATTCAGTAGCATGAATTATTATTTGGGGAACCATAATCTGAAGTGGGGAGATGGATGGATGGCTAGATTTTGTTTTCATTTGTTTACATAAGTGTATAAAGCCTATTTCTTATAAGTTTGTTTTAATATCAGTTTCTAGTACTCATCTATAATTATCTCTGCTCCCAGTAGTACTTTAATTGTACCTTATTTTTTTTCAAATAGAATACTTTATTATCTAATTCTGTTTATATTGAGAAATGACTGCAGGAAATAGAGTGCACATCTTAATACTTAGATGAAGCAAATAAGATTGGAATAATAATAGAACTAGAGGATATATCAAGCAGATAGACAGACAGTTGCATAATTCATCTATCAGTTGAAAATTAAGCTCTTGGAGATCAAGAAGATGCTATGAAGGTTTCATGAATTAAAGTGATTTGATGGTTGCTATAGGCACCATACAAATCTAATGAATAAATAATAAAAGTGACTGACAAATATGTGTGAACCAGTGGTCTATTAAAACTTCCCAAAATAAATAAATTTAATTGATTTAAATATTGTGAACTTTTATGCAGATCTGCATTATATAATAGTAATTTTAAAAAGTGGTAAAAATTCAGTTAACACAATTTGTGATGAATTGTGTCATTTATTTATTGAAGATATATCTATAAATATAATATTTGTGTGTGTGTGTGTGTTAGTTAAGAGTTTGTTTTGTAATCTTACTCTGGAGATTGAGTAAATACGTCAAAGTACAAAAGAATTAAATAATGTGATAGATTTTGTAGCTTTTCTGTAACTAATAATAGTATTCTAATAATCGTAACCGTTTCACCATGCCAAAAATGTTTGTATATATCTATATCTATCTATCTATCTATCATCTATCTATCTATCTATCTATCTATCTATCTATCTATCTATCTATCTATCTATCTATCTATCTGTTTTTAAATGTGTATTTGTGTGTGTGTATATATGTATGTATGTATTCTTTAACGTTCAGTAAATCTTTTAAACTTGAAGTGATTTCTACCAACAATTTGTGACACAAGTATCCAATGTAGGAAAATATTTGAAACGAATATATATATTTGCCTAAAGTTTTTCTTTGGATAGAGAACCATATGAAGATGTTCATATAGTAGAATATTTTTGAAACAATAATAAAATCTTGTCAGATTTGTAATTAAAAATATGTTCAGTGTTGTTTTAAAATAATGCTACTTCTTTCTGTCCTGTTTCAGATTAAATAAAATTATGAATCAGGTGGCAATTCAGCGAAAGAAGCAATTTGTAGAAAGAGTCCACAGTTACTGGCTACTTAAACGATTGTCCAGAAATGGTGTTCCTTTATTGAGAAGATTACAGTCCAGTTTGCAGTCACAAAGAAACACGCAACAGGTACCTTTATTTCCTTACTTCACATACTATTAACTTATTTGGCATATTTGAGTTAATAATGTATGGGTAAAATTATCCAATACCACTATAATTATGAATAATATAAATTATGTGAATGCTTATATTTTACACAAGGAGTAAAATATATGAATTAAATTAAGTGTAAATACAAAATTGAGATGCTGTGTTTTACATGACAAAAAAGCATTGCCAATAATTTTGTACTGTAGGCAAAATGTACTAACAATTGTTTTTGCAATAGAGTTAATAGCTACTTAATGTTCCAATTAAATTAACAAATACATGATTTTTTTTTCATTCTTAAGAGGGAAGATGATGAAGAAACACAAGCCTTAAAAGAGAAATTGAAGTACTGGCAAAGACTTCGTCATGATCTTGAAAGAGCACGGTTATTAATAGAGCTTATACGAAAACGAGAAAAATTAAAAAGAGAACAGGTATATAAAACTGTTGACAATTTTGTCTGAGTTTACATACCTTAAGTTTCACTTGGTAGTGAATGGAAATGATAGGGCTGTTTTTCCTGTAATAGGAGACATTTTATTTTCACTTTTACAAAATATCTACTGTAATAGCAAGCACCATAGTGAGGATTAATGATATCATCTAGGTTGGTAGAAGGAAGGGACAGCAATATTGGATCATTTATGTCATTATTTAATCACTTTCTAGAAATAACTGCTTGTGTTCTTGCACTGCCCCTTCTAGCAAGCCCAAGATTACATCTCTTGTTTAAGTGCTTAGGCTGGCCATAGCAGTAGTGTTTTTTTCTATTAACAGATAGAAAGTCAGTTGATACCTTTGTGAAAGTAGGGTAGTTTTGCTCAATCCATAAAGAACCAAGACTACTTTTTCAATATATTTTTTTCTTTTCTCTTTGTACTATATCCAATTACCATACTCTTAAAGCCTGAGTATTACTGATAATCATAATAGGAAGCATTTCTGAAGAAATAAGTCCATCAGAGAAAGGCTGAGCCCTGTGTTCTTTTGAATTTCTGAAGCAATTAGAATATAAAACACAATTCAACATTTCAAGGTTTGTAGCTATAGAGAAGCATAAATCTTTGCCCTGACATCAGGAATTTGGAAAGTATAATCTGTATAATTTATCTAGGCTTTCCAATCACTCTGTCCCATGTCTTCTAATACAGCAAATATACTGCTATGATACTCATTCTGCCCAAACACAAGTCTAAGAAGTACTTCTACAGTGTTATTCAGATAGTCTGGCAGTTTCAGTTCACATGTGGTTTTGGTGAACTATATTTTGCTTTACTGGTGTCTGTACAAAGTTTCCAATTACTGTGAATTAACTAGTTGGAAAGAAATAGGTAAATTGTTCATTTTACTGGGGAGAGAATTTGATAAATATGAAATCTCCCAAAAGTTAACTTGAACATTGCTGTTAACACTGATTAAGGGTAAATAAAAATAGGAAAATTATTATAGCAGCATTACTTTCTAATAATCAGCATCCTTTTGGTATTTTAAAAATAGCACAAAATTCTTTTTTCAGAAATTCATTTATCCTTTGTAGGTGTGTTCGTGTCTGAACAGTTGTACATTTTTAGTCTCATTCAAATTCTGAATCTAAATCTAAGATTCTGAAGAGAATCTTCACGTAAAACAAATGCTGTAACCTCACCTTCCCCTTCAACAAAGTTTTAGAAATGAATATTTTCAAAAATATTATTCAGAAAAAAGTAATCAATAAGATGAAATAACATTTATACACACATGCATACATTAATGACAGTTCATCTTTAATACATAGTGGAAACAAAAGTCTTGAGAGTTAACAAGGTTTAATACTATATGGGTCAAAGCTATTAAGAACCTTGGTATCGCAGTGGTTAGAATGCAGTATTGCAGGCTAACATTGCTCACATTGCCAGGAGTTTGACTCCCTCAATCCTGACTGTTTCAAGGTTGACTCAGCCTTCCATCCTTCTGAGGTCAGTAAAATGAGGATCCAGATTGTTGGAGGCAATATTCTGATTCTGTAAACCGCTTAGGGCTGTAAAGCACTGTGAAGCGGTATAGAAGTCTGAGTGCTGTTGCTATTACAGAATCCAGTTGTTCTGCTTCAGAAACTGAAGCCTCCACCCAGAAGGTAACAAATAAAAAGGGTCATGGAGAGGATGTGTAGCATCCCTGACAATACTGCAGACTCTGGTTAAGCATCGCTTATATTCTATGCCCTGGATAGAAGGAAGTGAATTTTCAATAATCTTTTCTGCTGTCCTTACCACTCTATGTATAACCTTCATTCCAAAGCAGTAATACTTACAAACCAAACAGTAATACAATATAACAGTATGCTTTCAATTGTCCCTCTATAGAAAATGGTAAGGACAGGGGAAGGAAGATATGCTGTTCTCATACAACACTGAAAATTCAGGCGCTGATGTGCCCACTCCATCAGTGTCTCATTGTTGAGCAACCAAACTAAACTACTTGTTTAGCTGCACTATAAATTGCAATTCATTTTCCTATTTTTCTTTAAACTTCCTATTTTTCCTTTTTCACTCTTATTTTTACCCATACCTCAGCTTCTTCCATGATTTGCAAAAGTGTCCAGAATATGCTGTATTCTTTTTGGGGGGCGGGGGAATTGATTCTAATTTAGCATAGTTAGAACAAGTGCAGGTTATGTGATTGGGCTGTTTGGTCCAAAAGGAATGAGAATTACAACTGATGTGTGTCTGTTTATAAAAGGCCATCTCTTTTGAATTTTTGTTTGAATCATTAGTCTTTTATACATACACTCGGGAAAGGAATGAGTATAAGTATAAACTACATGAATAATTTCATGATTTTTGATGACATGTTAAGAGAATTAATGAAAAATGCAAGAATGATGAAAAGTTCTGAATGTAGAAAGATCATTTTGAATGTATGTGTGTGTCAAAATTGGATTTTGTGGAAAAAGGGGCAAAGAAGAAAAGAAAATAAGTAAAGCAAAAATGGAAATATAAATTATTGAAGAAAGAAAAAAGTATTTATCCTGCATAAAAAGTATTAGAAACTTGTGTAATCTGCAAACAAGATGAATGGAAAATGAACATAAGGAAATAAGTTATACAAACTGCTTGATGCAAAAGAAATATGGTACCAGAGAAGTATATGGAGTTATGCTAGTAAAAATATGAAAAAGTATGTTTGATAGATGGAAAAAGCTATGGATGAGAAAAAGACGTATGCTGTCAAGCCTGGAAGCCTGTTAGGGATGTTACTTGGAACCCTGACATATGCAAAATAATGTTTATATAATAGAGACAAGAAATTACAAAGAATTTAATTAAGGAAGGGAACGAATGATTAAGAATAAAAGAGGCAGAGGAGATGTACGAAGGTAAACATAAAAGATAAGATAAAGTGCTGTAAAATCTTTAAAAAGTTTTAAGGTTGCAAGTATGGATATACTACTGGATAAATATTAAATGCTTAGTGCAGTACTTAAGGAATATATATGCAATATATTTAACAGGCATGTGATGATTTCACTTCTGCCTGACACTTGAAAGAATACGGGTACTGTTCACTTGTACAAATGAAAAGATAATGAATAAATTCAGAAGTATAGGGGTCTTAGTAAGAGTTTCTAGAATAGTGCTGGGCAGAATTCTGAACAGAAAGATGGGAAACAGAGATGACAATGAACAAGCATACAAAGTACAGCATTATTTACACCAGACAGCGTACATGCAACCAGATTTTTGCATTCAGGAATCATTGAGAAATATGTGAATGTGACAGAGATGATTGTGTGTTTGTTAATTCAGGGAAAGCATATAAAGTAAATAGACTTGAATTTTGAGATCTTTGTCCATGTATATGGAAATGCAGGTTGATTGCTAAATGAAATAAGAGCTGTATATAATGGATATACAGTTTGCATGTAGATACTGTAAATAGTATGATTAGTAAATAATTTAGCATTGAACCAAGGATCTGTAATGTCCCTTTGTTTATAAATGCATAAAATATTTTTGGTGATTAATTAGAGATATTCTGGTTTTAGGAAGTGAATGTATGTGTACTTTTGTAGGCAGATAAGGTGAATTGATTAAAACCTGAATGATCTTTAGCAAAGGTTAGATTGTGTAAAGCATTGATCTGAAAAAAACAATTGAAAAGTAAAGTAGCTACATTTGATAGGGAAAAGGCAATAAAAATACATAGTGGAACAGTAGAGCAATTAGGAATTTATGTATCTTGGTAAAACAGATGAAAAAATCTTAAGACATGAAAATGCTAATAAAATTATTGGTTTGTTATGAGGAATAATATCAAAAGAATATGAAATTAATATGAGTATGCTTCTGTCCACTGTATTGCCGTGTTTCCCTGAAAATATGACAGGGTCTTATTTTCTCTCACCCTTCCCCCCAAATAAGCTCTTGGCCTTATGTTTGGGAAGGTCCTATTTTTGAGGTGCAGGAGGCCCCTTAACCGTGGCCAGTGGATTAGCTGATCCAGAGAGGGCTGGAAGTTCTGTCTCTGTTTCTGGCACACTCTTGCCAGCCCTAGCATCTCTGGGCCTGCTGCTCTCTTTGTTGCCGCCACTAAGAGAAGGGGTGCGGTATCTAGGATTTGCGGGAGTTGCCTCCACAAGGCCGTTTTGCATGGATGGCAGTGGCATGTGGGCCACATGGGACATGTTCCCCCCTTTCCTCTCCAGGAAATGGTGGAGACCAGCTGCTTATGCAGTTAAATATTTTAGAGGAGGGCTTATTTTCAGGGGAAGGGTTATTTTAGCACATGTGTTCAAAAGCCCGATTGGGCTTATTATCCGGGAATGTCTTATTTTTGAGGAAACAGGGTATTTGGAAAGGAGAATTGGTATACAATTTTTCGGAGTATAAGACGCACCAAGATTTTGAAGAGGCACATTTAAAAAAAGGTTTTTGCACTCTGCAAACCTCCCAAAAATGGCTCGTTTTTCATGAAAAAGGGGGCCATTTTTTTCCTTTAAAAAGACATGAATAGCCTTTAGGGGGCTTGCAGAGTGCTCCTAAGGGGTGCCCCCCCCCAAATGAGCAAAAAACGTCCCATTTTTTCACAAAAACGGGCCTGTGTTTTGTCAAAAAAATTACATGCATAGCCTTTAGGAGGCTTATAGAGAACTCCTGGGGGCTGGGGGGGGGGGAAATTGAGCAAAAAACGGCCGTTTTTCACTCATTTCTGCCTTCCCCAGCCCCCAGGAGCTCTCGGAAAGCCTTCTACAGGCTCTGCATGGCCATTTTGGTGAAGGGGGTGTGGTTTCAGGAGGCAAAAAATGCTGTATTCCATGTATAAGATGCACCCAGATTTTCAGCCTCTTTTTTGAGGGGAAAAGGTACGTCTTATACTTCGAAAAATATGGTAGTTTAAAAGAGAAGCTGAAGAGTAAGTTGAATGAATAGAAATAGATTACTTAAGTGTGTGTGTGTGTGTGTGTGTGTGAAACCAAAACAAGATAAAATTAGCAATGAAAGTATTTAACATAAATTGAAAACAAAAGTGAGCGACCAGTACAAAAGAAATATATTGAGGTGATTTGGTTATCTAAAGAATGAATAAAGATCATATTTGTTAGCTAACTACAGATGTCCACATAAGTGACCGCAATTGGAACCAGCAGCTCAGTCATTAACAAAGTGGTCATGACCACAAACTGTTGTTAGGATTTTATTTCAGCTTTCCTTGCTATACAGCATCAGAAGGATAGAAACCTAAATGGCGAGGTCAGGTCATATAGCCAGGAAGGCTTTCAGAACTCAACTCATAAGGAAATCGAGTAAAAAGGAAAAAAAAATCTTACAGCCCCTTTTTCCCACTCTTCCCTTTGGAATGCTTACTGCAGTGCTGTGACAATTAGCAAAAATAGAATTAATGTTTGTGTTTACATTCATTGGAGAGGTTGGGATTAGAAGACCACAAGTACACAATGAGAAATACACATTGAAACTAATCAACTAGGAGACACTAGGTCCCTAGGAACCTAACAAAAGCCTTTAGTATGAAACTGATTAATTGTTAATTTCAAGTCATTGCTACCAGCCAATTAAGAAAGTTAGTATTTTTTAGGAATGTGCTGTATTGTCAGGTGGTGATAGCTTCTTTCAGTGATTTCTCGACTGGGGGGGAGGGGGAATGGGTCAGGACAATGTGTACTTAACTGGCAGTAATAGGAAATGTGATAAAGGCTGTGAAAATCTAAATTTAGGCAATGATTGCAAAGCTACTTTTTCATCATCATAACTATGAATGGTTCATTTCTAAAGCAGTTGTTATATAGAAACTACTTCCACTTATTTAAGAATGTGAATTAGCTGAGAGAAAGGGGAAAGTAATTATGTTTGGCTGGAATTAATAAGATCTTCAAGAGGATCAGAAGAGATAAGAATTAAAAAAAAACAAGATAAAAACAATGTTTGAATTGGTATATGGACCTGGTAGATTCAGGGGTGGTTTGGAGAGTTATTAAAATATGAGGAAGTATTATTATGTTGGTATTTCTTTAGCTTATTATTTCTTATTTCCATTCTATATTTTGCATAATGTTGCTTACCCCAACAATAGTGTTACCCAGTACTGCAACTATAGGGATTATCTCTTGTGTATGAGTGGTACAACATAAAGGATTGCTACATGGAGAATTAAGTTTGCTTTAATATGTATAATTCTAATGAAGGTGAATTTTAGTTCAGCTTAGTAAATATTTTTAAAACTTATTCTCGAAGAAAGAAGGAAAGAATAAATCTATATTATAAATTAATGACGCCTACATTATCATATCTGCTAAGTCATATATATTTTTTAAAGTGTAGGAAAACAATCATTTGTTGGAAAAGGAGGAGAAATCTGAATAATCAATATATAATTACTATTTTATGGTTATTTTTGTTAAATTGTGTTTCAGAATTGATAGGTTTAAAAAGCAAACAAAAACAATTAGACTTATCTCCTTTTTAATCAAGTCCAAGGTTAAGTATGATTTTATTGAATCTTTGAAGACAGCATTATAGTTACATGTCAGATGTACTCTTACATGTCAGTTTGCCTCCTACCAGGCTTAACAATTTATTAATAAATGCCAGAGTTGGATTTGTTAAGTGATCAAGTGAACTATAAAGCATGTAATTAAAGTCTGAACTGACCAAGTAAATGCTAAATAAATAATTTCTGCAATTAATTTATGTTACCTATTTTCCTGTGGTATTAAAAAAAAAATATATGCACATATGCATATTCCTTCTGCCTCTGACTTCATTGTGAAAGTTTCATTAGAGTGGTAGAAATTATCACTAAGTGTAGTTTTAATAAGTTTAAGCTTTAATCATGATTTATTATAGGAGCAAAGTAGCCAGTGACCCTATTTTGATTATAAAATAGATTATAATTGTCCTCTGTTGTGCAGATCAAAGTGGAACAGGTTGCCATGGAGCTTCAACTGACTCCATTTACTGTACTGTTGCGTTCAGTACTGGACCAGCTACAGGAAAAGGATTCTGCTCGTATATTTGCTCAACCAGTGAATCTTAAAGAGGTAAAATTAAACATTTCTGATCTATCGAAAAATTCGTTGATGCAGTAGAATGTAAGAGACGTAACATCTATCATTGTTTTGACTGTAAAAAAAGTTTAATAAAATATAGCTTAACTACATTAAATTTAGAAAGAGAAAAGCTGAATTGCTTCAGTAGCTCCTTAAATTCTGAATGCATATAATATTAAAATCTGAGAAGAGATTAATATTTTGAACACATAGTTCTAGATTATTTGACTTAAATGTCTTTAAAAATAATTTTATTAAAGGTTTCCAATAGTGCTATCTAATACAAACCTAGAAAAATAAACAGAAAAATAGAAGGTAAAGAAAAGAAAAATCATACAAATTAAAAGAAAAAGTAAGAATATGGTAAAGAACATATATATAAAGAAATTACTTCTCCCTTCATAGTATAAACAATTTTAATAATATTACCTTCTTTTAAAATGCAACAAATGATCTCTTCTATATCCCATCTCTTATCTGCAACAAATTTATAAAATTTAGTCATCTCTCTCTTGATTTCAAGTCCTAAGGGTTACCACAGATAACCACATATTTATTTTGTATTTATTTACTTTATATTCATTCCATTTATTTCTAACAGTCTTGCTCTTAATCCCTTCAAATAAGTATTTCTTTCCATTTTTTTCTTTGACCTTTCTCATATCATTCTACAAAGCTTCAACAAGCCTTTTTTTGTTTTTTTTGTAAGTCCGGTATAGGAAAATTATTCCTTTGTATTATTAAAACAATTCACTTCTTTTGCATGTCCAGTATGACATCTTTTTCCATGCCATTTTTTAAAAAAGAATTTTATTGGTTTTTAAACTTTTTGGGGAAAAGGTAAGAGGGTACATAGAAAATTTTGGCAGCTTCCATGCTAGTGGTAGAAATCCCTCCAAATCTCACAATTTTTACAATATTAAAAACAATGTGTAAAAGATAAACAAAAAACAGAATCTTGTTCTACATTGTATCAAATCGTGTTCAATCATCTTTTCCTTTGTCACTTTCTAGTATATCAACAATTACAAATATTTCAAATACATTTATTTTTGTGACCTGAGCCTTTCGATATTGCTCCTTCCTCCCTGTCCCCAGGTGGGGCCACAGCCCCCCTCCTCCTTCATATCTTGCACGTTGCTACCCTTTTCACTACCTTCCCTATGTTCGTCCTCTAGGAGAGAAAAGTGTTTTTTAATGAAGGCTTCAGCCTCTTGCACTGTATTAATTCTAATTCTATTTCCCTCCCAAAAAATCAACATTGCCTCTGGCAATAGCCATCTAAACCAAACTCCCTTATTGTATAATTTCTTTGATAAAATTATATTATTTTTCAGAATTTGCTTAAGAATGGTGATTTCTTCATCTTTATATTTTAGTGGTCCCTCCCTTTGGGTCCCTAGCACCTCATCCCTTGTGGTCCTCCTGAGAAATTTAACATGTACCTCCCTTGGAACATTATGACTTCTAGCATATGCTGAATTAATCCTGTAAACCAGATCCATATCCCACCACATCTGCTCTTTATTTCTCTTAATGTATTCTGCTAAAATTGTACTCATAATATCCTTAAGGGCTTCATTTTCTGTCTCTGGTAGGTTCTGGAATCTGAGAAAAAAGGACATTCTTTCAAATTCTATTTTTGCCATAAAGTTTTCCAGGTCAACATTTCCCTTCTGGACTGCCTTAACCTCCTCCCCCAGCCCAGCCGCTCCCGCCTCCAACACCACAATTCTCTGTTTTCTGAAATATGATGTTTAACATCTCTGAGTTCAAATTAAATTTATTCTATTCTATTCTATTCATCTTTGAAATCTGTCACCTCTTTTTTCAACTCATTTTGACCCCTCATTATTTCTTGAAACATTTGGGTAACAGATAGTTCTTTTGAGCTCTCTCCAGACCCTTTTTGTTGTAGCAATGAAGTAATTTTCGTTTGCTGCATGCTTGGACTGGAGGTGGCAGACGCAGAAGCCGAAAATGACTTGCCCGTTGGTGGTTTCTTAGGTCCCATTTGTCTGAGTTCAGAGATGGTATAAGTCTTTTACAAAGAAAATGGCGTCAGCGGAGTACACAGCCGTGCCGATCCAAGGAGACAGGCAAATCCAAACGGGAAAGGTTAATTCTCCTTCACAGTTCCAAGGCACCGAGGCACAGCAGAAAGGGGAAAGTCAAATAATCAAAGTCCAGGAAGACCATGTAACAGGAGAGATCCAGGTTTCCCTCAGAGAGGGTAATAAAACAGTACCAGAGGTTATTTTTTCCCCGAAGGTAGTTTCAAAAGGCAGACTTCATTTGTAAGTGCAAAAAGAAAGACGGAAGGGAGCCATCTTGACTCCTCCTTTCACAGGGAGAAAAACGGAGATCTCCATAAAGTTTTTTTAAAAAAAGAACAGCTCAGCAATCATCTCTTGCAATTGTGATAGCAATCTTTCTCACATAGTTAGTTCAAGTGACGAGTCAGCCTTTATTCTCTCTCCATTCCACTATAGAGAGAGCTAATTCAATTGCCACTTAATCCGAGGGGGGGGGGATAAAGAGAAGAAACACCCCCCTCTAATCTTCAGTTTCAAATAAGTTGAACACGAATTTACAATAGTCTGCTGTTTATCCTTTAACGAGAGTTAAGGAGATCAGGATGGCTCCCCCATCAACAGCATTCAGCCGCTCTTCCTTGTATTAATTCCTTCCTCCCGGAGCCCATTCGGCGAAAGGGCGGACAGCCTGAAGCTGTACCATGCCCCCCCCCCGCTCCCCGGCTCCTGGGGCGAGGCTGAAAAACACCCCCACCGGCTGCCGCCGAGTCCGGGGGGTTTCAGCAAGCCGCCCTGCGGCAGGACACCCCTCCAAGGCCCCCTGTGCTCCTTATGGAGCCCACTGAGGAGACGAGCGGCGGACAGCACGTCCGTCGCCTGCAGGAACCGGAAGTGATCTTGTTTTCCATGTCATTCTTGTAACTTGTCATTTTTGAATTCATTTTCAAATCAACCTCAATCCTGTCAGGTAATACTTGGTTCTTTTTTGTAGTACTTTTAAATACAGTCTATATAGGCAGACACTCTTAAAATGAAGTTCTGGGTCCATTGTTCAAAAACATCCTTCAGTATGTTTTAAAATATTTTGCTTCATTCACTGTTATAAGTCATGTTTGGGTGTTCTTCTTTAATTGTAATCTTTAGTTTCATCTACTTTTATCTACAAATATTCCTGGAATAAGGACCACAATTTTGATAAGAACTTCAAGCATTTGAATTGTAAGTCAAGTCGGACCTGATTTTTATGATGGTCGTTAAATGAATCATCACAGCTGTTTAAGCAAAGCTGCAGTTGAAGCAAACTCTGTGATCATAGGTGCAAACCCATTCTTGTGAAATTCTGCTAGAAAGGGGGGGGGGAGGGCATCAATTACAGTCACATGACTTTAGGATTGACCTGCGATCAAGCACAAATATGAGATGGTTGCCATGTGAACATACAGGTGTTGCAATGGTTATAAGTGTAAGGGTTGATTATAAGTGCCTGGACCAGATTTTTTTCAGTACCGTGATTACTTTGAACAGTCACTAAACAAACAGTTGTAATCCGGGATGTTTAAATTCTTATGCTTTTTTAAAGAATTCAAACCCATTTTTACATGGGAAAGCTTCCTTCTAATTAATTCCAAACTGTTATTTTGAATCCATATGGATTTTAATCCATTTACAACTTTCTAACATCAAAGATTCACAGGTAGTCCTCATGACCAGCATTGAGATTTGAAGCTCCATCACTAAGCAATACAGCTGTTAAGAGAAGATGCCCAATTTTGCAACCTTTTTTTGCCATAATCCATAAGGGAATGATCACTGTTAAGCAAGTCGTATAATTGTTAAGTGAATCTGGCTTTCCCATTGGTTTTGCTTATTGTATGCTCTCTTGGAAGGTTGCCAATGGTGACCACATAAACCCTGGGATGCTGAAACCATACATGCTGGTTTCCAAGCAGGCACGTTTCGATCATTTGACCACAGGGAAAGCTGCAACAGTCATAAGTGCAAGAACCAGTCATAACTCAGTTTTTTTCAGTCCCATTACATCTTTGGACAGTCATTACACGAATGACCATAAATTGAGGATTACCTGTAATCAGCCTTTTTCTGCTTATTCCAGAAAATAAAATTAAGTCCTTAAATTTTGAAACTTCTTTCACTAAGGATTAAAGGTAACTCAGTGTTATAAAATCCAAAAGTTTCTAATAGCTTAAAACTAGTTAACAAGCAGTTTCCAAAAATGATTTTTAAAAATATGGAAACCCAATGTTCTTTTGAGGCACCAAACCAGGGTTTGAGCAAGATGATTATTCCTTCAACTTCCAGAGTTCTAAACCCAGCCGGGACTGTTACCTTATTGTTTCCTTGTGAGGAACAACTGTTTCAAATACTTGTGAGTGATTTCACGTCCTCCTTGTCTGCAGAGGAATTACAAAGAAGGAGTCTATTTTCTGACTCTTCATTTCACTATGATCATCTGCTTCGCTTCCAACCAAGTTACTTTGTTCACCATTTCTTCCTTGGAAATCCAAGCTTAAATGTTAAAATTAACTTAATTAGGTTAAACTCATTTTGAGACAAAAAAAATCGTTTAAATATAGGATGCTTAGAATAAGATGCAAGAGTCAAGTTCTAAGTGTCAAAAAGTGTACAATAAAGTCATTTTGATTTTTCTTAATATTTTCTAATAATCCATTGCAGCTTTTCAAAACAATATCTTGAATTTCAGTATATTATTCAAAGTGCATATAAGACTGTGCAGAATATTGTATGCATAGAACTGGTGGTTTTGTGCAACCTGTGTTCAGATTGAAACCAACATGTTGAGACATGGACAGTTGTCCAGAATGTGGACAGTAGGAAAAAGAGAAGGTCAGTGGAATGATGTGGCATTCAGAGTCTAAAGGACGAAAGGGAAAGCATTGGGATGATTGTGGGAAAGGTGGGCTGATTACTTGCACATGAGCGTCACTAGGAGTGCTATTCAGGTGGTAACACTCAACAAAAAGAGATAAAGAAAAGGAAGTAATGGGATTATTGGGGAGTGTTGCTGATCAGTTAAATATTCGCTCCTGGAATTTAGATGACACAGAAGGAATGGCAACCTGCAACTTAGGGTGGAGGAAAGAGTGGAGTAAGATGCTCAGACAAACACAGAATGTATCAGCCTTGTTCTATTTATCCTGTAAGACCCCTCCAGATCTCTCTTGATAAAAACCAGCATGATTGACATCTTGCAAGGTTTGGTTCATCTGGATTGAAACCACAACACCCCACTCCCCATCCCATCCCCGTTCTAAAATGGTGTAACTTAACTTCTGAGCTAATTGTGTTCAGTGCATGGAACAAAATACATGTTTTGGTTTCATGCATTCCCATAATTATCCATACATCCTATCTACATGTCTTCCATTTAAAATCTGTATTTCAGGTTCCTGATTATTTGGATCACATCAAACATCCCATGGACTTTTCTACTATGAGAAAACGGTTAGATGGCCAAGGTTATAGAAATCTAGATGAGTTTGAAGAAGATTTCAACCTTATTATTGAGAACTGTATGAAGTACAATGCAAAAGATACAATATTCTACAGGGCTGCTGTGCGGTTAAGAGATCAAGGAGGTGTTGTTTTGAGACAAGCTAGAAGAGAGGCTGAAGCAATTGGATATAATAATGAAACTGGAATGCACTTACCTGAACGGCCTAAACTTGAATCTCCTCCACCTTTTACCTGGGAAGATGGTAAGGAGATAAATATCAACTACTGCAGCAATGTTTTCACGTTTTTATATGAACAGACATGTTTGTGGGTTATTCTATGCAATAAATGAACAATTTTAGCCATGTTCTTCTACATTCTTAGACAAGAATTGTACATAATTAACTGTACATAACAACAATCCTGTACCACAAATTGTTTTAAAATTAGTTCTGCATTTAAAATTGAATGGTGATGTGGATGGATTACTATTAATAAGAAAAAAGGAAAAGATGAGAGACTATTTGAAATATCTCTGTTATGTTTTGTTATGTGCTTTTGAACTATTGCTTGGAAGAGACTATTTGCTTCATGAATGAAATGCTTTTTTCTAATATTTAAATATACCTTTTCTCTGTTTTCGTAATTGTCTATATTTCTACTTCCCTTCCTATTGTTTCTTCCCAAATTGTCATTTTTATATTTATTTATTCACTGTTCTTTCTGTTGGAAGATAATGTCTCTATATATCCCAAGCTGGTTTGTATTTGTGAGAGAGAATGATTGGTGTACGGAGGTGTGGATTTGTTAATGTAGTAAATTAAGCATCTTACTTTACAGATATTTTTAATTAGTAGCTTTTAATTACATAATATATTTATAGGGCTGTACTAGATTTTTTTAACTTAAATTCACATGGCAGGGAAGGTGAGTTTTACAGAGGAATTTTGCTTTACTATAAATTATTTCCTTAAATTATTATTATGTTAGTATTAAATTTATTCTTTCAGAAAATGTTGTTTGTTTACTAGGATTGCTACAGTGACAATGTAGCAATTACTTTGCAATCATGTTTCAAGAAAGACCATTCTTTTGTTCAAGGTGCAACAGACAAACCTTGGACCTTCCTTTGTACTGTTTATACAATTAATATGAATTCCTACTTAAGTACTAGTGGAAAACAAAAGCATAATGACAGCTAATTCAGTTTAGTAGATATGTAAAGAATTATTGATTGCCTTATTCATCTTTATTTACTGAGAAAGGACTGGTGGAATAATGTATGTTCTGCATCATTAAATAAGTGCCTCCCCAAGATGTTAATGTTTCATAATTTTAGGAATAAAGTTCAACTTAATTCAGGGCTATATTAGATATAAATGACTCTTCCAGAAATTAATTGCATTTTCTTTTAATAGAATAGCTGGAGGCCTTTATCACTATAGAGCTTTGTACTATGAAAATAAAATGAAACGGGCTTTAATGAGACTGCTTAGGTTGATCACGCATATAGCCTGTGAGTTCTAACACCACGTGACACATGTTGAAAACATTGAAGTAATACTTTGAGATACAAAAATAAACTGCATGAGTAATACAGAAATCATTTTTGGCCGCTTAAAATTAAAAGCTGATTTGAACATTAACTTCAAGGCAGAGGTTAGATTTGGCCAGTTCTTACTTTGCAATGGACAACTATCTGTGCTGTGCTTCAGGAGTAAAAATCTATGCACAATGTGATTGTTGTGTCTGAACTGAATTCATTAATACTTATTAATAGTAGCATACTCCATATTGGATTGCTGCTGGAGGAATGAATTTTATAGCAATTTATCAAGTTTGTGTATTAAGTTAGTTGACTGCAGGGTGCATTAAATCACTGGTAAAAAGGCTTTAATTTTAATCAATGATTCCCAACCTTTTTTTGGCCATGTCCCACCTAAGCATCTTTAAAATCCTGACACACACACACACACACACACACACACACCCAACCAGTGACATATAATTCTTACTTTACTCAAAAAGTGAACTCTACTCACATGTAAGAAGCCTTAAAGGCCATTAACTTGGTTTAAACAAGGTTCAAATTGCCCCCATTAAAAATCAAATTGCCCCCCTTTGGGGAGTAGGTCTCACATTGGGAGCTACTGGTTTAATTCAATGTTTTTTAAAGAGCAACTGTCATCTCAGTCTCACAGCGGCTCCTCCTCTGACCCGCTGTTGACTCACCGACAGTCCCATTCCTTTTAATGGGACGGCTGGTCATGCGGCAGTGACACAACAAAGTGAGGGTTATGACGGGCAGCAGGTGAGTGGATGCCAGTTAAAAGGCACCACCATGATAGATCTGAAATGACAGGTACTCTTTAAATATAAGGACTCATTCTTGCTGGTGGTTAGAATCTTTAATATTATTATTTGCAAATAAAATGAAGGTTTCCTACTTAGCTTGCAGAGCTTGGATTCATTGAATGAGTTTACCAAAAATGTAAATATTGCAGACTATGCAGCCTCATGCTACATAACTAAGCTCCATTTCATACTGAATAAATTAAATTATTAATGTATCTTAAATAGAAAACTATCTTTAGGTAGATTTTTACTCCAAAAGCAATTTATTAAAATAAATTTGATTTTTAAAAAATCAGATTTAATTTTTTTATTTTTAAAAAAATCTTCACTTTTTATCTACCTTGGCTGATTGCCAGATGAGGTCATAGTTACCTATTTGGTAGCAGCATTATCTGTTCTTAAGGTGCCAAGAATTGAATTTGAAAGGTATGCCATCCAGCTTTTTATGCCAGCAAAATCATTCCACCAAAGGCATAGGGAGATTTAATGTTTTAAAATAATAACTAGGATCGAACTTCAGGTCCTGTGTTAACAAAGGATGCTGCTTTAGTGTTTGCAGTGTAAGTCAATTGAAATAGCAACCTAATAGTTTTCGTTTAATTGAGTATCACTGTGCAGCAGAGTCATGCTGTTCCTCATACTATAGAAAAGTATTGTAAATGCCTGTGTTTTAATTCAGTGGATAGGTTACTGAATCCTGCCAACAGAGTGCACATGTCTTTGGAAGAGCAGCTGAAAGAACTGTTGGAAAAACTTGATCTCACTTGTGCAATGAAATCCAGTGGGTCTCGGAGCAAACGAGCAAAGCTTCTAAAAAAGGAAATTAACTTGATTCGCATCAAGATAAGTCAGCAACATCATCAGCCCCCTCAAATTGAATCAGGTATTGGAAGTTTTGAAGAAGAAAATGCAGTAGTGGAACACGAAAGTGAAGAAGAAGGTAAGAGACATCTTGATTTAAATCATAATAGTACATTCAGAGGGACCAGTTTGGGGGGTGGACAGAAGAGGTAATTTATTATTAGTTGTAAAGTTTTAGAAGTCCAAAACAGTTCTAAATAGGAGTATAAGGGGCATTTTTTGTTACTACATATAGCTTGAAATGATTTTTCTTTCTATTTTTCCTTACCCAGAATCAAACAGTATATTTAAGTGGTAAATTGTGAACCCATGGGAAGAAATATACTCCTTTCCCCCATATTCTTTTTAGGGGAGGGGAATGGATATTTTAGAAATACTTTAGTGATCACTATTAATACCTAAATTTACTTTAATGCTTTAGCATAAATTTGTTGATGCATTTAATAAACTTGAAGAACAACTCCATGCATTTTTATTCAAAATAAAAAATCTGTTCTCTTTTGTAGAGATTACTCTCAGGTAATACATGTAAGAGTGCAGTTTCCAAAATGCTAGTTTTCTACAAGGGGAATTGTAAATATGTTCAGTACCAATTTCATTGTATTTAAGTACAATGACAATAAATATTATACTTATACTAGAGAAGACTGAAATGCAAAATATTTTAGTAATATCTTTCCATTTTATCTAAAAAGTAGGGCAATATTGTAATTAGAAACCTTAGATGTAGAAAGCAAAAGAAAGCACGTCCAAGACAGACCCGCAATCACAATACTAAATATTTGGAAATCAAGTTGATTCCTAAGTAATTTACAATCTATAAGAGGTTGGTGGTGGTGTCATAGCCAGTTTAATGGGAGAGGTGAACAGGTTAAAAAAAAAGTCCAAATTGTTGTTCTAAGTCATAAAGATAGAAGATGCAATATTTTTTTTCCAGAAGACCTTTCTATAATCTGATACTTTCCAGATTTAATAGTTGACAACAATTGACATTGTGAACATTCCAGTGTTTGCAAATTGTAACGCATAAAATAGGAAAGATATTCTATTTTTCCCAAATATGATCAAAAGGCACCAGAAATACAAAACTTATAAAGACCCTTTAAGCACTGCCATAAACAAGGATGCCTGCATCCTTTAGATATAATGTACACAGAATTATTGAATGCTATAGATCCGTGATGGCGAACCTATGGCACACATGCCAGAAGTAGCACGCAGAGCCATTTCTCCTGGCACACAGAGCCATCACCAGTTGCTCTTCCGGGTTCAGGCACAGCAGCCAGCTTGTCTTCATGCGCATTGGCATGTCAGAAAGCAGAAGTGGAGCCGCCCGGTGCACATGCACACGCCAGGAAAATATTTTTGTTTCCAGGGTGCACATGCATGTCGGCCATTTGGTGATCTGGTTCCTGGTGCGCATGCACATGCAAAAACCAGCAACAGGAAGAGCAACAGCCGTGCATGCCAAAAGACGCAGAGAGGGGCTCCCGGCCATCGCTTCTTAGCGGACTAGAGATGTGGTCAGGGGTTCCCTCCCGCCCCCACCTGAGCAGGCTTCTTGCGTGGCCCCAGCCCTCCAGCCTGGTGCTCATCTGTTGTCTGAAGTGTCTGGCTGGCTCACGTGCCCCAGAAAAGCACTGGCAGCCACAAGGTGAAGGGCAGGAGCAGCCGCCCACCCCCTGAAGCCACTACCACACCAGCCAGAAGCGGCACTGTGACAGCCTCCAGGGGCGAGGGGATGGCAGCAGCAAGCATGGGCAAGGGCTTCCCTCCCTCCCCACCCGAGCGGGAGGGATGGAAGCCCGGGCCCACCCATCCTCGCCACCCCCCCCCCCTTCGCCCCTGGTACAGGGATGCAGCCGAGGACCTGGCAGAATATATCCTGGCTGGAAGCGGCAGCAAAACAGCCGATGCTACTGGCGATGCCGAGGATGGGCGGCCCCGGGCTTCCCTCCCTTCCTCCCCGCCTGAGCAGGCTTCTTGCACAGCTCCAGCCCGTGGCTCTGATGAGGATCGGCGGTCCGGAGCTCTGCCACTTCCAGCTGGGATATATTCTGCCAGGCCCTCGACGGCGTCTTTATGCATGTAGCTCACCTCCCACCAGCAGCTCCTCCACCAGCATCCCGGCTGGAAGCGGAAGCACAACAGCCGCTGTTGGGGAAGGGACAAAGGGCTGGCGGTCACCCGTTCTCGTCACCACCACCCCTTCGCCCCTGGTAACGGCGACTGTTGCATTGCTGCTTCCAGCCGGAACGCTGGAGGAGCTGCTGGCAGGGAGATGAGCTACCTGCATAAAGACGCCGCCAAGGGCCTGGCAGAATATATCCTGTCTGGAAGTGGCAGCGCTACGGACTGCGGATCCTCATCAGAGCCGCGGGCTGGAGCCATGCAAATAGCCCTGTCAGGTGGGGAGAAGGGAAGCCCTTGCCACCATCGCCCCCTCGCCAGCTGTCACAGTGCTGCTTCTAGCTGGGATGCTGGAGCAGCCAGAAGGAGAAGCCACCGTGGGGGAGGTGGGCCGAGCAGACACCGATTGCAGATGCTTCTGGTGCATCTGATGGAACAGGCGGAATGACTACTGGGACCTGAGGCGTGGACATAGGCAACACGCCCGGCAGAGGTGGCAATGACAACAGCATTGTAGGGCATGGAGGGTAATGCCCAGGGGTTGCCCCATAACCCAAGTCAGGAACATGGAGCCAGGAAATGGGTCTCCCAGGGCATCAGCTGGACAAAGTGCGGGCCTTTGCAGGCCGCAATAAAGACAAAGTTTGTGCGCTGGGTGGGTTGATCGCGAGGCTTGTGGCCGGGGCAGAGGAGCAGTTTCCTCTGTTACCTCCAAAGGCGGTTGGGAACGGCAGGCATGGCTGCTGTGGATGTAAGTGGAAGGTGCTGGGTCCATTCCCTCCAAAACGACCGTTATATTCCTCCCTGGGCTCCGTCTCCCGGGCAGGCGGAGCAAGATTCCAGGGCCAAGCCCATCGGCCACAGCTTCCATTTCCAAGAGCAGGCTGTTCAGTCTCCCCCAGTGCAATCCGGGAGACAGCAAAGAGCCTCGGGGGAGGCTGTTTTCGCCCTCCCCAAGTTCTGGAGCCTTCCAAGGGCGAAAAACGGGTCTTTTGTGGGCCAAAAGGGGGGTCATGCACACATGCACAGGTGTGCGTGCCTGCGCAGGTGTGCGCACATGCACATGTGGGACGTGCACATAGCATTATGGGTATGGCGCGCTCACGTACGACCCCCTTGCGCTCCCCCTGCTTTTGGCACGGGAGCCCAAAAAGGTTCGCCATCACTGCTATAGATTGTCTTATACCAAAATTTTGATGCAATATAAATAGAGTAAAAAGAATGGTCTTACAAAACATTACACTCAACATGGGGGGTTTTGGTTGTTGTTTTAAGTATTCTATCAAATTTTCAGGATTTTTATTTAAAAATGCGGAGAAGGATTCAGATGTTACATTTTTCCCTTGACTTTCATTTTTAATATAGTATGTGAAGTATAAACCACGGTTTTGAGTAAACATGCACAGATTGAATTGCATTCACTCACAATAAAAGATAAGTGTTTTTTTTAAAAAAAAGCCACACATATGTGGCCTTGTTTAGTTATTTCCAGGCTGAAGCTGCTGATAATATTCTACATAGCAATCATTATTAATAGTATAATAACTGAAGTTCACATAGCAGTAAAATGAATTGCCATATGAATAAAACATTGACAAATTATAATTCATTAGAAAAGACCAGTTTTTCCCTTTCAAAAAACTCTGATCATAAATTTCATAAAGCATGTTGATTAAATCTCAAAATTACTCTAATTATATTCCAACTTGAATGCTATTATTTGTAAGAGAAATAAGAATAAGAACAATAAAGTCAAAAAGATAAGCATAAAATAAGGTGACTAAATAGTTCAGTTTTCAGTACAGTATGAAAATTATGGCTATTAAATTCAATTACATTACTTTGGTGGGATTCAGATGGCTATGCCTTTCTTATTCTGTCACCGAGATTACCATTGCTAATATTTTTCTAAAAGTATGTATTCTCTAAAGGTGTATTGAATAGTAATGTCTTTATCAGTTATGGCTGTATACTTAGTAAGCTATCAGCTGTCCTTGCTCATCTAGTGCCACTGTGTTTCAAATTATTTAATTGGTAGGAATGTAAATACCCCCCTTTATAAAACATAAATTTAAAAAATAATCAAATTGATTATTTAAATGTGAAATAAAGTTTTATGGTGGAGTCTTTTTAAGCCTCTGCAAAATAAAATAAAAAGGTTAAGACACAAAAATGTCTGGGCTCTGAAATTATTTTCTCAGCCAAATTATCGTAGAGGTTAATATCTGAAGATGGGATTCAAATAAATTTATTAATAAAATTGTCCAGTAATAAATTTGGTTAAAGTGTTCAGTTTGTGTATGGCAGATACCATGTGAAGACTAACTTTTGTAAGTTGTTATCTGGGGTTAGTTGGTTTGTTTTCTATACAAAAAGCATCCACAGTAATATAGCCGGACTGAGATACTAATGGGAAAATTATAGAAATAACTACTTTGTTTATGCTTTTATCTAGTCGGTTTCAGGCATGTAATACAGGTAATCTAATTTAATATTCACTCCAAATTATGATGCACTGAATGAGGGGGATTTAAGATGAATCCTTGTAAATGTGGCCATTGCAGCATTCCTGCAGTCACGTGGTTGCCATTTGTGATCCCCACTACTGTCTTCTCATAAGCAAAGTCAATGGGAACCTGGCAGCCGATAGCAAATGGCAATCAGATGACTGTGGCACAACACAGTTGCATAGTATTCAACTAACAGTGGCAACTGGACTTACTGGAACTCCTGTCAAATGCTGATGTAATGTCACACTTTATGACTTGGTCTCCTAATGATGAAGTTTCCAGTCTCAGTTACATTGATAGCGAGGAATATCTGTATTTGGAAATTAAGTAAAGAAAATTCTAAAATTCCTGCCACAAAGCTTTTGAAAAGAATTTTTAAAATATCACTTAAATAAATAATTAGATAAATAGAAGATAAAAGGGGAATGGATAAGAATTAGTTCTCTGAAATATTTTAATGTGTTCTGCCAAAGTATTTTAGTTTAAGTAAACTGAAAATTTGTCATATTTATAATATTGCTTTCTAAATACATTAATTTAATTCCTATTCTTACTTAAGAACAGTCAAAAAAGGAAAATACATAAAGTACATATGAATATATATGTATATTCATTCAGTGCATTTTATTAAAGTAGAAATACTTTATAACAGCATAAGGCAAGAATATTATGATATAAATCTAATATTTAAACATTCAAATCGTTGATATGGTTCATAACACAAAGTATTCATAATATTGGTTCCAGTGAGAGTTTCTATTCCCAAATAATGACATTGAAAATTAAAGCCAGTCTTTTTTTACTTTTACATCATTCCCACATAAATTTAGTCATTAACTAGGACAGATAGTTTGTTTAAAGTTTACATACATGAGATGCTTTACTCTGTATCAAACAATATTTACTGCGGGCTACATATTTGATACTAAGTTTTATGTAGTAGCTCTTACAATTACCAGTTTTCAAAAAAACAACTTTATTAATTTTTTCAGGAGATAAATCTCCCCCTAAACTTGAACCATCAGATGCATTACCTCTTCCTTCAAACTCGGAGACTAATTCAGAGCCACCAACCCTCAAACCAGTAGAACTCAATCCCGAGCAGAATAAATTTTACAAAAGAGTAAAATTTGACAATGAATTGTGTAGTACTTCCATTCAGGAAGAAATAAACGGACACACTCCAGAACATGTACTTGACAGTAATCTCAGTGAGTCGACTGTTTCTGCTGTAGCTGAGTCATCAACTGATGTAAACAGACGTACATCAATTCTCTTCTGCAAATCGAAAAGTGTAAGCCCCCCAAAGTCTGCAAAGAACACTGAAACCCAGCCAACTTCTCCACAGCTAGGGACCAAAACCTTTTTGTCTGTAGTCCTTCCAAGGTTGGAGACACTACTGCAGCCCAGGAAAAGGTCAAGGAGTGCATGTGGAGATTCTGAGGTGGATGATGAGTCCCCTGTAAAGCGTCTGGATACAGGTAAACATTTGCTTTACCTACTTTTTCAATAACCTAGATAACTATTAAATATATTAATTCATTTATATTAAATTAACATAAATGCAGAATGTGATTTATTTGGTATATCTTTTATCAGATTAATTTTCTTTTATTAATGTGTATCTCTACTTTTTGGTACAGTAGATTTTTGGTCTGCTCTTGAAATATGTGCTTCCTGACTTTTATATAGTTCCCTTTGTTTCTAATGAATAGAAATTACTTTATTTAAAACTCAGCTGCAAAATATATCCTTGTCCATGTAACAATTTAATAATTATTTCTTTTTGCGGGAGGGGGGGGAGGTGAATTCCGTGACATGGCATTTGAAAATGTATGTCTATTTATCTGTTTACGTCTGTATATTTAGTTGTAAATATAGGTAATGTTTCTACAAGTGCTTCTACTGGACTGTTAAATAGACTTTGTATTTTCTGTATGTTTTATGCAGTGCTTCTAATGAAAGCTAAAAAATAGATGTCCTTGGTATTGATAACACTAATCTGAAATCTCTTCAAGTGAGCGGGTAGCAGACATCTTAATTACTACATTTAATTTAACATAGATAATTAATTAAACCTATACTGTTCATAAGCCCTAATATGATAGAAATTCATGTATGACAAAGAATTTCACATCACATTAAAGTCAGACTGCTTGGTTAGAAATATTGTGTATACAATGGAACATATGCTGTTTTCTAGATACTGTAATCTATAAATGTGCTGTCTGCAAAATTATTTGACTTTTTATTCCTGAAAACAAATGACTTATTTCATAAAAATCAGTTATTTTAGTATTCAGAGTTTACCTATCAATACAAAAAGAATGCAAGAAGTCTGTGTTTTAATAAGTAGGATAAAATAATTGATTATTGTTTTATTTCTCGGTGTAAACATACATAAGTTCTGTTTAGAAACTGTGAATTCTACCTTTGAGTTTGGATCTGTGAACCAAAATAGTAATGACAGGCTTGACTGTTCAACATCTATTGTTGCTTGTACACTGTTTTTATACTGCATGTATTTTCAGGTTGAATGTACTCTCTAAATTTGTGGACCTTACTGAAGGTTTTGCCTTGAATAATTGTCTGAAAATGATCAATGTACATGCATGATAGCACTGATTATTTAAAATGAAAGGCTATATATTTTCAGAATTTATAAGAAAAATTTCATAACATAATTTAAGAGTCAGAATAAAATATAACAAACTGAAACAGCATGTAACAGTACAAAGTAATGTCAATCTTAGAAAATATTAGTTTAAACCTAATTCAGATAAAACCTCTTGAAATAAAAAGGGTTGCTTTTTTTAGTTGCTCTAAAAAGTTAATAAAATAAGTAGAAGAGATTTTTTTTTTAAAAGAGAACAATACCCAACAAATCTAAATGACTGGATTTTTTTTTTCAGATGTTAGAAACCATTCATAGAGTTCCCTTAAATTATTTCATTGTCTTTCACAGAAGGCAAATAGAAAACAAAATATGTAAGCTATTGTGGATTTATCATGTTGAATTGAATTCAAAATTGTAAAGGTAAATGATAAAAGTTTCTTAGAACTCCTGTTAAAGTATTTCTACTCTAGGAATGAATCACTTTCTGCAGCTATGGGGAGAAAAGAGCTGGTTTTTTCCCACCTTGCTATATAATTGGATACACGATTATGCTACACAAAAGGCTGTATTTTTCATCTTCCATTCTGGGATTTTTGTTCTATTTTATTTTATTAATATATTATACTTGTTAAAAGACTTAACACAATTGATGGTTAGTGCCAGAAGTATTCCTGGGCTGTGTTATGAGAGTTGGGGTTTGTCTGCAATTTGGGGGTCTGGCTATCCACGTATCGAATGTCCTGCAAGTGCTATAGAGGTGGGTTAAAAAAATACGATAACTGCATGGCACATGAGCATTATCTTGATCTAATATAATAGGATTTTGAAAAAGTTGCTCAGGTAAGCTTTTAACATATTTGAGCTTCTTACATATTGTTATAATTTTCACATTTCAGACAACTGCTTATTTACTGAGAGCATATGCACCTAAGACAAATTCCTTGTGTGTCCAGTCACACTTGGCCAATAAAAAAATCTATTTTATTCTATTAAATTGCTTTACTAGTTTAGAAAGGCAAAAAATAATCACAACTTTCACTGCCTTCCTGAAAATACAAAAGCAGAATTGTAGTTGGTGAACAATGCTTTTACATTTGATGCTTCATACCTGCATGTATTGAACTATCAAAGAACCGTTCTATTCTGTTTCTAATAGTAACAGGTCACATACTTACTTCACAAGTAGGAGTGATGATTTTTCTCTGAAGAAACACAGTGCTGTGATGTACAGTATATTAAGTGAATTTTATTGCTTCTGTTATGATTTGAGTAACAATATTTTTAATCCATTTTTTCCCTGCATTCTATAGAATTCCTTAAGCATGATCAGAGCAGCATACTGGATTTAAGTCAGTATATGTTGGATTGAATCATGCTTTGATTCCATTGAATCAATGATATTTAAGACTGAAATACAACTCTAGATCGACTATAATTCATTGTGTCTTTATGTAAGGATTTGGTTATTGGGAATGCATATTATAGTAAGCAACTTTGTTGTTTGGTACTATGGTTTTGTGACAATTACGAGAAATGTTCCACTTAAGTGTAGAGAAAAAAATATTCTTTCTTAACTGTTCTATTATTATTGCTATCATTACCAATATTTATAGGCATAATTTATATTTGAAGTATATACTTGTATTATATCATTGGGAGTAAACGAAAGATAATTTTATTTTTCCTCAGAACTTCAGTTTTCCGATATATTTATAAAGTGCCTCCTAAAACGCTAATAAATCAGGTAGTCCTGGTTCACAAGACCTTTCATTCAATGCTCAAAAGGAACTTATGCCTGTTCTCCATGTCCTGTTCTCAAAAGTTGTTGCTGTTACAGCACACCCACCCACACCCATCCCATGATTGCCGTTCAGGCACTTCGGCCAGCACACATTTCATAACACCCATGCTACTACTAGGAAAGAAAAACCCAAAGCAGCTTTCCCCTGAGCTGGATAGTGCCAAAGTACCTTAAGGCCCTATTGGCTGTATCTGGCTGGGTTGCAAAACTGGGGTGGTGGTGCACAAGCAACTTTTCTTTTTTCTCAGTGCAAAGCCAGCTTCAGCCCTGCCCAGAAGCTCTTTGCTCCACTCTGGCTCAGGGAGAGTCTGCTTTGTGGCTTTATCCCCCCCCCCCCTTTCACAGTGCAAAGCCAGCCCCATACGCCCAGGTGCATGGCATTTTGGTGCATGTGGGCTCAGGAAGGACCTGCTTTACTTTTCTTTTCTTTTCCTCCGGTGAAGCCGGCTCCATATGGCCCAACATCAGACTGGACATGTCTTTTCAACAGGATCAAGAAGACAGTGGCAAAAGTCAGCTGGGGTGGGGCGCAGGATGGCAAAGGACCAAAAAGGCATATAGGAGGAGAGATTGATGGGGTGAGTTGCAGATTCCCTGTGTTCACAAGTGCATCAGCAATTGAGACCAAAACAGTATGATCCGGGCTCCTGTTTCCCCAAAAATAAGATCTCCCCAGGTAATAAGCCCAATCAGGCTTTTGAGCGCATGCGCCAAAATAAGCCCTTCCCTGAAAATATTGCAACACAGTAGCAGCCATGAGGTGACTATGCTCACCGCCTTCTTCACCTCAAAAATAATAAGACCTCCCCCAAAATAAGGCCAAGCACTTATTTTGGGGGTCAAAAGAAAATAAGACCTTGTCTTATTTTCGGGGAAACATGGTAATCAAATGTATACAGTTGAGGGTTCAGGAGTACTTCAATATAAAGCACTGGCCTCCTTTGATTGGATAAATACTGAAAGAGTGGTTCATGTGTTCTCTGTGGGGGTGTTCCCTATATATTTCTGGATAAAGATGAAATATATTTACCTTCTAGACTTCCATTCTGCTTTGTGTTCAGGATCTTTGGAAACAGATTTGTGTTCAGTTTGCCTTTTTGTAAAATAAGTATTTTTTTACTCAACACGCTTTATGGCAGACATTTTAATAAACAATGCTTTCTAATAAAGTAATCATCCAGCTAACAAACTAACCCTCTAAAGCAATGTGTACAGCTGTGGCTAACATCTCTTGCAATGTTTTGTTCAGCATTTTGAAAAAGAAAGAGTTGTTTTGTACAAGACATGTATAGAAAACCAATACTTCTAAACAACAACAAAATATTCTTATGTCTTTGAAGTTACATAAGCTCACAAAACAAACAGGGAATATAAAGCATTTGAAAGGCAGTCTTTCAGAGCACATTGATATAAGCAAATCCCTCTCCTTGAAGTGTTAAAATGATCATGTCCCCCAGAGGATTTTTTTTTCTTCCTTTCAGGTCTTTCCCTGCTTGCCTCCATGTGTGTGCGCATGCGCAGAGGCTTTGCTAATGGGTGCTGCTAATGTGTTTTCTATGAATGTAACTATTGGCACCTTTCCTGGTGCTTGAAGGGTAGTTTTACTTTCCCATCCTCACATAGATAAATTAGCTCAACTAGTTTAGTAAACTGAATACATTTTTTAAAAAAATACAGGGAGAGACTCCTTAACTAAAGTGACCCCATAATTGTTAAGTGGTATGTAGAAATGAATAAAGGTTAAGTCCAGGGCTTGTGATCTGCATTCCAATAAAATGATTTCAAGGTTAATAGCCATCTCATATAAAGAAAATAAATTTAGTATAACTACTCTCTTTTTTAATCAAACAAGATTGTTAAATAAATAGTTACGTTGGGTAATAACAGTGATTCCTGCTGTCTTGGGAAAAAAAGAATATGATAAGAATATCTCTGGATTTCCAACATCTTTGTGTTCTGATTGTCAGAACTCATTATTACTAAACGTAGCAGATGATGTGCCTAATATAGAAAATGTCATCTTTCTTTTGTAAAAAATAATTACGAATAATGAGGGCATCTTTCCTTCTCTTTGAACAATTGACAATATCAGGCCATAGTATTTTTTTCAAAAAAAATTCTGTCTAAAATCATGCATTATCAAAGTATATTCCTATATATTTAAACTGCTTTATAGATTCAATTTCTTAGAGGTTTATAGGTTCAATTTCTTATCTAGTATTAAATTGCTTCATAGGTTCAACTTCTTATCTATTTACATTCTTAGGAAGTTCTTTATCAACATTCATTCTATGGTTTATCTGCTTTCTTTGACATATATACTTATATACTATATAAGTTTTAAATAGAAATTTACAGGTAAATTAAGAAATTTTACCTAAATTCAAGACAAACGTGTTTTCCTATATTTATGCTGAATGAATTAGTAGCTTCTAGTAATCTTAAATGTGTTACCATACACCATATATGCTCAGGATAGTTTCTTAGGTTTTCATCACTAACATTTTTTCTCTCTACTATTTGTGGCATAAGGCAAATTACTAATATTGACTATTAAGTTTAAAAATAAGTTCACAAGTATCATTTGCATTTTGTTTTTGAAAAAGAAATCTGCCCTCCTCCAAAATCAGCCCATGATTTTTATCAAAATACTTTTAACATTTTCTCCTGATACCAATTTCAATAATGAGCAGCAGATTCAACAGAGACTGTTTCAGTCTGTTGTATCTGTTTTTACTATTTTTGTATTATTTTAATAGCTTTATCATTTAACCACAGACCTCTTCTCTGTAGATAGGTTAAACATATAATAAAGAATAGTAAAATACATGGATAATTTGCATAGTTTTTGCTAATCTTGCTCTGAAAACTGCTGGGAGGAGGGCTTATTTATATCAAGCTCTTTTCCTTTCAGTGAGACTAAATGGCTTTTTCACTGTCTTCCAGGTTCTCATATTAACTAATATGCTGACTATTTATCTATTTGGATCCTAATTATTTTCTATTATCCTGAACACGGACTGGAATTCAATGTAATGATCATTTTGGAACGCAGAAAGACAATTACATTTCAAGTAATTATTTTGGATCATGTTGGAGACATCAGCCACATCTTTATAACAAAATCAGTATCTTGAACACTGTTGGAGGAATTCTTTGATATATATGAACCTATGCTCTTCATTCAGTATATTTTCCCATCTCCGTAAGTTATAAAATTGTATGTTGCAATCTATGTGACATAAATTGGCTGCAGGTTTACCAATCCCCAGAATCCTTATCTTAGATATTTTACTTGTGGGTTGATTGGTTAAGAATGTTCCTTTCCATTATCATTCTTCTGCAAACTAATTCAATCTTCCATCAGCCCAGGTTTTGACTTCACCAATAATGTAACAATTTTCCACTTTCTTCGTTGCATTAAGGTATGAATATCCACACAGCATGTAATAAAGACACTAATAGTTTGGTTTTTTTTTAAAGGAAATAAAGCATGGTTTTTTGCATACACGTTTTTACACAAACTTAAATTGTTGAAACTACTCACGTTTTATAACTTAGCTAATAAGCTAACCTAATCCTGTGTGCTTCAGTTCCCCAGAAAACAAGTAAAGTAGCTTTGTGCTATTTAAAGTAGATGGGCATATTTTTTCTAAATTCAGTATCTCATATTGGACTTTACAAATGTTAATAATTTTACCTATGTTATTTATGCTGGTTTATGTGGCTGTGCTTGCATTTTTTAAAAAAAATATTTTGCTTTTTTCATTTATTTCAAGAGAGGGATCAGTAGAGAACATTACTCTGGTAATCCCAAATTGATTTAGTTATATACATTTCAAAAGGCTTTTAGCATTGTTAAAACCTTTTTCATCGTATTCTCATCTTCAATACAACTCAGGTTTGTGATAACACTCTCTCAAGTAAAGGAAAAGGATTTCATTCCATGTGTATTTGTGTGTGTGTGTGTGTTTGTGTGTGTGTTGAATGTCAATAAAACAATAATTTGTTAAAATAAATACAATTATGCTGTGATAAGAAAAAATATCTATAATTGCAGTTACAATTTCTTATTTCAACCTCCTGATTTCAAATGCACATGCATACATTATCCCTTAGATTTTATATGCCTGAACGCTAATATAGTTGCTATGTGGAACAGTAGTAATATAAAAATAAATATTTAATTAGCTTCCTGCAGCATGATATTGCATAGGTAAAAATCTTATTCTTTAGAAGGAAAATAGACTTTATGGGTAATTTTTAATAGTAAATAATAATAATCTCAATTAAATGTCATAGTCTATTTTTTTTCTTAAAATCAAATTAACAGCTGATTTTGCTGTCACAAATGTTGTTTTATCTAGCGATACCAAATGATGAAGTATTTTAATATATATACATACCAACACATGCATACATATATGCAAAAATCATCGGGAGTTAAATAAGCCCTTGAATCAAAGTCCTATGGATTGGGACAAGTTTTAGGTAGATGGGACAGAACACCTGATAGGCAGAAGTTGAATTTAGATGTGTAAATCCATCAGTTTCCTGGTGGGCAGTCCTTGAAATTTTTCAAAATTGTTTGAAATGTCTGTACTATACACTTTATAGATTATTTTCCCTCTTCATTTTTTAAGTCAATCTCTTAAATAGTCTGTCAGCAAATCCAAAATATGAATGGAACTATAGATAGACTATATTTGTTCCCAGCAATTGGTATATTTTATATTTTGTATTTATTTTGAAACTCAGCAGTTATATAAAATAATATGTATTGTAGACTACACCATATAGACATGGGGAATAGAATATTTTTTTATGGATTTAGATTCATTTATCAAATTGGCTAAATAGGAAAAAAAAGCATGTAAATGCTTTAAAACACAATGTTTTATTTGCTAGATATTCTTTGTAGGCTTCTGAGAAGGATACAGTCTTTCCACAGTTCCATCTTCTCTCTCTGTGTGTATTTGTACTGTGGTCAGAGTTCCGTACCGTGTTTTGCATTAAGTAATTATAACAATAGGAATTGTTTTTTTCCCATTTGCATGATGATTTAGGAATATAATTGCTGTTTCTGAAGTATCATATTTACTAAAATGCATGCACATGGTAACTGTTACTAATAATGGGAACAACTTTACCTTTATGCTATTGTATAGAGTGGGCATGGGTGTAAGTATAGATATCAGTATAAAATGTTTGATGTTAATACTTCTGAAAACCTTTTAGGCAACGATCAAAACATGTTTATTTTGCTATGAGAAAATGTCTACCGTTAATATACAGAGGACAGTATCTACTACCTGCTGTCATGCATTAATTTGTATTAAATACTGAGCCAAACTATAATACCTTGCTAATAGTAGTAAGTAAATATTCTTGTATTGCTTCTTCCTCATATATGAATCCATGTGTTTCTTTGGCATGCATATATTATATGGAAATTGTAGGAGACAGAGTGGGAATCTGAATTTTATTCAGCAGGATCATACACTCTTGGATTATTTTGTTGTATGAGTATCACATGGTAACATCCTTTTAAAACAGTTGTTTAACAATGAAATATTGGAAATATTTCATTTATGATACATACTTTGGTGCCTTGATTATTAGTTATAAAAATTCCATCATTCATTTTAGTACTTGCTCAACAGATCAGAATACCCACAATAAACCTGCAAATATTTTCTTACTATATTAGATTTGCCAGGCCCTTTTCTCAAATTTAAAATGGTCAAATCAGTTTAGGTTACAGACATTTGGATTCTGGGAGTGGTGTTGTACTGTTTTATATGAGCATGTGTATACAATAATAATGCTGGATGATGATGAAGATAATGATGGTGGTGGTGATTTTAAATTTATGGAAATAAACACTCTACTGACTGTTTTTGATCCAAACGAGGTGATAAATGGAGGACAATGACTTCATTTTCTTCTGGCCAGTGGGGAAAAATAATTATACTTTCTTTTGCAGCTGCGGTGGTTTATACTGAATATTACCCACGTGGTTACAGTTTGTGATTACATGTTTTCTAAAGTGGTAATTGAATGAAGGGTTTTAGTTGTGTGTTACTTCCTCTGATGTGACTCTTCAACTGTTATTTCAAGAGCAGTACTGTTCGACATGACTTGCAATTATTATTTCCTTTGACTGGACATCCTTTTTTTCCACTGGTGCCTACAGATCTTCTGAAGTTTTTTTTTTAATTAACATTTTATCCTTTCTTTTCAAACACTACAGCTCTGTTAATAGAGACAGTAAAACATGCGTATTAATGCATATTGAAATTAGTATGAAACTCCAGCATCCTTCCAAATTAGATCTATTTTCTTTTTTCTTTGTTAACCTGCCAGGCCTTTCAAACGGTTTTGGAGATGGCAATAAAGAGTCAGAAATAGCTGACACTCCAGGAAGAAAAGTTGAACCTCGTCGCCGTTGTGCATCAGAGTCCAGCATATCTTCAAGCAACAGTCTGTTGTGTAACTCAAGGTAAAAATATGTTTGCTTAAATGAAAGGATGCTCAAGATGTAGTGGAGGGATCAGTGATCCCTTATAGATGGAATCCATAACACACATAAACGGACACAGAGATTCAAAAGTTAAGTTTAGAAAATTAAATATCTCTTAATGTTGCATGAATGTATATACTAACAAACAGAAAGGAAGAGAGCTTTGCAATTTTGCCTGAGATGGATTTTAGTCCTTAGTATAAAGTTCAGGATTTTTAGTTCTCAAAGAAAGCAACTTTTTTGCTATGCTAGCTATCTTTTCTTATCAGGGATTCTAGGCCTAGTTTGAAATTTAAACATCTTTAAAAAGTGCTCTGTGTTATTTTGGCTTTCTGAATTAGAATTGAAATAATTCCTGTTTGCCCTTACAACTTGAACTACCGGATAGTTGCATGAACATAGGTGTATTGGGATAATTTTTGGATCTCTAAAGAAAATATTTTTTTGTTGATTTCTAATACATTTTAAAATATGTGTAGTTTTAGCCTGCCAAAATGTGGAAAAGGTAAACCAGCGCTAATACGAAGGCACACCTTAGAAGACAGAAGTGAGTTGATATCATGCATTGAAAATGGAAACTTCGCAAAAGCAGCAAGAATTGCAGCTGGTAATTGGCATATTTTCATGTATATGTATCTGTGTGTATATTTATAAGTATTTATCTATCTCTATAGCTTCCAGTTTGTTTGGTAATCTAAAAGGCCTTGCCTCTCCAGACCTGGGCATCTGTACTCAATGAAATGGATTGTTGTCCTTTTATTATATATACACCACTTAATGCCATAGTGTGTAAAAGAGTCTTTTAATTTGCATGTGTTTTCTTAACCTCACTTATACTTCCTTTGGACTGGCCACCCCCAGGTCACATGATCATAGTTTGGGCACTTGGCAGTCAGCTTGCATTTATGGCCTTTTGCAGCATTCCCAGTCATATGACCACAGTCTGATGTTTTGCTTGAAATCGGTATTTATTTTTAGTTTCCAGCAAAAAATGCCCATTGCAGGCAATGGCTTAATGACCACCATGTTCACTTAATGACTGCTGCTGCAAAAAAGTTAAAATAGAGTGTGGTCAGGTGATGATCCACTAAACCAGGGCCACGCTCACAGCCGGTTTAGCAAAGGGGGAAAAAACTCCCTATATGTCAGGTAATGCTGCTGTGACGCCATGACGCCATGAGTTTGACTCCCCTGCACTAAACAAATGGTGGGACTTATGACTTTAATTCTGGGCTCAACTATGGTCATAAGCTCTCTTAAATCTTAAATATAACAATAATATTTTCATCTTCTTATCTTTTTGTAAACATACTCAATAGCTTTCATACATGTCATTTCCTTCCTTTAAGATGTGCTGTGATAAAGGTTTGCTAATAGTACCACATTTTTCTCGGTTTCTTCATGGCTATTTGTCACTGGTTACTTTTGGGAGTATGTTGCCTATAAATGGCCCCATCAATCCACATAGGCGGGAGGGGGCAAATAAAGAGTCTTTCCTTTCATAAATCTAGATGAAAGGAGCTAGAAATTAGGCTTTCTCAGTGGCAGGCCTTTTTCATTTATACAGTTGATTCAGATTTCAGTGCTTATGATTGTATATTAATTTTGTTTAATTGTGAACCATCTATAGTTGTACTCGTCAACATATAAATAGTTGTAAATAAATGATCTGCGCATGCTAACATTTGAATCCAGTTCAGTGACTATTTTCATGCTCCACAGTACAGATGGCAGATTTCTGTTAGCAAATGCTATTTCTGTGTTTATTTTCTTTATTAAATATTACACTACAAGTAATCCTTGACATGACCACTCCCTTAATGGTGCTGAAAAAGTGACTAGCAGTCTGGCCTCAAAGTTATAACCATTGCACCATGGTCACATCACAGTTCAGGCATTTTGGCAATGGGCTTGCATTTAAAATAGCAGCCTCTTGCAGTCATGCAATTCCAGTTTGTGCCTTTCTCAGCTGGCTTCTGGCCTGTAAAGTTAATGAGAGAAGCCAGATGGCTCAAATTCACTCCCCACTGCAGTGATTCACTTAATGGCCATGTAAAAATGGTTGTAAAATCAGGTCCAGTCATCTGATAACCCACTTAACAACAGCTTCACTCGGCAAACATACTTCTTGTCCCAATTGTCATAAATTAAGGACTACTAATAAAGATTGTGAATCATGCTAGATAGCAATAACAATAACATTTAGGCTTATATTTCACCTCATCGTGCTTTATAGCACTCTCTGGGCATTTTACAATGTAGAAGCATTATTTGTATATTGCCCCCAACAGTCTGGGTTCTCCTTTTATTAACCTCGGTAGAATGGGAGGCTGAGTCAATCTTGAGCCCCATCAGAATCGAACTCCAGGCTGTGGGCAGAGTTTTCCGACAATACTGCACTTTAATCTCTACATCCCCAGATCTTAGTTAATATAGGACAAGAAAAATGTTGCTTAAAGTTGTTTCTTAGTTTCTTCATTCTTTTATTCTCAAAAAAGTATCCTGAATTTGTCGTTCCATCAGCTTAACCTTACAGATCACAACAAATTATTTTCTAAAACAACTTTCTTCATTTTAGAAGTTGGACACAATAATATGTGGATTTCAACAGATGCTTCCAATTCTGTCCTTGAACCTCTAAAAGTTGTGTGGGCCAAATGTAGTGGCTATCCTTCCTATCCAGCACTGGTAAGTTAGCACTCCATCAACAAAACCTTTTGGGGAAAACCCAATTTACAGAGTAAAGATCTGTATATAGGAATCACATTTCATTAGAGATAAAAGCAACTATCCTGCTATTCACATCTAAAATTTAGTCTGTAATTTCTTAATTCCTAATGTGATAAATAACCTGTTTTTTTGAAATTGTCAGAATGTAGCTCTATCTGTCATGTATATTCAGTTATACGAACTTTTACCAATACGTATTTTGTATATCATAAAAAAATAAACCAACTTGCACTCATAGACAGAAGTACAAGTGCTTAATGAAATAACAAGTTTGTATCTGATTGCTCAGTTACAGACAAACATTACGTTTTTTAAAAAACAAAACTTTCTGAATCTATTTGGAATTCATTGCATAGGGAAACACTGAGCTAAAATGATAAATACATAAGCATCTATAAATTCTTTAGATGTGTATATGTGTATATACATTCATGTACATCTGTATTTCACATCTTGTTACTAAATATGACAGCAACAGTCTGAAAAGCAATGCAATTGATTATATGACAATTTGTTCACATGCCGTTTTTTAAGAACTTCAGTAAGTTAAATTTTAGGATTGTGTAGAACTTCGGGTTCAAAGGCAAAATACATGTAGCACTTTCTGCAACTCTGTTAATATATTTTCCCAGAAGGAGGGTAGTTATTAACACCCTGTAAATGTCACAGCTGGAAAGTTCCAAATAGCAGCACATTTTTGTATTTGAATCCCAAACCCCGCACACCTGTAACGTATTTAGGTTTATGTCTACTGGTCTGAATATTAGGTCTGCACAGAATTAATTTACATCCAGTATGTAAATCTCTGCCAGACAATCCCTTTACGAAAGCAGACTTCAATCAGGTCTTTTGACTTCCAGTGGAACGTGCTTGAGGAAGAGCTAGGAGGAGGAGGAGGGAATAAAGATGTTAGTGTGGAAATTGGTTCTGAGCTAGAATATCTCAGGGGAGATATGTTGGTATACTCTAGATTTCACTTATTGATAAGTTCATAGTAATATTAATATTGAAATATTTTTAAAGAATCTTTAAAATATCGCTAGTTACTTATTTGCCTCTCCATTTTATAGATAATTGATCCTAAAATGCCTCGTGTTGCTGGTCATCACAATGGTGTTACAATACCAGTGCCACCCCTTGATGTATTGAAAATTGGTGAACAAATGCAGACCAAATCAGATGAAAAACTTTTTTTGGTTTTATTTTTTGATAATAAAAGAAGTTGGTAAGTGATTCTTCTCTCACCTTAATTTTTCTTTTCTTTGTAAGACAAATAGATATTTATTGGAAATATTCTTTGATAGAAAATGATTGCTCCAAATTTTGTATTAGAGGAGCAGGGTGTTAATTGTGAAAGTAAGCAGTGTTTCTTTAAATAGTCTCTGTAAGGACTGCTGCCTTTAGCAATGTCTGCAGTTATGACTTGGATGAAAAAGTAGTTTTGTAACCAGTCCTTGTCTTTACGACTTTCACAGATCTGCAAAGCAAAAGGCAGCTGAAGGAATATTATAAAATTGAGATTTCATTTAACTTTTCTTTTTATATAACAATTTGTATAAAAATGTATAGCTTGTAAGGTCGTCCTTGACTTATAATCATTTCTTTAGTGGCCATTTGAAGTGACAACAGCAGCATAAGTCACGGTACAACAACAGCATAAGTTATTGAAAGAAGTTTTTCACGCTTAAGACCACTGCAGTATCCTCATGGTCATGTGATCAAAACCCAGATGCTTGGCAACTGGTTTATATTTATGATGGTTGTAGTGTCCTGAGGTCATGTGATCATCTGTTGCAACCTTTTGACAAGCAAAGTCAATAGGGTAGGGGTGTCCAAACTTGGCAACTTTAAGACTTGTGGACTTCAACTCCCAGAATTCCCCAGCCAGCTCTGGGGAATTGAAGTCCACAAATCTTAAAGTTGCCAAGTTTGGACAACCCTGCAATAGGGAAACCAGATTCACTTAACAACCATGTCACTCCTTAACAACTGCAGTGATTTATTTAACAACTGTGGCAAGAAAGATTGTAAAAAGGGACAAAACTCAGTAACTTTTGCTTAGCAACAGAAATCTTGGGCTCAGCTGTGTTCGTAAGTTGAGGACTATCTATACAGGTTTTTACAAACTAATGCAAACAAAAGTACAGAGAAAAAGAAATGTGTGTTTGTGTCTGTATGCTGGTGTGTAAGATTACTTCCTCCAGGCAAGTTCAAACATATCTAATTGATCACCCCGTCTGATATTTGTTTCACTTCTCTTTGCTATAGCTCCTGCTTTCTATAATAAAATTTTTATTGGTTTTTCAAGATTTATAGGGAAAAGGGTAAATGGACAGGTATACAAATTTTGGCAGTTGCAAAGTGTGTGAGGCCCCCCTCCCTCCATACCCATAGTATACATTTATATATAATGCATTAGTATATAATTGATTACAATCAGCATATTAGTTCTATTATTAAATTCAATCAAATTAAACATTACAGTATAAAATCCAAATATAATTCCATTTTCACTTTCGGTCAGTTTATAATAATATGATTTTCTTGTTTATTTTTGTGATCTGAGTCTTCTTGCTATTGCCCCATCTCCCTCCACTGGCAGAGCTCTGGCCCCTCCCGTGTCCTGCGTGTCCGTTGTGGTATCTGGTGGTTTCTCTAGGAGTGTTTTATTTTTTTCCATAAAGGCCTGCGCCTCTATGGGTGAATTAATTCTAATTCTTGTCTCCTCCCAGAATATCAGCATACCTTCAGGCATCAACCATCTAAACCACACCCCTTTCTGGTATAATTTATTCGCTAATTGCGAATAATTTTTTCTTTTTTCTCTAATCTTCTTAGGGATCTGCTTCAGAATGGTTATCTCCATATCATGATATGTCAATGCTTGCCCCCTTTGTACACCCAGAATTTCATCTCTTGTGCTTTTTCTAAGGAATTTAATGTGAACCTCCCTGGGTACATTGTGTGTTCTAGCGTAAGCTGAGTTCACTCTATAAACCAGGTCTATATCCCACCCCATCAGTTGTTTTTCTTTGTGTGTGTAGTCAGCCAAGATGTTTGTCATGATGTCCCTTATATTTTCCCCATCTTCTTCTATAACATTTTGAAATCTAAGATAATAGGACATTCTCTCAAATTCTAATTTCATCTGTTGGATGTCAAGATCTTTGTTCCCTTTCTGCACAGCTTCCACCCCCCCCCCTCACCTCCTCCACCCCCCCTTCCACAAGATCCAGTCTCTGTGAGTTCTTATAAATTTGGGCTTGATTTTCTTTAATTTCATCTTTCATTTCCCTTAGCTGTTTCTTGATTTCCTCCTGGCTCTGTAAAATTTGTTGAAGCATTTGTTGAAAGTCCATCTCTATAGTCTTAGGTTGCATCAGTTCTGTTATCTTTGACTGTGTGGCTGGACTGGATGTTACAGATGTTGGAGCAGACGTGGCAAAGCCAGGTTTCCCAGGAGGTGGTCTTTTGGATGCCATCCTTTATAACATTAGAAATTCAGTCCATATATAAGATAAACAGTTAGAAAAGAAGGGTAGGCATAGCTCCTGCTTTCTAGAATGTGACTTTCCCCCTCCCAATGTGAAGTTAGCCCTATCACTGTTGGCATTTCTGAAGTTTTTGAAAATGTGTTTTTTTGTCCAGTAGTCTTGGGGAATCTCATGGGAAGCCTGTTGGATTATTATTTTGTGTTTCGATGTTCTTTTTATTAATTTTTTAAGTTTTCAACAGTTGTGATATTGCGATATTGTTTTAATTGTATACTGCCCAGAGGCACTTTCAGTGGGATGGGAGAATCATATATATTTTTTTAAACTAATTAACCGTAAATAACATGGCTTAGGATTCCCATATTTCTTCTAAAAGTTGTTGCTAAATCATAATCTAATTTGACTGGATTGTCGGATCATTTTTTTCCCAAGAAAAAGTTTTGAAACAAAATTTAAATTAAACCTTGCTCTTGTCTTGGCCCCATCACATTTGGAACTGTAGCAAAGACTAAGTGCTTCACCAGCCCTCAAAAGGTATACACCGTTAGTTAAAATGATAAGGTAGACATTTTAAAAAAAGGATTATTGGAAAAGCATTCAGTATTTAATTATTTTTTATTCCGAAATCATTTTTAATCTTTTTTCTTTAATTTGTTTACAGGCAGTGGCTTCCAAAATCCAAAATGATTCCACTTGGGATCGACGAAACAATAGATAAATTAAAAATGATGGAAGGTCGAAACTCAAGTATTCGTAAAGCTGTAAGAGTTGCTTTTGATCGTGCTATGAACCATTTAAGTAGAGTTCATGGAGAGCCAGTCAGTGACTTCAGTGATATTGACTAACATAGGTTGTCACCAAGATATAAAACAACCTTGTGTAGGGAACTACAAATTAACCTCTTTGTCTACAAGAATGTATTGAAGATACAGCTCAGTAATCATTGATCCAGTGGCAGAATTCTGCAGACTAAACTGGTTGAGCAGCTTCTCTAAATCACCATTGCCATATTGATTTAAAAGTTTTATCATTATGTTGCTGTTTCAAGCATTTCCATTAAAATATATCTTGTTCATAGTGTTTATAAAATGTACATATATGTATAGTCAGCTCTTAACTTATTCTGATTTTAGATGTAGCTTTTTAAAATTTCTTTTCTTTTGTTTGGGAAAAAAAGATAGATTGTCGCTTCCATTTCTTTTCACATAAAACAAAATACATAGGCACCACTATCCAGCATTAGGTGCTAAGGGACTTTCTAAGGAAATAACATCAGATTGGTTTAGTAGATCATATATTATGATGCGGTGCTGCTTATGTAACTTTTTTGTGATCCATAGTTTTTAACAAGGCCTCTGAATGTTTGACTTTGCAAAAATCATTACTCTTTGCACAAAGTACCACATACCTAAACTGTAAATTTATGACAACAAATAAATATTTTAAATAAGGAATTACATTATTTTGGAGGGTACTTTGTGAGAAATATAATGGGAATAAAATTATGCTATGTACATCAGTTGAAAAATATCTCTAAAAAACACTCCATTGTTGCCCAAAATACCATTTTAGACATTTGTTGTGATTACACAACACCAACTTAAAGCTTGTTAAGTGTATTATTTCTCACAAACCCATATCTCATCTATCTCCCCTGAATTTTATGTGCCTCCCTGTGTTATATTTATTGTAGAAAATGTATTACTTTGCTTTATAAAGAGAAATAAATAAGAAAAGTATATTGATATACATTTTTATACAGGCACATAAGACAATTTGCTTTGAGAAAAAAAGTTGTCTTGAAAATGGTTGTATAAAATACCTTGATGGGTTGTGTGTAATTTGACTTTTTTTGTAACTTGTAATCTTTGCTTCAGTGAGGGGATTTATGTAACTTTTAATTTTAGAACACTTTGGTAGCAATAGAAAATTTGGATACATTTTTGTATGGTACATGTGATGTATATAGAATTAGTACTTTATTTTTATTTCAAAGAGGTAAAGCATTACATTTAGGGAAGGAAATGATAGGGTGGGTTTCCATTAATATCTTTTATATTAAAAAATAAAGTCAACTATTGATTGTTGTAGCTACTTTCTTTCATGTTCACTGGGATACTGAATTTGTAACAATGAAAATAGCAAGTATGTTTTCAATGTGATTTATAATGACTACGTTATTTATAAGTGCACTGCGTTTGAACTCTTCGTTGATAATTTAAATACTGTACCAAGGTATATAATATGCAACACCAAATAATGCATATGAATGCACGGAATATTTATGCCCAGCTTTTTTTAAAAAATAATGGGTTAGCAAATATGGTAAAGCCAATACTTTTAAAATCTTTTAAAATCGTTTCATTGGGTATTCTTCATTGTAAAACCTGCTTGAATCTTTATTTTAAAGCTACAGCCAATTTTGGAATAGTTTCTAATGTTTTTATTCCCTATGGTTTGTAATACCCCCTCCCCATAGAGCTTGAAATAAAATTCCTTTCTCAAATGATACTTTTGTCATGCATTTGGCCCCTTAAAATGTCTTCCAGATATCCAGAATTGTTGAATTTCCATTGAATCCTAGTCCTCATGATGGAAATTCCACCAGCTTTTTTCTTAAGAATTCATTTTAGCATAAGGATCTGAATAAAGAATGTATACATTCATGAGCTCTAGGCAATAGTTCATAATATTTCAAACATACAGTTGCTGCAACCCAAGTTTTGTATGTACATATAATCTAATACTCAAGTGAATGTAATTGCTAGAAGAACTCTTGGAAGTATTTGAAGTTTCCTTTGATAACAAGAATTCAAAATGTCAGCTATAAATGAGTAGACATATTAAGAAATAGCTGTATAAAAGGTACAGAGGATGGACTCTAGCACGAGTCCAAAAGCTCAGAAGACTAAACTTCTGGTCCCGATGACTGACCCAGATTAAATCCTGCAAAAAAAAATGCAGAATTTAACTAGGCTAGAAATTATATTTTATATTTTTGAATAATGCACATTTTGAGTTTATTTATATAGATAGAACAACTACTTCATTCTTCCTAGAAATTTTACTAGTCATACTAAATAAACCCATATTATCAGTATAAGTTTATCCAGTAAGGATGAGTTCTAAGTCTGCATCAATTTAGACATACCTTTTTTTTAACAGTCTGTTTATACATTTTCTCTTTGCATACATAACTTTGTGAACTCTGTATTGTCTGGATCAAATTGCTTACATAACACTTACGTTTTTTCCCTAATTTCTACCTCTTGCTATCCAATCATTGATAAATCAAGTCCCATATTTGAAAATATTCTGTATCTTCTTTTTCTTTATCTTTAAAGTCAATCTGTCAATTCATGCACAGTCTAGTATGTTTTTAATTACATCTTCTGTATATGTTTCTTCATTTTTCCAGTGATGTGCAAATGCAATTCTTGCTGCTGTCAAAAGATGTAATATTAAGTATATATTTCCTTTTATCATACTTTTCTGGTACTATACCGAGCAAAAATATTTCTGGTTTATAATCTATATGCTGCTTTAACATTTTTTCTAACCATGTATGTAGTTTTGTCCAAAATTATGTTGCTTTTGCACACATCCAGACATTAGACATATCTTTCATAAATACTTCAAAACCTGTTTAATTTATTGCCACTGAGTGTCCGAATACCAAAACCCCTTGGCAGAAGAAATGATTTTTTTTTAAAAGATGCTAGCATTTTGTTCAAGGTAAGTTAAAAAATAAAATAAAATAAATGCTGATCACAATTATAATGAAAGCTGATTTTCCTCTCTAACCCATTACAGAATGATTTCAAAAAAGGCATTGCCTTATCTATATGATGACATTTTAATGAGAATTTGAAGTAGAAATGGAAGTGCACTTTTGTCATGCACTGGAAACATTTTATTTTCTTCTGCAGCTACCTGTTTGACTTCCAAATCAGTTCTAATATGTTAGTGCACTGCGATTGAGTTTGTGCATATTGGAACTGACTAATTGATCATACAAAATAGTTTAGATAATGAACTCATGCATTATGATTATGGTTTACTGAATTTTCTCATGTTGGTTTACCTTCAATTACTGTGGGTGTGTGTGAAATCTCATACTCTTAATGGACAATTGTTTTGAAAGATAAGGTGATTTTACAGATAGGTAAACACTAGATGTTTTGGGGGGTACAGGTACATTCAATGAGTTGATAGTCTAGTTTCTTATTGGTACAGGTTTAGGAGTACGATGAACAGTTGCAGGAACTAGGTGTTTTTGGTCAAATAAAAACAGGGTTAGCTAGGGGTGACATGATAGCAGTCTTCTAATACTTCTCTATCACGGAGAGGAGGTTGACCTGTTTTCCAAAGCATTTGGGAACAAGAAGGAATGGGAGGAAGATCATTAAGATCCAACATAGAACTAAGGAGAAATGTCCTCACTAAGATCAATTGATCAGGAGAAAGACTCGTCTTCAGAAATTGGGAGTACAGTACTCCATCATTGGAGGTTTTCAAAAAGAGATTGAACAGCTATTTGTCTGGAATGGAATAGAGTTTCCTAGAGAGTTGGATTAGAAGATCTTCAACTTCCCTTCCAACCCTGATGTTTTATGTTCTACTTAAGAATTACTCTAAAACTATGTTTAAATGCAATCAGCAGCAGCTGGCAAGTGTGGGAATAATTATGGAATGAACCAGAAGAGAGAGCTCTTGCTTCACTATGCATCTAATCTCAATGTATTACCACTGTTGGTTAGCATCTGTTCAATTTGATTCAGGTCTCTGAGCTGTCAATCAAAGCAGAATAGTCCTGAAAACAGTGCTGGAAGTTGAGGGGTGGGGTTACGCCTGAACTGGTTTGAGCTGGCTGATCTCTAGATTTTGCTTGGTTGCACCACGAGCAACAGAATAGTTCATGGACTATCAGATTGTTATCCAAATTAATACCTGTGTATAATTGGGACAATTCTAGCAATTGTTGGAGATCAAATGAAGCTGATGGCATGAGGACACAACAGAAAAAAAGTTATGCTGTGCGCGCAAACATACACACACCCCTATTTATTCTGTGTGAATCCTAAGCAAGATGAATGAAAGTAATTTATATTCTCAGGCTCATGTTAGACAATATTAATCAAGTGGTAACATTGCATTACTATATTATCTTGAAATGTGGGGATCCAATTGGACTGTGCATTTAATTTTGATGTTTTTTTTTAAAAAAAATAAACTGATGTTCCAGTTTGATAGAAGTGTTCAATCTGTTAGATTAAAATATTACTCTTTTAGAAGGTTAATTGACTAGATGTATGCTGTTACTAGAGCCAGTTGGTATAGTAATGGGGCATCAGGCTAAAAACCAAGAGACTACGTTCCAGTTCAGCATTGGGCACAAAGCCATCAGACTTGCCAAAACAACTGCAGGGATTTAACTAGGTAGTATCTGAGAATTGGACACAATTCATTGGAAGGGGAGGGAAAATGCTGTTAATATCAGACAATTGGACCAAATATTTTAAAATGCTCATGAGCAAATAAAACTAAGCATCGAAGGCTTTACCTATTTCAATCGTAAAGGTTTTCATTTAACCAAGTTGTGAATGCTACGATACCAAACTGAGAAGGGTAAAGACAAATTACATTTGATTGTATTTAACATAGATTAATGATACACATATTTGCTGCTCATAGTCAATAATTCCTCATATTAAAAATCAACATTTAACCACGAATGTTAAAACAAATTCTGAGCCCTGAGTTCAAGGCAGTTTGAATGTCTTCAGCTCTGGTATCTTGGATTTCTTAAATTTTTCATGACTTCCATGTAAATTTCAGTTATCCGTATCATGGGCACTCCATAGCATAACCTCACAAGGAAAGTCTATGGCTTTCCTAATAATCCTAATAAAATAACAGTTGCGAAGGCCTGCAATCTTTAGAGGACCCCTCACATCCTGGACATAAATTGTTTCAACTCCTACCCTCAAAACAATGCTATGGAGCACTGCACACCAGAACAAGAAGACACAAGGACAGTTTTTTCCTGAACGTCATCACTCTGCTAAACAAATAATTCCCTCAACAATGTCAAACTATTTACTAAATCTGCATTGCGATTACTATTAATCTTCTCAGTAACTTGCTTGTATACTTATGATTTATATTGATAGTTTCCTAGTATGTTTTGCTTGCTTATTTGTACCCTATGACTATCATTAAGTGTTGTACCTTATGATTTGTGACAAATGTATCTTTTCTTTTATGTACACTGAGAGCATATGCACCAAAGACAAATTCCTTGTATGTCCAATCACATTTGGCCAATAAAGAAATCTTTCTAAAGTAGTGCATCATAGAACAAAATTCCTTGGAGTGGAGAATCCAAGGATAGAACTGATTTATGAGAAACATTTTGCTGATGAATGCCAGCAGAAGAGAAGGACAACTTCTTATGGACATCCAAAACAAGTTCCATATATTCACAAGGAGTTTTCTGAATTAGATGAGGTGCTTTGTTTTTTATTTAAATCTCTTCTCCCCCTTTTATAACGTGAACTGTTTGTGTCTTTCCTTCAGTTGCTTCAATTCATTGTTGGGCCATATACAAATCCAGCTGGACTCACATCCTAGCAGCCTTCTCCAGCCTGAGAGCTCTATAGGCGCATGGATTTCAATTCCCAGAACTCCTTGTTAGCAAAACCCTGTCTCTCTTCTGCAACTTCAAGTCCACATGTTTCAAGAATGACAAAGTTGAGAAGGGGCAGTAGTGCATTAGCTAAGATTGGCAGTTTTACACCAGAAAAGACAATGATTTTCTTCCTACTGATGCCCATCTCCAAAGGATGACTTGGGGAAGCGTGACTCTTCTTACTGGGAATTCTATCATGGGGTTGTTCAGTTTTACAGCTGTGTATTTTAGGATGTTTCTCAATCTGGGCAACTTTGATATATGTAGATATCCCTAGGCAGCTAGGAAATTCTAGGAGGCGAAATCCACATATTTCAAAGTTTTTAAAGTTTATAAAATACTGATCGAAGATAGGGTGTCAGTTGCCTTCAGTATACAAATACAGCAGAACCTTAAGAATTTGATAGAAACAAACTATCCTTCAATTTAGATGAGACAAGTATTATAGTTCCCCATAAAGATCAAGTACGCACCTTAAGAGTCCTGGCTCTATAATCATCACTGGGTCATTGTCACCTAAGACCTCAGTATTTAGGGACACATTTCTATAACTCAGAATGAAATGCCAACATAATGGCCAACCATGGGTTAACATAGCTCATCATAGTAACTGTTAGGTGATTGGCTGAACCAAGAACCTGACTGTAAAACTAAATTCCAATTTGGTTTCCCTCTTTTTTTATCTTTGCACCCAATGGGAATTGGAACAAAAGTATGTAAAGGAACATCGAATGCCATCTGTCCATTTGTCTGTCCATCATCAGAGAGTTTTCAGCAACTCCCTGAAAACTGAACAAGTATAAATCTTTTGGGATGTTAAACACACTGTGTTCCTATTTTCTGTGATGTTTGATCTGTTCTATAGGAGTGTCTCTACATTTTATCATGTGTTTGTTTTACTCTTGTGATGAAATTTACTCACTAGCTCCATGATGGCCAACCTATGGCACGCATGTCACAGGTGGCACGCAGAGCCCTCTGTGGGCATGAGAGCCATTGCCCCAACTCAGCTCCACAGCGCATGCGTGTGTGCCTCCCACCGGCCAGATGATTTTGGGGGGTCTGCTGCGGATGTGCGGGGGTAGGGCATATGCGAGAGACATGTATGTATGCATGGGGGGGGCGGGGGTGTGGCATGCCCATTTTGTGGTCCCAGGACGCTGCATGGAGGCCTACTAGGCCCAAAATGGGATGTGGGGGGGTTGCATGTGCAGGGGGACCGTTGGCGGTCGCAATTGCAGGGGGCGGGGCACGAGATGTCATGCACGTATTATATTATGGGTGCGGGCGCACACGTTTGTGCTTTTGGCATGCGACAACAAAAAGGTTAGCCATCACTGCACTAGCTATTTGTCTAATGCAGTGCTGGAAGAAATAAAGAATATTGTCAGAAACTATTTCTTTATGCTCACCTATGGTTATTCATGTTCTTTTCATGCTTTCCTCATTTATAGTGATTTTTATTGGACTCTGTTAAAAGGACAGGGATTTTTTTTTAAATAGTGGCATGATGTGCTGCTGCTATTAAAATAAATCTAAAAGGACATCAACTTAACACCAAAAAATACTCTTAGACGTACATTATAGGCGGATGGGGAATTTAATATTGCCGCTTGTTAAGAAATAAAAGCCAAATCTGGAGAAATTCTTTCATTCTAGATAGGTAACCACCTTTATTGCTAAAATTCAACGGTCATGTTTACAAAAAAATAGTGGTTATATTTCAAATGAAATGACAAGTTCCCTGGGATATAGAAGAAGTGAAGGAAGGTTTTGCCTCCATTTAAAATAAGTGGAACTGATTTAGAACTTGGGGATATTGAAACATTTTCTCTTCATAAGGAATTCAGATAAGTTTCACCACACCAGACTTTGAGAGGTCTGCTTATTAAGAATTTTTGTTCTTTGAATGTCCAAGGACTGGAAAGTAGTAAAGGTATGTAGTCTTTTTCAGACTTCTCTTAAGTATTAAGGATAATTTCCCAAGGAACCAATCTACTTTTTTTTTTTTTAAAAATGCCATGTATATTGGCTGTATTCCAAAAATGGATAGAAGAGAAGAAGAAGAAAAGATGGAACCTACGCATACAAGGTGAAGAGGAGAATAAATATTTGTTTCTCTTCATTAAAAAACATTTTTAAAATCCATATCTTTCTCACAATAATCAAATAGGAAGTTTATGATTTCTCCCCGGATGCATATTTACTCAATGAGGATTTAACCCTTCCTAAGGTAAACATTCCCCTTGCACATATGTGCTAGTCGTTCCTGACTCTAGGGGGCAGTGCTCATCTCCGTTTCAAAGCCGAAGAGCCAGCACTGTCCAAAGACGTCTCCATGGTCATGTGGCCGGCATGCCTAAATGCTGAAGGCGCACGGAAGGCTGTTACCTTCCCACCAAGGTGGTCCCTATATTTCTACATGCATTTTTATGTCCTTTCGAACCGCTAGGTTGTCAGAAGTTGGGACAAGTAACGGAAACTCACTCCGTTATGCGGCACTAGGGATTCGAACCGCCAAACTGCCTACTTTTTTGATCAGCAAGATCAGCATCTTAGCCTCTGAGCCACCGCATCCACTTACCTTTCCTATCCCCCCCTTAAAATCTTTTTCATAGTGTGTTTTATTTATTTTCCAAGCATGAAAAAATACAGGCTGGGTGAAGATGGAAGAAGAGCAACAGAGGCTCCCTTTTTTCTTAGGACCACAACATTGGAGATAAAATGTGCTAATGAAATATATATTTGAGAAAAAAGAGCTCAGATTGGCAAGATCAAATAATCTGTTCATTTTTTAAAAAAATCCCAAAGCTGCATCCAAGTTTGTTCAGCCGAGTCAATAAAAAAGACTAATGAACAGTAAAAACCAGAAGAGCAAAAATGAAGAATTAATAAATCAATAAGCACATTGTATTTAATCATAATGTTATGATCATTTATGTTCACTTCACTATACCTATTAAGTTACAAGGTTTTTATTGATTGATCTTAAGGCATATTTGTGTTTAGTATTTAAACTTCTCCTGTCCTATGTTGGGAAAATCTTGTCAAGACTGAGAAATGTTGGTAACACCTTGTAAAATACCATATTTTTCCGAGTATAAGACGCACCATTTTTCCTCAAAAAAGAGGCTGAAAATCTGGGTGCGTCTTATACATCAAATACAACATTTTTTGCCTCCCGAAGCCCCATCCCCTTCACCAAAATGGCCGTGCGTACCCTTACTGAGGCTTTCCAAGAGCTCCTGGGGGCTGGGGAGGGCAGAAATGAGAAAAAATGGGCCGTTTTTGCCCCCCGAGCCCCCAGCAGCATTCTATAAGCCTCCATAAGGCTATGCATGCAATTTCTTTGACAAAAAACGGGCCGTTTTTTGTTCATTTTTGCCCCTCCCCCCGGGAGCACTCTGCAAGCCCTCTCAAGGCTATTCATGGCTTTTTTAAAAAAAATGGGCCGTTTTTGGGTGGTTTGCAGAGTGCAAAAACTTTTTTTCCCCTTTTGGAAAGCTCTTTAACTGATTGATGACAATTACATTGATCAAGTGCTGTGCCAGCAGAAACAAAGTCTTAGGTGCCACAGATTGTCAGTGATTTCCTTCTCCAGCACATGGATAAATACACCTTGAAACATCTACCTACCTACCTACTCACTCTCTCTACCTACCTACCTACCTACGTACCTACCTATTCTCTCTGTCTCTCCCTACCTATCTACTGTATTTCTCTCTCTCTCTATTTCTCTCTCTCTATCCCTCTACCTACCAAACCATCCACTCTCTTTCTCTCTCCCTACCTATCTACTGTATTGCTCGCTCGCTCTATTTCTCTCTCTATCCCTCTACCTACCAACCTACCTACTCTCTCTCTCTCCCCCCTACCTACCTACTGTATTTCTCTCTATTTTTCTCTCTCTATCCCTCTGCCTACCAACCTACCTACTCTCTCTGTCTCCCCCTACCTACCTACTGTATTTCTCTCTATTTCTCTCTCTATCCCTCTACCTACCAACCTACCTACTCTCTCTCCCTACCTATCTACTGTATTTCTCTCTCGCGCGCTCTATTTATCTCTCTATCCCTCTACCTACCTACACCCTCTCTCTCTCCCTATTTACTTTATTTCTCCATCTCTCTCTATTTCTCTCTTTCTCTATCCCTTTATCTACCTACCTACCTACCTACCTACCTACCTACCTACCTACTTACCTAACTACTCTCTCTCTCCCTACCAACCTACTGTAGTTCTTCTTTCTCTCCCTCTCTACCCCTCCACCTACCTACCTACTTTTTTAAAAAAAATTGCCTCTTCAAAACCTTGGTGCATCTTATACTCCGGTGTGTCTTATACTCCATATAACTGGAGCAGAGGTGGAATGCTGCCAGTTTGCACTGGTTTGGGCGAACCAGTAGTGGCGGCTCCGCCCACCCACCCAGATGTCATCAAGGACCTGGGTTCTGTGCATGCCCAGACATGCATGCAGTCTCCCGCTACTGAACCGGTAGTGAAGAAAATAGAATACCATTACTGGACTGGAGGCTACCATCGCCATCCCCATCAGATAATTTTTTTTACTGCAGGAAAGCAGTGGCTGATAATATCTTTGCTTATTTGGTTGGACATTCCAACTTGTGAGTGGCTACTAAACAGCAGAAGTTAGCCTGCAGCAAACTGAAATGCTCTCTTCCCGTGATGGTGAACCTATGGCACGTTTGCCACAAGTCCTCTCTGCGGGCAGGTGAGCCATCGCCCCAGCTCAGCTCTACCATGCATGCACATGCACCTCCCGCTGACCAGCTGACTTTTGGGTCTCTGTCGTGCAGGCGTGGGGCATGCGGCACATGCAAGAGACATGCGTGCATGCCTGGTGGGGGTGGAGGAGAGCACGGTGGTGCTGTTCGATACTCAATGCATTTTGACATCAACATTTTGTCCTGCTACTCGTCATTTGTTTCGTATTGATGTGCAAGCTAGAACTTGTCAGTGTCCATTGTCTTGTGACTCACTACATTATTTCTTATGGGGAAAAATTGTTTGGTACTCATCACGTCTCCCAGAACCAATTAGCGATGAGTACCGAGGTAGCACTATATAGCCAAGCATGAACAAATGTTGCTTCTTAAAAATAGATTTGCATGATCATCATAGAAATACCAGACTGACATATTTGCAAAGGAGAATGCTATTTTTTCCCCCGCAACTCCTTTTCTTAAAACTTAAGCATGTATTGCACACAAAAAAATAAAAAAAGTGGCTTGTTATGCTTACTAGTCTGGATTTCTAATAAGTGATTCAGTAACCACAACTACAATATTACATTCAAAAGAAAACAACTGGATGGTTGCCTATTGAAATAACAGATTCTCCCCTCTTAACAAGCAATATTACCTTAAAGCAGTGGTGGGTTCTGGATTCCGTTCCAACGTGCAATGCGTGCGCATACGCACATTGTGCGCACATGCATTGTAGCATCAAGATGCTTCCGCAAGCCTCCGCGATGCTCCAGCTGCTTGGTGGAGCTTTGTGCAGGTGCCATATGCTCCATGCGCGTGTGCAGAAGCGCCAAAGGCTTAAATCACAGGTAAGGAGCGTGGGCGGGCTGGCAGTTGGGCTCTCCGGAGCACCGTACCGGAACTGTACCCAGTTGTCTGGGCAGGATCTGGTATGCCCGTACCAGGGTGTACCGCCTGCAATTCACCACTGCCCTAAAGTATTTCAATTTGTTCATGTATAAAATTGCAATCCATTAAATTCAACTCTTTAATGTAATGGCTATGGTACAGAGAATGGTACAGAGAATGATCTTCAATATAAAACATGAGATATTTGATATTAAAGTTTCCACGAGTGAGGAAAAATGGAAAATATAAAGATTTCTTAAATGTCTTCTAAAGATATTAATGAGAATGGTTGCTTATATTCCAGGTCTATAGTTTCATGCAGTATATTATATATGGTTTATGCATAATACTGCACTTTAAGGCAACCTTAACCTTTTTCGACCTGCTGCGTCACACGATGCTTTCGGAACTGTATTCTTAGCATACCTAAAAGATGGGAAAGGCTGTTCCACAGAGTTAATGCTGCAAAATAGATATAAAAAGTCTCTAATATAGTATTTTGCCAACCACAATGCCCACTAGATGGCAGCATTGGACTGGCACTTTGGCATAATCTAATTTTGAGTTTTTGTTTTGTTGTGTTTTGTTTTTGCTACTTAAAAATTATAGAGTGGGTGTGATAGAGCTCTGGAATGCACAAGGCTTTTTTAAAAAAAGGTTTGCTTCATGCGTAATCTCAGCACGAGTTGATTTTTGGTTTCTTACCCCCCCCCCCATACTTTGATTTTATTATTTCTAGGTATTTTGTCTATACTGGTAGTTTTACTTTACATCCCACTGTTCATTTTCTCTAATAAGATCAGGCAAATCAGTTTATTGCTGTTCCCTCACTTCACTATGGGATGATGTTACTCTGAATTAGTGGAAATTGTTGCAATATGTTTGAAATGTTTGTCTCGGTTTTGTATTGCATCTCACCAATCACTATATCAGGATGCCTCTGAAATAAAAAAAAAGGAAATATTTGTTCACATAATGATGCATGTATGTTTACAGGTGTTCTGTTATTCTATGTGCCTTTCTCTAATGCATTGCAATAACACAATTGACAATATTTTTGCTGTTCTAGCTGTGAAATAATGAGTGACTGCTAATTTACTAAGAATTATTGCTTATAACAGTTTCCTCTTAAATCCAAATTAAGGCTTAAGGTTTAAGTAAATTAAGAACAGGTGCAAACAATTATTTTATGTTATGATCTTTTTTTAGAGAGTGCTCCCCTCCCTCAGAAATATTCTGCTAAGGTGCTCAGTTTTGTACTATATCTTTATTATACTCACTTTTATGTCCATTTTCCTAGTATCCACTTTAAGACTAATACTACAGCTACTAGACCTGGGCCAAAAAAAAAATCAGATAAACCAAAGATGTCGGCAAGGAATTATTGCTTTGTGCTTTTTTCTTCTTCTCACCTATCATGTTTTCCTGACAAGGTCTTATTTTCTTTTGCCCCCCGAAATAAGTGCTTGGCCTTACTTTTTGGGGAGGTCTTATTATTTCTGAGGTGCAGGAGGCCGCGAGCATGGTCACCTCATGGCTGCTGCTGTGTTGCAATATTTTCAGGGAGGGTTTATTTTAAGGGGAGGGCTTATTTTAGCACATGTGCTCAAAAGCCCAATTGGGTTTATTATCTGGGACGGTCTTATTTTTGGAGAAACAGGGTACATCCAAACCACATCTGGAAATCCTATCAAAGCACTTATTACAGGTTATTTTTGAACTATGCAAAATGTATATCCATCTGACAACTTAAGTTATGGATTCTTAGAAATATTGTAAATAAAATACAGTATCATTGCTTTACTTTAGTATTTTTTTTTAAATTTGAGACTTTTTAACTTGTTAATTGCAACAGCATATGTATGAACAGTTGAATTTCTGTATTTCAGGGGGGAAAAAGATGCTATAGTAACTCCTTAGGAAGTGTCCATATGAACTTGAATGATAACATACACTCATAACATATTTTAATGAAGAAATTGCAGATGATGAAATTGTAATTTCCATCCTGCCTAAATATAAGCTATTTGTCTCAAAGACTAAATTTACAGTTTATTGTATAAGCATTAAAAATAACTGGTGGGATTTAATAACAACCCTAGAGTATGTTACATTTAGCATGACCTCAACTTTACTGTGTGTCAGAGAAGATTCCCACTCTGTTCTATCTAAGACCATATGTTCCTTCAAACAGCTATGAATGCCAGTATCACAAAAAGCAACTCCCACTGGCTGAAACAGATGTTGCACGCACCAAAATCAACAGCAGTCGGAACTCTCGTCCAAAATAAGAAACTGAAAAAGGAAATAAAATATATTTTTTAAAAGATTCTCTAAAAGAGGCATGAAGATGGTGGCCACAATAATGAGACTAAAGCCTTTTTATAGGCCACTCATACCAAAGAACAAGGATCAGAAGACACATTCCTGGTGCATTCCAGCCCTATGATTCTAAGGCTTTGTTCATATAGTTATGGCCATCATTTGGGGGGATTTTTTTCTAGATCTCTTTCTGTTAACATTTCCAAATGTTACCAACTTTTATTTCCATATTTGACTTTGCGGAGGTAACATATTTACGTGAACTTGCGACATATCTTACAGCAATACTTTTCATATTGCATGGCTAAACTATCTATTTTCATATGCCATTTCTCTTCAAGCAGCATCTTCATTCTTTTCTTTGAAAACATACATAAAATAACTGTCTTCTAAAAAGTTGGGTTCTTAATTGATGATCTTAACGTTTCCTAATGTAAAAAAAATAGGTTTCCCTCCCCCCAAATCAGTTATTAGCGCAATCACATTGATCAGTGTTTCGGAAACAATCTTTTTTTCTCTCAGGACCTGTTCCCACTTTTAAAAACTATGGAACACCTAAAAGAGTTGTATTTTTTTTCCTGGGTTGTATTTATATCAATATTTACCATACCGCATTTCCCCGAAAATAAGACAGGGTCTTATTTTCTTTTCAGCCTCAAAATAAGCATTTGATAAGCATTTTTTTTTGGGGGGGTTGTCATTATTTTTGAGGTGTAGGAGGCGGTGAGCATGGTGACCTCATGGCTGCTGCTGTGTTGCAATATTTTTGGGGAAGGCTTATTTTTTTGGGGAGGGCTTATTTTAGTGCATGTTCTCAAAAGCCCGATTGGGCTTATTTATTACCCCAAGAGGTCTTATTTTCAGGAAAACAGGGTATTAAAAATCAAAATGGATGGTTTCACTGTAGCTACTGCTTCTCACAATTATTTAATGGACTTATTGTGTTATGTTTCAATGTAGAATGTCAAATAATATTAATTTCATGGACTCCCGATAGGGTATTGGGGAAATCCCAGAGAACCTAGAGCCACAGGTTAAGAAACACTGAGTTAGATGATGCTGCTCACAACAAAAAGTTGTCGTGCAATTTGTCAGAAGAGTTTGAGCAACGGTGAGATGGAACAAATGGGAAAACTAAAAATCTATTTATACTGTACCTGTCAGGCCTGCAATTATATTCCTTTTTGGCCTGCCAAACTCTCTATTATTTCATTATGCTGTTTCATTAGTGTAGTAATTGGGAGGGGGAATAGAAAGGAGTAGAATTGTGGAATGTGTTGTTGTCATTCCTTTATAGAAGCCCAAGGTCATCTTTTGTCTCTGCACCTCTACACCTGACCGGAACCAGCTGGGTAGAGATGCCAGCGTGGCTGAAGAAGATTGGACCATGTGATGGATTTATGGGTGTGGGGACAAGATCATGAACTTTCAACTGGGTGGAATCCCAGGAAGCTTTTAAATTTGGGATTCCACAGATGTGCCAACATGTCTGTCTTATTAAATTGGAACTTTAAGGATAGTTTTGCCTTGGACTCTGATTTAATTCTGAATGATATTTGGAACGCTCATAGTACCTTTCCCAGATGGTATGGTTGGGGTAATCAATTACAATCTGACCATAACATCCTCATCATTTGAGGACAGATCTGTCATAACTAAATCTGTCAGACAAACTTCATCCACTTAAAAAAAAATTCAGGCAACTTCCATTACATTATTGGGCTAACAGGTCTTTGGGCGTAAAACTGCAATGTTGCCATTCTTTGCAACATGTGGTAAATCTGGAAAAACAGACTGAATTTAAATCTGGAACATAGCAAGCATAAATTAACTAGCCCAAATGTAGAAAATATTTTCTGATTACATTTTTTTCCTGCATAACTTCCTTTTTTCCCACATTTATAGAATTTGGTCAGGCAAAAGGGTGGCAGAGGAACCAGATGTATCCAGAGTTTTGTTTCTCAAATTTCAAAACTCTGTTTTAAATAATAGAAGAAACTCGGTGTCAGGGAATTACACAGCCGGTGTCCAAATGGAGTCAGAGATGCTGACACGAACTAGGTTTATATAAATAAATATATTTACAGTAAATAAGATAGTGTTGTGAGAAAGGTCCATCTGGGTTCAGTTCCAAGTGGGGAGAAAGACACCGGAAACATGGAGGCTGATTGAAAAGATGGTTTAATGGTGAAGCAAAACCACCAAGCACATGGGTGATTCTGGGTAGCGCCATGTGGAGTGGAGAGAGAGAGGTATTTATACCTTCTCTTGGGCTTTGCACTTGAACTTCCTGTTCCTGTGCAAGAACATGTATTCTATTGGCTGTTGTCAGACTCCCACGGTGCCCTGTACAAATCCTAGGAGTTTGTCTGAGCTAAGCTTGGTTGAAGTTTGGTTGATGGAATGAAGGGGCTTGTTGGGCAATTCCTATTGTGGCTGAGCGCTAATCCTACCTTTGTTCAGACCTTGCTGCAGGCACTGACACAGTGGTGGGTTTCAAATACTTTTAGACTTGTGGACTTCAACTCCCAGAATTCCACAGCCAGGCATGCTCAGTTCCGATTTAAAGCGACAGCATTTGTTTTTCTCCTTTGCAAAATAAGTTTCCTTTTTTCATTTTCTTTTTCTTCTCCTTTCCCCTCCTTCCTCTCTCTCTCCCTTCCTCCCCCTCTCTCAAACACACACACAAACACACACACACAGAAGTTGATTGGATTGGACTATCTCTCCTACTCCCTTCCCTCTCTCTCTCACTCACTCTCAAACACACACACACACACACACACACACACACAAGTTGGATTGGATATCTTTTCCAGTGACTTGAAAGCAGCTCCTCTGCCATTCCCCCCATTCCCCTGCTGCCTTCTCCAAACATCCCCACCATTGCAAATGCAGCCTGCTGTCTGGGTGGGAAATTCCTGGAATGCAATAAAGCCCACCCACTCACCTCCTGCTGGCAGGCTGGGGTGAGAGGAGAGGCAGAGAAGCCAGAGGGGAGCCGATCCGAGCCTTCCAAAAGAAAGAGGCTGGGGGAAAGTGTGTATGCTACAGCATGGCTCTTTGCCTGGCTTCCATGGATGACTCTGCTTAACTGTTAAAAAATGCCTCTAAAAATGCGCCCTCTACTATGAGGCAGGAGAACTGCGTGCCTCACCTATGTCAGGAATTTTTAGGCTTTTAACCCTTGCTTAACTCTGCTCAAGTGATCACTGTGAGGGCCTTTCCTGCTTTCCAAATAATCCTGAATGTATCTTTACAGCATAACAGTATAGTAAAGTGGCAATATAGACACTCTAACTTTCAAGAATCATTAAGTAAAAATGAAAAAAAAAAATAAAGATCTGTGTTGCTATAATCTTGTGATGACTGACAAAAACACTTGAATAATGATAACAATAAAAACAGAGGCATTTTAAATAACTATTAAGTGATTATGCAAATCACAGAGAAAATTCGCTTCCAGAGATGCTGTGTGTCTTTCTTAATTAAATTTGTGAAGAAGCATGTTCTAGCAGCCCAGGCCTTAGTCTCTTGGCAATGAATAGTTAAAAGTGGGTAATGTTCTTTGCAGGTCTTGTTCAGTAAGTTTTCCAGTAAATTAAAAATAAAAGGGAAGCTAATGCTGCTCGAAATAAATAATGCAGCACTCTGGTCTTGGATTTTAGCAAATAGTGCAAGAAGCCATTGCAAAACATTTCAGGGAGGTGGGGGTCATGATTACATGTAAACATGCTAATTGCTGTGATGTTCTCTGAAATGTGAAGCCCCAAGGTTGACTTAACCAAGTGCCTGACATTGTAACTGTATATCCTTTTAATAATGATTTCTTTAACCTTAGTTTCTAATCCTATTTAGATGTTTACTTGCCCCAAGATAGCTGCAGTGAAAATTCTTGGGGAAAAGGCGGCTTCATTAGTTCCCAATTAAAGTGGGGACCTAGGCTAATAAAGCCAGTGTTACTTTACAAGGGAAGAAAAGCAAAAATGCTTAATGAATAGATTTCTGCACACTATTTGATGTTCAGGATAATTAGCTTAGTCCTGCTCTTATATTAAGGGCAGCTTTAAAAGTCACAGAACAGTTTGAAGGTGGTTTTATCCAGAAAAACCTTTCAGAATAATCAAGCATATCAAAGATCCTGCTACAAAAGTATGGTAAGGATTTTCTTTCTTCAGCTGCCCGTTTCTGCTATGCATATTTCTTGCTGTTGAACTGTATTTTATTGCCTGAAAATCTCTCAACCAATCACTACTGTTTGCTCCATTTTCACATTTAGGACATGTACCAATTCTTGGCATGTGTCATTAGTTGTGCTGAGATGATGGCTGTAAAGTTATGGGCCAAATCAAAATGCAAGTCCTCTTCTCTTGGATCAAACCCTGGAGCTTAACAGCCATTGATGTAACTGATTTGTTGTAAAGAAAAAAAACAAGTTATTTAGAGAAGCAGCAAACCATTTAGATACAAAATAGAAATTTTAAAAAAAATTCATGGAAGATACAATTTACAATTCTTTGAAAGATCAAGGCAGCTTCTTGCCAAATACATAACATATTTGCATACATTCAATTTTTCCACAATGAAATTCAGTCAGTTACATTCAATACCCAGTCAGAATTCCTTGAGTTTTCCATTAATATCCAGAGCTCTATGAATGCTGATATAATCTATAGCATGCTCTGATCAATGAGTTAGTCTCATATTTCATTGAATAGATTAAGCCACATTTATTCCAGCCCACTTCCGGAGTTTACAGCTGTAACTCAGCAGTATAGTGTCATGCCAAATGCTTATCCATTGGAGATAACAGATTTCACTGTTGGTGCTCCCTTGGTTGCAGAATTGCCTACGTCCAGGCTATTATGACTCAGAAGATGGGTTACCCATTTTATAGTTTCCTCCTCATTAGGCTAGTTGTAAATCATATTTTAGCTTGGTTGATAGGCAAATTGTTGGGACTCAGGGGAAAAAATATATAATTCAAACTCAGCCAGGAAGGCAATAACTTTCCTTGAATTCTTGTCATATTTGCCAGGCAAGCAAGTGGTAGTCATTGGAAAGGACTGCAGTTGCTTTAGCAAAAGCTTCAGGGTTTGAGGTCAGGCTCCCTGGTGGTGATAGATTCTGTTCCATCTGCTGAGCAAGATGGTTCAGCCTCTGAGCTAATTAGTGCAGCTAGGTTACCACTTGATTCTGATAGTGGAGCAAGCAGTGGTGTCTTCATCTAATGGCTGGCAAGAAGAATAGAGATGCTTACTCTGGTCCATTCCATACAATCCCTGTCCAACCTGTGCATTTAACTTCTAGTAATGAAGCACCCATGACATGAATGAAGCAGGCTTTTCCACTGCTTAATAGCTGTCATGATCAGGAACTTTGTCTGAAACAATATAGGGTTTCCTGCCTAGGCAGGGGGGTGGACTAGAAGACCTCCAAGATCCCTTCCAACTCTGCTATTGTATTGTATTGTATTGTATTACTTGCTGGCACAGATCTACAATAAAGACATTGCAGTATCATTCTTTTTTTAAAAAAATATTTTTGAATAAAAACAAACAATATCATCCTCCATTACAAATTGTAGAAAGGGTGTCAATTGGTTACTAATTGCAATATCATTCTTATTACAGAAGTGTAATTGGATGGTAATCAAGACAGGGAAAATAGTTAAGACTGATGGGGTTGAACTACTAGCAGGTCACACAGCAAACATTCAGACTAGTTACAAGTACCTTGGTGTGCCACAGTCAAATGGGAACCATGAGGAGGAGGGCAAAGAAGACAGCAACATCCAAATATCAACATCCAAAAAGACCAGGTAGATCCTGAAAAGCCAGCTCAATGGAAGCTTCGTACAATGTATGGAAGTTTCCACCTTAAGTGCAATACCCTGAGATGGAAAGAGGGTGGTCAGGATCTAGTGGTGTCATGGGTGAAATCCAGAGCATCCAAAATACATCAGTAACATGGCACCCAAAGAAAAGCTGCAGAGACAATGCCTGAGGCATCAACAGATGTCAGGAGAAAGATCAAGCAAAGGAAGTGCTATAGCAAGGCAAGACCCTTCATAGGATGTACCATTAACAGATAACTGAGGTGGCAGATATTGGGAAATCCCACCAATGGCTGGAAAAGGCTGGACTAAATGTCAGCACTGAGGCATTGATCATAACAGAAGAAGAACTAAGCATTGGATCCATAGAAGCAAGAATCTACCACTCTACACAGGATCCAAGGTGCAGACTATTCAGAAAAGCCTCTGAGACATAGTGGCATACAGGCAGCATACATTGAACAACACAACCAAGTACCTGGTACAGGAACATCTGCACAGAATATGGCTTAGATCAGGGGTGTCAAACTCTTGGCCCGTGGGCCAGATGTGTCACATGCTGGCCACGCTCACACCCGTTTAGTGAAGGGGGAAAAAAGTCCCGATACATCATATGGTGCTGCTGTGATGAGTTTCACACCCCTGTCTTAGACCCTCCTAAGTCTAGATCCTACAGAAAGTTGTGGAAAATAAGAGGGTTAAGATCCTGTGAGATTTCCAGATCCAGTCAGACAGGCAGGTACTGGCCAATCAACCAGACATCATGCTAGTAGACAAAGATCAAAAGACAGTGGTGATGATAGGTGTAGCAGTGCCAAGTGATGTCAATGTCCAGAGGAAGGAGTATGAGAAGCTGGAGAAATGTTTCTATTTGTACTTATTAGTTTGTCAGATATGTACAAGATAGCAGGCATAAATATAAACATGGATATAAATGAAAGAAATGAATACAGATAGATGGGGACAGTAGGACAGGGACATTAGCAGAGGTATTCTGCAGGTTTGCCCCGGTTCGGGTGAACTGGTAGCAGTGGTGGGCACCGCTTAACCAGCAGTGAAGAGGATACAATTACTGGAGATTAGGCATGCTGGTGTGTTGGTGCGCTTATGCATGCCCCCTTTATGGACCTCTTAGGAATGGGGTAAGGTCCACAGTAGACAGTTTAAGATTGAAGCTGTGAGGGTTAGAGGATGTAACTGGAGGTGGTAGAAGCATTTGGGACAGTGACTGCTATGGTGGAAAAATGGCTGCAACAGATCCCAGGAACAACATCAGAACTTCAGGGGTTGGACTAGAAGACCTCCAAGGTCCCTTCCAACTCTGCTATTGTATTGTATTGTAACTCTCTGTCCAGAAGAGTACAGTGCTAGGGAAGCTAAGATATGGTGCAGAACCAGGAATTATGTATTTTACAACTTTATTGGTTCTATCTTAGTCATCCTAAGTATCATGTTTAACAAATCCCATTAACTTTATGTTCGACTATTACTTACAGGTCCATTCAGTGCAATGGGTTTAGGGCTGAATATGCACACATAAGGATTGTCAGCCAGATCTTCAGGCATATAATGGCAATACTAGGACATAAACAACAAAATGATTTGATTCAAAGAAGCTTATCCTGTAGCTGGTTTTGTTTAGAAATAATTGGTATTTCATATCACTGAAGTTGATACCTGGAGGCAAGTCCATTGAACTAAATGAAACCTTACTTCCTAGGAAACATATATAGGACTGTGCAGACTTTCATTTAACTTGCTTGTTGCTCTTAAAGTTATTACATTGAATTTAAGGGGAAATATCTTTTTTTTAAAAAATCACGAGGAAATGTTTGACAACTTAGAAGCAAGAGGCTAATGTGTACTGAAACTAAAAATTAGTAAGCAGAACAATGGAGCATAAGCATGGTTGGCTACAGTTAAATAAAAAAGTGAAAACTAAATACTTGAAATTTGTGCTCAGAACAAAAGATTAGGTACAGATATATGTTGCAGCAAACATACACAGTTCTATAAAATAAAATTTTGTTTTTAAAATAAAAAATATATATCTTCAAGTTCCAAGAGAAAAGCAACAGTATTGTAGTTCAAAATTTTAAAGGTTTGGAAAATACCTAAGAATGTACTAGTGTAAAATGAAATTCTACTGTAATATGTCAAATATTAAGATATTAATTATTGTATTAATTATTGTATTAAATCAGTTTAAAAAATCTGAAAAATAATTTTTTACATAGCTATCAGCTATCTTTCATCAATCAAAAACAAAGTTTATTTATTTTTTAGTATTTGACTGCTTCTTATGGTCTTTTTCCATATTGTTGCATTACAATATTATTATGGTCTGTTACGTTAAGTTCACTTGAGGATGCTTCTCACAATCGGGCGTATTCGTTGACACTGGCAGAAGAAGGCTGTGTTACAACATCACTGTTCAGCTAGCATTATTTTGGCATCCTTCTGATTTGTATTTTCCGTAATAAGTATTCCAGATGGGTGTAAATGACCTTTTGAAATTCTTCATCAACTATGTAGGTGGAAAAATTGGTGGGATGGTTTCTCTGAACTTTTCTAGAAAAGTTTTGCCAAGAATTTCTCAAGGGAAGAATAGCGTCTCCGCTGAATGTAGACTCACCACTGAAAAAGCCCCATGGGAAACCTTCAGTAAGGATACCTTCCCTTGAGATTTAATTGAAGTGTCAGAGACAGAGAGTCTAAAGACCTCCTGAGGAATGAAAAGCAAGCTAGGATATGCAGACACGCTTGGTAACTTAGAACAACATATTCTACCCAGGAGAATATCTCTGAAATGCTCTTCAATTGAATAAGAACTGATAAAAGAACAATGCAGGACAATTTCTCTGCCCAGCATTAATAAATATTTTAAATAGATAAATTCCTAGAGTTATTAACCAATAGGTCTTATGAATTTTTCATGGAAGATGTATGCATTATTAAGAATGTAGATTGTGCCCTTTTTTCCTGATTGGCCATATAAAATATATAGTTATAGATACAAAAGTAGATATATATATATATATTAAATTTGATGCTACTCTGAAGTTATATAGCTAATTTATTATATTAATGTTCCAGATACATAGGCAGCCTAGAGAGGTTTCTGTTCCCAAGAGGTTTACAGTCAAATATAAACAAAAGAAACAATTGCAGGGAAAGGAATGAAAAGGAAACAATAGGAGAGATAGGAGAAAAGGAACAATGTGGATAACTGCAGCTACAGTATATGGCCAAGTGGTTAGACTGTAGTACCGCAGGCTACTTCTGCTGATCACCAGATGCCAGCAGTTTGACAGATCGAATCTCACCAGGCTCAAGGTTGACTCAGCCTTCCCTCCTTCCAAGGTGGGTAAAATGAGGACCCAGATAGTTGGGGGCAGTCTGCTGACTCTGTAAACCGCTTAGAGAGGGCTGTAAAGCACTATGAAGCAATATATAAGTCTAAGGGCTATTGCTTTATCAGAGTTTGATGGCAATACCAGCATCAAGTCAGTTTTTGATTCAGCTGAATCTTCAGATCAACTCTTCAAAACCAATCTCCAAATTATTCAAAAGTGGAGGACCAGGGGTGGGATTCTACCAGTTCGGACTGGTTCGGGCATACCGGTTCGCTCTGACCTTCAGGTGGGCTCATCCCTGGGCTATACTCACCTATTTGTCTTTGTTTTTTTAGCCGATAGGAGCGGTAGAGCCGATTGCAACGCCTCAGCTTTTTGGGCCCGCTTCAGCTGCAGCAGAAGGTACGTTTTTAAGCTTTCCTTTCTAGCAAAGCGTGTACTCAGCGAACTGGTTGTTAAACCAGTTGAATCATACCACTGTGTAGGTCCTAGTCAAGTGTCTTGGAATCACTTCTGAATGTGTTAAGGTAGATAGGAAACGTGACTAGAAAAGTTCCTTCTAATTTATTGTAAAGCTACAAGAATCTTGCAAAATGGGAAGTACATTTCTCCTCCTGCCATCTTCTTCACAGCCCATGTAACTAGGGTCTTTTTTTTTCTGAGCCTTTTTCCTCACCCACTATACAGCTGTGAACGATGCTGCCTCTAATCTGACTGCTTCTTCCCTGGTCACCCAAGGTCTTTCCCACAAAGGATTACAGAAGGCAATTTAGAGATTTGATAAACTCTGGATTCAGATGTAGCTTCTAAAATACCATTGCAGGCAAAGAATGAGGCAAAGATCATTAATGAGAAACCAAGGAGATAGGTCATTTTTATTCCTATCTCCTTGTTGGTTTTTTATTTTTCAAAATTGATGGCTGAATTGAACACTGCACATTTTGCTGAGGCCTATAGACACTAGACATGAATCCAGACATATGTATAATGGTAGTTCTAGAAAGGGGAGTAATTAGCATAGCACAATCTCACAAATGTAATAACTTAGAATAGTTAATAATCCATAATAGTTCATTATTAATAGTTCATCATTAATCAGGTTGAATGTCTGCTATATATCAGACTGCCCTCTGGAGCATTCCAGGCTACTCTGCCAAGGACCTTTCCCTTCAATACAACACTAGAAGAGGAAGAAGAAAGTACCGTATTTTTCAGAGTATAAGCTGGACTTTCCCCCCCTTAAAAAGCATGGAAATGTTGGTGCGTCTTATACACTGAATACAGCCATTTTTGGCTTCCCGAAACCCCACCCACGAATGCCATTTTTGTGAAAAATGGGCTGGTTTTTTTTGCAAAAACAGAGGATTTTTTGTCTTCCCTCAGCCCCCAGCAGCACCCTGCAGGCTTCAGCAGGGCTTGGGGAAGGGAAAAATGCCTCTATTTTTACGAAAAATGGGCAGAAAATGGCTGGTTTTTTTGCAAAAATGGAGTCGTTTTTCCCCTCCCCCAGCCCTGCTGAAGTCTGCAGAGTGATCTTGGGGGCCAGGGAGGACAATTTTTTTTTTCTTACTTACCTCTTCGAAATCCTGGTGTGTGTTATACACCAGTGTGTCTTATAGTCTGAAAAATATGGTAGTTGTGGCGGGAAATAGGAAGAACAGGAAAAGCAACAGCCCTTCAGGTAGAGAATTCCAAATAAAAGCAATAATGTTAATCTAATTTAGCTAATTATAAAGGATCTGATTGAATACAATCTTGGATCCAAGAATAGAGTTGATTCTAAAGAGATAATCTAAAAGACACCATGTTGATTTCTTCTGATAGTGCTAGAAATTCAACAGTCGAGATCAATGTAAATCAATGTTTATGGACATCTGAGATACTTAAAAGTCAGAGGCTGCATGTAGTTTCTGATGTCAGTGAACTAACCAGCCAATCATAAAATTATTTGACAGCTTAACTCACATTCTGAATCACTATACCCTTGGATTCTAAGAGAAATATTCAAAAGATAAGTACTAGGAAACAAAGGATAAAATTTAACACATTCTACTTTTACAGTGTGATATCAATCTGCCAGGTTGTAAGGCATAGGACTCTGCAAATCTTCAAAGTGACATTTCATCTCAATGAAAATTCAAGAGAAACACGTCCTCCAAGCTGTTTCATGGAGCAATATGGCCTCCGAAAGGTGAAGTGAAAAAGTCATACTTTTTTTGCTTAATGGATACAAATTGTATTGTCTTTTTGCTTTGGTGAAGAGAATCATGACACCCCTATGGTGCACAGCTCTTCAGAAAGGTGTATCTTTGTCACCTTGCACAGGCCTGTCAGGGATTATTATATAACAGGACATCAAGATTTGTTACACTTCCTGGGTGAAATCAAATGTTTGAGAATCTATTCTTTGTACCAGAACCTGGGTCATAAAATAAGTTCTCAAGACTGGTAATTTGTATAAGAATTCCAAATCCCTTCCCCCAAAAGGTGAATTTTAGAAATATTTCACTTTGTCTGAATATTTCACTCAAAGAAATATTTTTCATAGTACATATTATATAGCTATTTCTTGGCTCATACTGATGACTTTTGGGGGACTGATATAAGGCCTGTGAGAAATAATCATGTATAATAGTACACCTGATCTCTATGTTTTCTAGTCCCTGCACATACCAATATGATATAATATTAGTCAGAAAATATTACATCCACTTCATATTTACGAATCTGCGGTTCTAATCCAAAGAAATGTTGCCATTTAGAAGATTTGTAAAGGGTTTTTTAAATAGTTTATATGTATAGGTAGTCCTCAACCTGCGCCTACAGTTGGGACCAGAACTTCTCTTGTTAAACAAGGCAGTTGTTAAGTGAAATGCACCCAATTTTATGACTTTTTTGCCATGATTACTAAGAAAATCATTGCAGTTGTTAAGTGAATCATATGGTTGTTAAGTAAATCTGGCTTTCCTATTGACCTTCCTTGTCATTGTAGTTTGAAGTGGTAACTTCGAATGGCCACTAAATGAATTGTTATAAATGTTATAAGTCAAGGACTACCTGTATTGATTTCCACAGGTGGCATGAAGAGCCCTCTCTGTGGGAACGTGACCCGTCTCTCCAGCTCGGCTCCATTGCACATGCATGCATGCCTCCCACCGGCCAGCTGGTTTTTGGGTCTCTGCCACGCATGTGTGGGGGTGGGGTGCAGTTGTGGGGGTTTACACGCACATATGTGGTGGGCAGGGAGCATGCACATGAGCAGGGTTTGCATGTGCATGCAAGGGGATCGGGGCACATGCAGGGAGTGTGCATGCATTGCATTACGGGTGCATGCATGCGCATACAAAGGTGCACACTTTCAGCACTCAGTGACTAAAATGTTAGCCATCACTGAGCTAAGCCCTATACTTTTCTCTAGTTAGGACCCACTGAATTTAGAGCAAAGACAGAAGTCCATTCTGCATGCCCCATTCCACATTGAACTAAGAAAGAATTGTTCGGCACATCCTTCAGGGAATGAAATAAATGAGACTCCTTGCTAAGCCTGATTAAGTCCTGGGCAGGAAATGTGAATACACTGGTGAAAGATAATTACCAGAAGTGAAGATTGAAATAAAAAGAACGGTGAAATAAAGAGAGTGAAGTAAAACTGTCCTGCATTAAGCTGCCTTTTCCACTAGAAATGGAGGCAGACTTGATACAGTCCATGTCTCTCTGGTATAAAACTGTACCACTCTCGCTGAGCCTGTAATTCTTCATCATGAGCTTCCCTTGCCAAAGAGATTATAGCTCTTCCCTATTAGCCAGCGCTACTTCCTACCTAATGACACCCCTGAACTTGCATTTCTCAGCCAACTCTCGCTATAAACGGAAGGTGATTCTCTTTGCCCATTTGGCAGTGTTCAAATTGAGCAAGTTTAAAATAAAGTTTTGTTGGTTTCTGCTTTTAAGATCTGTTTGCCTTTCTGCTTGGGACTTTGGAAAGCTTTGGCAGAAATCAAGGAACTCTTTAATCTACAATGAAATAAGGCTTGAAATATTCTACAGTTTATTAGAGGTGCTTGTTCATAAGAAGCAGAGTTCCAATTGTTAGTCTGTGATTAGCAGGAGCTTCTGCCTTTCATGCTTCAATAGTTCAGATAAGCCTATTATTGAAATGCTATTTGCCACAAAGCAGCTTCAATAGGTAAATTTACATACAGACCCAGTTTAAGGAGGTAAAAAAAAAATACCCCAAAGCCATCAACTTAAAATGCTTGCTTTGGATGCAGTGGCCACAACGTATTTGATATAATTATTCCATCTCTTTACTAAACTTTCAATAGGAGTTTTGTTACTGGAATCCAGAATAAACAAATAGGTGTTTCATGGATCCCATATACCTCTTCCAAGTCCACATGGTATACACTGTTAAATTATTTTGTCCAGAACTGGGTTTCACATAATTTTACCACTGGTTCACCGCACACCGAAACTGTGAGTCTGTGCACCTTCTGCGCATGTGCACAGCTTTCCATGCATGTGCTTTGCTTGTGCATGCAGCTTGCATGCATGCACATGGCTTAGAAAACATGGTTAAATAGGACAACATAGAGCCAGGGTGGGGGTAGGCCCATCTGCAAGTCACCATTCCCGCAGGTCGCCACTACCGGTTCTCCCTAATGGCTGGATTTTTTGTCGCCAGCTTGAAGAACTTCTCTTGGATCGATCAGGGACTTTGCGATGCCCCTGAGATCAGCAAGATGTTTTCTTCCTGTTCACCATCTCTGCGGAACTGTTTAGGTCCGTTTGGACCACCCAGCAGCAAAAGTATCGATGGCAATCTCAGAGCATTGAGATTGCATGTTGTCTTGTCATGACCTTGGCTCCTCCCCCACTTTCTATAGAGGGATAATTGAAAGCATACTGTTATATTGTATTACTGTTTGGTTTGGAAGTATTACTTTTTTGGACAGGAAGGCTATGGAGAGAATGGTAAGAAAAGATTATTGAAAGTTTACTTCCTTCTATCCAAGACACAGCATATAAGCGATGCTTAAACAGAGTCCACAGTATTGTCAGGGACGCTACACATCCGCTCCATGACCATTTTTCTTTGTTACCTTCTGGGAGGAGGCATCACAGTTTCCAAAGCAGAACAACTAGATTATGTAACAGCAATAGCACCTAGACTTCTATACTGCTTCACAGTGCTTCACAGCCCTCTCTATGCGGTTTACAGAGTCAACATATTGCCCCCAACAATCTGGGTCCTCATTTTACTCACCTCAGAAGGAGGGAAGGCTGAGTCAACCTTCAGCCTGGTGAGATTCGATCTGTCAAACTGCTGGCATCTGGTGATCAGCAGAAGTAGCCTGCAGTACTACACTCTAACCACTTGGCCACCGCGGCTGCATATACTGTAGCTGCAGTTATCCACATTGTTCCTTTCCTCCTATCTCTCCTATTGTTTCCTTTGCATTCCTTTCCCTGCAATTGTTTCTTTTGTTTATATTTGACTGAGTCAACCTTCAGCCTGGTGAGATTCGAACTGCCAAATTTCAGGCAGCCGGCAGGCAGCAAAAGTAGCCTGCAGTACAGCACTCTAACCACTATGCCACCATGGCTCAATGCAATAGAACTGAGTTTTAGCTATAGTCATCCTTGTCTCTATGGAATTCTATAACATTGACCATAGTGGCTAAGGATCTGAGAGCTGTAGTTCAACAACATTTGCAGAAGAGATTAAGTCTTATGATCTAAGGGAACATTGAGTTCCTTATCAAAGAGTGCACTTAAATCATTATCAGTGTCTTCACTTGATCAGGTGAGAACTAGCATTCTTTTAGCAGTGTTACTCTAAGGCAGCGGTTCTCAAATAGTGGGGCGCGCCCCCCTGGGGGGGCGCAAGGCTCCGTAAAGGGGGGCGTGAAGGCTCCCTTTCCATCTGGGTGCAACGGCGGCGAAGGCGTGGGCGAGGCATAATATATCCCGCCTGGAAGTGGCAGCACTTTGGACTGTGGATTTTCATTGGAGTCGCGGGCTGGAGCTGTGCAAGAAGTCTGCTCGGGCGGGGGTGGGAGGGAGGGAAGCATGGGACCGCCCGTCTTCGCCACCGCGTAGCTCGCCTCCTCACCAGCAGCTCCACCGCCAGCATTCCGTCTGGAAGCGGAAGTGCAACAGCTGCTGTTGGGGAAGGGACAAAGGGGCGGCGGTCGCCCGATCTTGCCACCGCCACCCCTTCGCCCCTGGTAACGGTGACTGTTGTGCTGCTGCTTCCAGCTGGGATGCTGGAGGAGCTGCTGGCAGGGAGGGAGGGGAGGAGGGAGTAAGGATAGACAAGCAAGAGGGAAAGAGGAAAGAAGGAGGGAGGGAGGGAGAAAGGAAGGATAGGAGGATAGGGAAAGAGGAAAGAAGGCAGGCAGGCAGAAGGGAGGGAGGTGCAAGGAAGGAAGAAAGCATAGATAAGCAGGAGGGAAAGAAGGCAGGCAGGCAGGGGGAAAGAGGAAGGAGGGAACTGGAAGGGAGGCAGGAAGGAAGGGAAGGAGGAAGGGAGGGTGGAAGGAAGGATAGACAAGTAAGAGGGAAAGAGGAAAGAAAGCATGTGACTACGGTGGGAGACGTGTGCTATGTTATGCAGAGGTGTACTTATAACAATTTTATAGACAAATGATACTATTTACAGTCGTGCGGGGGGGGCGCGCGAAATGTTTTCTTCTTCCTAGGGGGGGCATGACAGAAAATAATTGAGAAGCACTGCTCTAAGGAATATGTTTTCCAGGCAACAATGTTACTGTTTATTTTCAACGTTCCAGGAGCAAACCATTTTTTAAAAATCTTGGCATTTCAACTTCTTCAGCAATTTAAGCATGTATGTCCCAATTGGCTGTACATTTTAAATCACTGTGGCTCAGTCATTTTTAAGTGGAAATGCAAGAGAAAAGTTTCCTTACACACAAGACTAACCCTGCAACTAGTCCACCAGCAGTTCATTTTTGGGGTTTCAAAGTACCCCCCTAAAATCTAAATGTTGAAAATTGCCAGTGCTATTTTCCACCATTTTAAGAAAAGAAAATATATGGAAATTGAAGAGTATTTTAAAACTATAATTTAAAGAACAAAGAAAACATTATAGCCCAACAAAGATTGCCCACCTAATAGCTAGTGTTCTTCTAATAATCAACACGGGGCAAATACTTGCAAGAAATTTCACTGCATCCTTCCTTCCTTCCTTCCTTCTTTCCTTCTTTTCTTTTCTTTCCTTTTCTTTTCTTTCATTTCTTTCATTGCATTTATATAGTTACCCATCTCACAAATACTTGCAAGAAATTTTCTTTTCTTTTCTTTTCTTTTATTTTATTTTCTTTCATTGCATTTATATAGTTACCCATCTCACAGAATGTGACTCTGGGCAGTGTAAATATGACAACACTCAGTAATAAAAGAAAATAAATACTATTTGAAAAGAAGAGAATAACTTCAGTGTTACAGATGATATATCCATCTCAAGAAGTTTCCATTTTCTTTGAAATCCCCAAGTGTGTTGGCATAGCCACATTTTGAGGGATTTCTGGAAGGCTACAAAGGATGGGGGCCAATCTCATCTTGAGAAGGATGAATACCACAGCAGAAAAGGCTGGCCTCCTGGATCCTGTCAGATATAACTCCTTTTTTCTGATGTAGGCTTCCTGAGAAAGTAAAAAGCACACACTTAGTCCCCAACAGCCTCTTTTTATTTCAACGGCTGTGAATTATGTTCATTCACAGCCCGTATTGAGTCACAAATAGTTTGTAAAGAGTCCGACAGAAGTCTGCCAAAGTCTTTGGGGATAAGGCTGACAAGCACCTACCTTTATCTCCGTTGAAACGCTGCCAGATCTAACTGGCAATTAGCTTTGCAGGGCCACACGGAGCACAGAGTCCAAATGGAGCTTCAGACTTTAAACTGACCAGAATGAAGAAAGTTGCTTCCTGCAAAGATTTATGTGCCTTTGCTCCTCCTTTATGTCTTATGGGAGGGGACAATCATCTCCAAGCCTTACTCCCGAGTTGCCTCTTTTGACTTAACTGTTTTTGCCTTCTGGCAGCTCTGTGCATGTGCGCACTGGGAACAGGCTCCCCCTGTTCCTCTGCCTTGCTGATATCCGATTCTGGAGGCTCTGGAAGCAGCACATAACTCCCAGATGGCTTTAGCCCCTTGCATCTTCCTCTGATGCAAGCCCTCATCTAAGCCTTCCCCAGACTCCAGAACTGGCCCGTGTTCCTCCTTAACTTCCTCACTGCCCAACTCTGCTGCCAATCCTCAGGCCGCCAGAAGACTAAAACATCCTTAACACAGAGGACCCACAACATACCTCTCCTGCTGGACCCGATAGGATGGACAGATGTAATTAGGAAGATACCGTCCCTAAATAACCCAGCTCTATAATATAATCTGGCACCATAATTTCCATGGTTTTCTACTTTGCCTCTATCAATATATCTAGACGCTGATATGAAAAAAAACCTTTTAAAAAATCTTTAAAAAGATTGCTTCACTCATACAGGAAAGAAAGATCTTTTAAATATATCCAAAAGTGCTTTGAACATGCAGTCTCCTATGCACATATTAGTGTCTTGGAAATGTATTTCAAGTTAACTGATACATTAAGATTCAATAATACCAATTACCCGATGCATATTATGTGGGGGAGGGGAGGGGGGAATAGCCCCAGTAAGAAGGTCATATTCTTAGTAGCTTGAAGAGAAGAATAATAGAAAAGCAGAATAGACTTTGATAGATTTTTCAGAAGCTGGCAAGAATCCATACAATGTTAATAAGGTTGTTTATCAATACTAAATGAAGAGTTTTGCAACCAGTTGAAAAAAAAAATGCTAGCACTCTCAAAGCATTGAAGGGGAGGATCTCTCTGTGCCCATGGCAACTCCCTGATATGCGGCACTAAATAATCAGTGAAGGAAAAACAATCCATTTTCCACCTATTGAATTTTCATGACACATGATACTATTTCTATCCGAATTAATAACCTGGGTTTGCACTCGCTGGAGACCAGACATACTGATGACAAAATAAGATGCAATGCAGTGGCTGAAAGATGTACTGTAGGACAAAGGAAGCAATAATTTGGTCAATAATTCAGAATACATATATCCTAGCCAGAATTAAAATTAAATTGAAATTCTTTCATATCTGTATATTATCTAGAGAATTATGGTTATTGGTTGGCCTAGAAGTATAACATAGAACCCAGGTGTCAAACTTGTGGCATCACATTGGCATCACATGATGTTTGTAGATGTTTTCCCCCTTCGTGGAGCTGGGGTGGGCATGGCCTGCATGTGTGACACATCTGGCTTGTGGGCCACCAGTTTGACACCCCTGTGTAAGACTCACTCCCAATAGACTGTTTTTTTTGGGGGGGGAGGGGCGTTCTCATTTGGAATAGCTGGAGGAAAATAAAATTAGAAATACATCTACAATAACCAACAAGCAAATAATAAATTACTCCCAAGCAAAACAAAGATATTCTTGGTATCACATTTTACTTTACTATGGATCCTAAGTACATGCAGAAATCAAAATTGTTGTAACAAATAATAATTTGAAGCAAGCACAGAGAATTTATGGCCTTACCAATCTTGTAGCAATACTGTTTCTGCTTAAACCTGCCATCCTGGGCCCAACGTTTGGGAAGCCAGGCTCTGCCTGTCACAAGCCAGGACAATGGGTGAGTTGTAGTAGATGTAACATGAGTGATGGAGGAGTAACACCTCCTTAAAAAACCTTGGTCCCTCTGGCCCAGCTGGTAGCACCTCGGAGGGGCCACTTTCCAGGGTTACAGGAGAAGATGGTCAATGGTTTTGAAAGCAGGAGAGGGCTCTACGCCCCAATGGTAGATAAAGCGGTGGAACCATCTTCTAGGAGAAGGGAAACTCTGATTACAAACCTCCACTGCCTTGTGGCTATATCCACTATTGGAAAAGGCTTCAGGAGTCAACCTCAAGACAAAATCCAGAGCTGGAGTCCCAGAAGCAGTTTGTAACTGTGTACAACCATGTTCTTGGTAACTTCTGCGATGCAGCTGGAACCAATCGTATCAGCTCTGCCATTCCATTGGACTATTTCAGCATAGTGGAGAGGGGTGATCTGCTGCTTGGGTAAGAGTCTATCCTCCATATTAATCTACCCAGGCCTTGTGCTGGAGAGGACACTCCAGCTTTGACCTCTTTCCAGAGCACGATACCATAGTCTATTGAGACTGAAGGATGCCAATGATGATTGTTTCTTCTATAGCTCATCACTGGAAACTTGTATGCTAGTTTGGTAACTGAACTAGGAAGTAAAACCATGTGATCAAGGTTCTTAGCCTCTCATCTGTCCTAGTCATTCATGAAGTAATGCTTTGTTTATTTAGTAAAAGAGACTTATATCAGCAGTGGCCAGTTGTTGGGAATTCCTTCTCTCTCTCTCTCTCTCTCTCTCTCTCTCTCTCTCTCTCTCTCTCTCTCTCTCATACCTATTTCTTTATCTCCCTATTCATCTCCGTCTAGCAAAATTTCATGCAGAGAAAATGTCTGATTGGTAAATGATATCCGGGGTATATAAAATCACTTCACAAGAGGAGTTTAATATCTATCCTGTCTTTTTCATCTGAAAATATCTAACAATATTTTACTTCCGTTCTTATCTTCATTTACATTAGAGGTTCTAGTTAAGTTCATAGATTTGTCAGCTAAGGCTTTGATCAATGGAGTTTAGCCATACAATGTTTTTCTTTTTCCTCTCCTAGTCATTCCTTACCCCAGTTTTTGTACTCAGCTATTTAGAGGATCTACAACAGGAAATGGCAGACCATTTCCATGTCTCCCAATCAAGAGGCAGAACTTTGCATAATGAGCCCTTAAGTCATGGACCAAATCTCCATGTTTTGCTCCTGGGACAGTTGTGGGATTCAAATTGTTTTTACTACTGGTTCTGGGGCATGACGTGGTGGGCGTGGTGTGGCTGGTGAGGATGGCAGTGGAAGGATACTGTAAAATCTCCATTCCCATCCCACTCCAGGGGAAGGCTATTGCAAAATCCTCATTCCCTCCCGATCAACTGTGACTTGGGGGCCAGGGAAGAGATGGGGATGGGGCAGATCAGAGGGGGTATTTACTGGTTCTCTGAACTACTCAAAATTTCCGCTACCGGTTCTCCAGAACTGGCCAGAACCTGCTGAATAGCACCTCTGTCTTGGGAGTAAACTTTTTAAAATATAATTGAGATGAGGCTCCTTTGAATAATTGGCAGAGGTAGAACTGCCAATGCATTCTCCTCATATTAAAGGAGCTCACATGGAATGGAAAGGAAAGACATAGATTCATTTCAACATATATTGCCCCCATACTCATACCCAGCTAATCCAAGCAAAGAAGTTCAGTAGGTTAATTATGAAACCCATTGGTTATATTTAGATTATTCAATTAATTACATATTTGATATTTGGGGATTGTGTGACTTTAAACTATTAACCAAATAATCTTATTTCATTTATTATTAATATATTTATGCAGGTGTATGCCTCTCTCCTTCTCTGTGATCATTTATAGATACTCAGTTAAGAGCTCACCTTGGTTCTATTTTGTGTTACATTTATCTATGCAATACAGCAGTGGTTCTCAACCTTCCCAATGCCGCGACCCTTTAATACAGTTCCTCATGTTGTGGTGACCCCCAACCATAAAATTGGTGTCTCGGTTCTTAGGACCATTGAAAATATGTGCTTTCCGATGGTTTTAGGTGACCCCTGTGAAAGGGTCATTCTATCCCCAAAGGGGTTGCGACCCACAGGTTAAAAACCTCTGCAATACAGGAATGCAAATCATACCAAGCTATGTTGTATTTCCATATTATAAAAATGCATAATGAAGTTTACCGTGAGATCTAAAAATGATTAATGTGATTTTGTCCAAAGATTTGTGGATTTTTCTGATCAAGGTAACTGCCGGTCACAATTTATGCTACACATTAAATACATTTAGCAAAATCCACATTAGACTAATATCTTTACTAGGCCATTTCAAATATTATAAGATATATGTGAAATTCATGATGGTTTTGGATGATGATGTAGCCATGAAATCACATACTCACATTCTAGTCCAACTATTGATATTGATCATTAGTCTTTTCCTACCTTTTCTCTTTTCCTGTCCATTTTTTCCTCTCCATACATCTTAACAAGTGAAAAGATCTGGAGGTTTTTAAAAATGTATTTCTATGATCTTTAAATTAGTCTAATTAATAATATCAATAATAGCCTTAATGTAAATCATAATTAAACTACTCCATGCAGATTCATTTATATACTAATAAATAACTATACCAGTGGTGGGATTCAAATATTTTACTACCGGTTCTGTGGATTTGGCTTGGTGGGCATAGCATGGCTTGGTGGGTGTGCCTTGTGGGCGTGACAGGAGAAGTATACTGCAAAATCTCCATTCCCTCCCGATCAGCTGGGACCTGGGAGGCAGAGAATAGATGGGGGTGGGGACATTCAGAGGTGGTATTTACCAGTTCTCGGAATTACTCAAAATTTCCACTACCGGTTCTCCAGAACTGGTCAGAACCTGCTGAATGCCACCTCTGAACTATATGACTAATATATACAGAATTAACATTCTAATGTCGGTAACCTTTAACAGGCTGAAACAGTACATCATTGGCCAACTATTTTTGAATCGGGATATCTCAAGTGGATTAACTTACAGAATGCGCCCTAAATTTGGGGCCATAATTTCCATGGGATTGAAATTTATTGCTTCAGTTCTACCAATGCTATTGCACCAGTGCCCAAAGGGTCAGTACACTGATCCCATCCTAAACCCTCCAGACCTGTCCCACCATTGGCTTCCGGACAGCAGTCAGCCATAGACAAGCTGGCAGGAAGTGAGAAGTTGCTTCCATTTCAGGGTTTGGCCATTTGTCTCTCTGTTTAGGTAAGGAAATGTCTCTGAAAAGATGATCCAACAGATCAGAGGTTGTCTAGTTTGTGTTAAAAATAAAAGCAAAGAGGAAGGAAACCATATCAATAATTCACCACCGCTTTTCTACATAAACCCTTATATACCGTAGATCCAAGACTTTGCTGAAAATATGAAAAACCTTGGTTAAAATTGCTGCAAACTGTTATTTCACAATTGACATTTTCATGCAAAATTAAACAATGGAACCCTAGGGCATAACAAATTGTATTTTAGATATCATGCAGTTTCACTTTCTTGAATGTATAGAGTTGGCCAATGGCAAAGAATGGTAATAATAGAAATTTTCCTATGAGATTTCATATCATATAGTTTACCCTACTGCTTTTGTTTCATTTTTCATGTATTTTTAACTTTGGGTAAGAGGCTTTCATGGCAAAAAGGAAAGAAAGTACTTTGTAAAAGTCCATGACAAGTAAAATTGAATCATGCTGGAAGTTTTTGATTCAAGCTTGAAATATTTTAATCTACAGCTGGATTAATATATGGCTTTATTCAAAGTGAATTGTAGCTCTGGCTACAGATAAGATGGTGAATGTTTATGAATTTATATGCCACATTCATTCTTTATAATTTATTTATTTATATAATTACACTAATGCTTGAAACTATTGGTAATAAAATTCTAAGCTAACAAGATAAAAATAAAACATTCATTAAGTTCAATATTGTAGTTGAGTATGAGCCATATAATATATTGTGGCATCCAAATTCATATCTGGGTTCTCTTTATTGGTATCTAAGTAATGGCACATTATGTGTTAGCAAAAACATTTTCTCAATCAATGTTTATTCTTATTTGTATCAATGAATTCAAGTAGTGTAATATGGATTTATTCATGCTGTCTGGCTGCCCCTTTGCCAGAAAAGGCAAGCAATAATTCCTTATACTTTATTTATGAACAATTACACTCTATAAGATATTGCCTTAAGTCATCACACCTGTTTGCGATAGTGCAGCTCAATTTGGTTCAAGTTAACACAAGCAGTTCATGGGCTGTTTTGCAAAGGAAGGGACAGCACTTCAATGTATTTAATTCTCATTACCATATTTTTCAGAGTATAAGACACACATCCCCCCCAAAAGAGGGTGAAAATTTGGGTGCGTCTTATACACTGAATGTAGCTCCACCCACCCACCCTTTGGCCTCTGCCTCCCAGCAATTTACCTCCTTGCAGCAAACTGGGAAAATGGGGCTTGCGGAGGCTGTAATAGGCTATGGCAATCTCTGCAGCCTGAAACAGCTGATTATTGGGGAGGTCCAGGTTGAAATTGAAAGTGAAACTTGCTGCTTGCTCCAGGAGGCAAATTGCTGGGAGGCAGAAGCAGATTTTTTTTCCTTGTGCTAATTAGGCTGTTTGCTGCAAGGAGGCAAGTCAATAACTATAAATGCCTATAGAATGTTCAAATTATTAGACTTAGTTTTTAAAGACTGTTTTATTATTGTTCTAGACAGCTTAACAAAGTGAAGAAGCTTTTTAAAGTGTTTAGAGTGCAGTACTCCTTTTGCATCCTTTCTTTAATGATTCTATTTCCACCTTTTCTTTGATATTAGTATAACTCTTGTCCTGCAGCAAGTTGGGCATGGAGAGTTGGCTATGGAGAGTTGGATGTGGTGAATTGTCATAGACCCGTCATAGGATAGGACTTTGTTATAGCCATTCAGAGTCAAGGTGGCAGAATGTAATCCACTGGATGTAATCCACTCTGATGATTATAGGACTTTATAGGTGCACCTGAAATTAGATTTTAGCTCTGTATAATCTCACTATACAAGATGCTACTCTGTCATTCCAGATCAAACAGGCAAAATCACCAGAGTACAGAAATGTATTGGAGTGAATGCCAATGATCCTTCTCTCTCCCTTAATCATATGTAATATTGCAACGTTAATGAGGTATGCAAGATAGCTTTTAGTACTGAAAAAATAGAAAGTTATTTAGACCATCTGAACCATGCACATTATCCCATTTGTTATTAGCAATCATCAAGCTTCTTTCCTGGATTCTTCCTCTGATGTGTTTCAAGAAAGTATAATAGGATTTTCGATTCTTGATCTAAATGTTGATGGATGTGTTCTATTCTTGTTATGAGAACTACAAATGCAATGATTGCCTGTACCATTTCTGCTTTGTGGTTGAAAAAAGTGTTTTCTCTTCATAGAATTCATAGGTAAATCTTGACCAGACTTTCATTTTAATTTCTTCTTCCCACCCAATCAATAGTACTTACCAACATATGCATAGCTAATTAGTTGACCTGCAAATGCAATACTTTCTGTTGTTGTCATTTTAATCAATTTTCTGATGCTCTACAACCTTGGGTAGTGTGAAATAGATCCAAAAGCAGCATGCATGCTTTGTCGTCCAAATGGGGAATGTGGGACAGGTTGAACCAAGGGAAAAATGTCAATCACTGCTGATATAGTAGCTTCACCAACATCTGATGGAATTAAGTGTCATAAATCATGCACAACTTTAATAGACGTAGCTTTCATTTCAGGTTTTCCCACATAAAAATTATCCCTTCTGGAATGGAAGACATATAAAATTTGGTCAATTCACTATAGAAAGGTTGTATCATCTGGAAGAATCTATAAAATTGCCACAATTAGCCATCTGTTGTACTCATGAAAAGGTCCATCTGGATGTAGCCAGTGTCTCTAAAGAATCAAAATCTGACAAAGCATCAAGAATTTTTGGAACTAAGCTACAGAGGTAAAAGCAATATCGCTTATTATGCTTATTATGATCTGTGTTATGCATAGCTCAGTAATTCCTGAAATAGCTTTGAAGCACTTTTGAAATGTGGAAAATAGAAATTTGTGACAACCACTAGAGACGAAGGAAACATAATAACACAAATTTGTATCTAGGCTGGATTAATAGCCAAGCTAAAAACACAACAAACTTCTATTCAATTCTCTGTTTACAGTATCTGTCAATGATAGATGGGTTGCTTCCAGTTTGACCCTGATCGGCCCAACCAGTAGTAGCGGTGATGGGAGGCTCCACTCACCCACCTGGATGCTTCTGCGCATACGCAGGAGCGCACCTGAATTGGTAATAAAATAATTGGCAACCCACCCTGCTGTCAATCATATTTTTCTCTCTATTTCTCCATTGATTCGTCATATTAGCTGCTATTCTGTTTAATTCACTTATGATAGGACACTCTAGAAGTGGTAAGCTGAAGAAGGAAACCTCACTCTTTTTGTATTACCTTGGACTAGCCAAGATTCCTTACCCTTATCACCACAAGAATGTTGCTTGTTGGAACTAGAACTGAAGTACGTATAAATGAACCAGGGGTGGTATTTACTTACCTTCCCTACTGGTTTGCAAATGTGAGCATGTCTGCTAAGCCTTCCACGCATTTGCTAAAAGGTGGAGTGACATTACCAGGCGAGCAGATGGCATGATGATTGGACCATGTGACTGAATGTTTGGGGAAGGGAAAAAAACTTGTACTTCTAACTTTGTGAAAACTGTGGGAATATTCAGTCGGTTTTCATCAGCCTGTGCCAATATGTTATTTCCAATAAACCATTTCTTCGAGGAATCTGCTTGGAACCTGCTTGGAACCTTGACATCATGATTCAACAGCTTTTGAAGCGACAGTAAGTTAGGCTTAGTATATTTGAACGTACAGAGCAAGATACAAGAATAGACCTGATGTTCAGCAATGGATTGACAGCAAAAGAGTTCTCCCATCCTACAAGAAGTAGAACGAGGTCACCAAGTTTTTCATTGCTTCTTAGGTGTTAAAATGACAATACAGCCCTAACCCATAGTTTATAACTAAACTCTGGAGGGCACTATCTTTAGCCTGCTTTAATATACTGACTACAGTGTTTCTTTAGGGCAGATACAAAAAATTCTACCTAACTAAGGTTGTGTCTCTATGGAGAATATTCTATCAGAAATACAGTCCATGCCCTGATGTATTTTTAATAAGGATACAAAAGGCCCACCTTATCATTCTCCATTGAATAAAGTACTCAGGTGACATTGATTTATTCTATATAGAGTTATTATCAGACCAGTATGATTCTGTCTCTATGGATATGGTTAAATTCAATTACACTGTCTGCAAAGCTAGGTATAGTTTGATTGCACCAATGAACTACTTACAAACAATTTTTGCTCATCTGTTGTTAATTGTTGGATAGTGGTCAATGATCGGAATAAAAATATATAAAATGACAAAACCAGGATGACATTCCTCCTTCTTGGGGCAAGATATATGGGAAGGGTTGCGAGTTATGAGTGCAAAACATCCTTGGAATCTGTGTCAGAACTATAATAGTAGGCAGGGAAGGAACTGATTGCCCTCTATTAAAAGATGTAGAAGATGTAGAAGTGCTGATACCATCAGACATCACCAATCTATGCTCTTAAAAGCAGTTGCGTCTGCATCTCTTAGCATAGGATTCTCAGTAAGTTTGTTCTACATTCCTTTCTGTTATTATTGGTTAAATAAGGAATGTCCAATCTTGGCAACTTTAAGACTTGAGGACTTCAACTTCCAGAATTCCTCAGCCAGCCATGCATGGCTGGTGAATTCTGAGAGTTGAAGTCTACAGGCTTTAAAGTTGCCAAGGCTGAACACCTCTGGGTTAGATTGTTATCCTGCCTTTTCCCAGAAGCTTCAGGAAGCTTCCATGGAGATCTACATTCTATTCTGACAATTGCCATTTTGTGAGGTTGTAGGCTACACTAAGCTACAGTAATGGGCCCAAACCAGATAGGATGGAGGATGCAGTCCTGTTATCACCATTGAAATAAAATTCTCAATCTAGTTAAACTGTATATGCAGAAAGATGGGAGGCACCATTTTGTTCTTTCCCTCAGATATCAGAATAATATATATATATATTTTATATATATATATAAAATCAATAGTTAGCTAGCCAGCTCGCTCCTTTTCATTTTCTTTTCCATCTTAGAAGACTTTCGTTAAGATAATTTGGGCCAAAGAGATGAATCAATACTACTTTCCTTACTTAGTTTGCTATAATGACTTCAAGATTTTACACTGTGATTTGAAAATGTTACTCTTGTTATCTCATAATAATGGAATCTTTCATCTTCAAAGATGGCTGACAAAGAGCAAATTAATTTCAGTTTCTTCTTACGGACACCAAGCTGCAAACTGTGATTTAGCAGTCCACTTCAGTCATGATAATTTGCTTTACAATTAAGATTATTTGCAAGAAGATGATTTTACCATCTTAGATAGAGTGTCACAAAATGTTAATTTGATCTGATAAGAATCAACGTGCAAGAGATTGCAATCAGTTCAGTGGCGAACTTTCACTTTTCTCAACTTCATGTTAGACAATCTGACAGATTTCATAGAATAGAATGTCTTGTTCACCCAAATCCTATCTACTAGATCTGAACATCACCAAAGTGATATGAGCTAATGTTTGTTCACATAGAAAAGGAAATTTAAAGCTGTATTATATGCTACAACATGTGAGATTGAACTCCATTTCACTCTTGCACTAAGGATTTCAAGAACATTGTAGTAGATTGATTAAAGTTTTAAGCTAGGAATAGAGAGATCCAAGCCCAAGGCTACCTCATCCATACGAGCAAGTGACTTTTTTTAGGGGCCTGTCACTTCCCTTCAGCCCATACAACTCAGGACTGTGGTAGGAAACAATTGGTGGAAAAGAGCACTTATAAAACATCAATTTGAGCTCCTGAATGAAGAGTGATAAATAAATAAACATGAGGAGGAGAAAATTGGAAGTGAGGTGCAGGCGTGGTATTCACTTACATTCCCTACTGGTTCGCAAATGTGAGCACAACCTTCCGCGCATACACTTTTGGCCAAAAAAGGGCCTAAATGGGATGCCGTAGAGCCGGGCGGGTAGGTACGACCACTCTCTTTCTACTACCAGTTTGGGCAAACCAGTCCAAACCAGTAGAATACTACCTCTGGTGAGGTGGCAACAGCTCTTGAGGACATTTCCTGGAGCATAAAGACAACAACTGTTGATGTGTGATGTAAAAAGATAACTTATGTTTTTAGTAGCAACAAAAAATGATAACAATTCCATCACCATGAAAGTTCTAACTCCTGAATGGTTACTGTTGTGGCCCAGCAGGAGCCGTTGGAGCTGCCACCAGACTCCGACAGCGAGGGTCCCTATGAGTCGGCTCTGAAGGATGTGGAGCACCCTGGACAGGGTTCCAACTCCGAGTAGGGCGCAGAGAGGCTGGTTGGCCACCAGGAGGCACCTGAGCCTTGGACCAGTGGGGAGGAGACAAGGGAGTGTGATCCGGACGTCAGCAGTGAGTTGTTTCTGGATGCCCGTCACCGGAGAGCTAATAGGCATAAGGAACAGTTGCGCAGTTACAGGAGGTAATTGCACTCGGCTGATGGTAATTAGGCTCCTCTCCAGGCTATAAAAGGACTGCTTGTGCACACACCCCTTTTGCAGAAGTCAATGCATTAACTAATGTTGGAGAACAGGATTGTGAGCTTGGCAGGCTGGATTGCTGCCACAGTTTATCTGTGTTGGATTGCTGCCCGGTTTATCTGTGCCGGTTTGCTACCAAGGACCTGTCTGTCTGTTAATAAATCTTGTAAAGTATCTTTGGCTCGGAGTGTTTTGGTGTGGACGAGGGGGGTTCAGAACAAGTTACTACATTTCCATGATGTGCTCTTGGCCTGCATTATTCAGCCCTGCTTTGTGCCATTAACTGTGTCATAGCTTTGCACTCCCCTCTCAGCATCCTATGGAAGAAGGAGTAGGATAACTGAATCCCCAGAGTCACATTCAGTCCAGAGGTGGGTTCCTATCAGTTCAGCCCAATTTGGCCGAGTAGGTAGTAACTCGGCTGGCCACACCCCCGAACCAGTTCTCTCAGTTCCACCGTAGGCACCACCGCATGCACAGAAGAAATTTTTTTACTACTGCACATGCACCCATAGTGCGCATCAGATATGCACACACACATGAAGCACATACCTGAGCGAATCAACAGTAACAGAAGCGACCCCAGTCTCTAACCACCCCTTGGTGGCCCCAGTCCCTTCAGATGAGGATTGCTAAATTCTGAAAGCAGAGACTCTTGCCATTCTCAATCTGTTAGCCCTATTTTGAAAGCCCCAAAATACACAGAGTCACAGTTAACTGGTAATCTACCTAAATGTGTCCCCAACTCTGCTTCATTCATATGTACTGTATGTGTCATACATTATGTATTCTCCATTTTAAAAAAAAAGTGCCCTCAGCTATAAAGAGAAAATTGTGTTTATGGAAAGAATAAATTCGGGACAATGTTTTTTCACAATGTCATAGAAAAAAGAATCAGAAGTCTGCCTTCAATGCTTTTACATTTCCACAAAAAGACTAGCACAAACCATCTTTGCCAAATTCCAGTTCTGTATCGTACTGGTTATTATATAAAAGCCGTTTATATTCAGAAATGATCCCTGAGTTTTCTTATCTCCTCTTTTATCTTTCTCTCTTTTCCCCATATTTTCACAGATAGTGTGCAAGTCTCTCTGGGAGTTCTTAATTGAAAGGTGGGATTAAAATGCCTGACTAGGTGGCTCAGTGGCCAAGACACTGAGCTTGTTGATCACAAAGGTTGACCATTCGGCGGTTTGAATCCCTAGTGCAGGCCTGCACCACCCACTCACCACTTCTCACTTCTGCCCTCTCCAGCCCCCAGGAGCACTCTACAAGCCTCCTAAAGGCTATGCATGACCATTTTGGTGAAGGGGGCGGGGTTTCAGGAGGCAAAAAATGCTGTATTCAGTTTGTAAGACGCACCCAGATTTTCAGTTTCTTTTTGAGGGAAAAAGGTGTGTCTTATACTCCGAAAAATACGGTAATTGATTCTTGTTCTGCCTTCAGTTTGCACCCACTTCTTTGTGGCAGTCCCTTAGATTTTGAAACATTGCTGTCATGTCAACCCTTGACCTTCTTTCCATTATGCTGGGCACATCCAATTCCTGCAACCATTCTTCATATGTTTTAGCCTTCAGTCTCCTGATCATCTTTGTTGAATTCCTTGCTTTCTTTTTAGAATCTCAGCATCTTTTTAATATTGTGGTGACCAAAACTGGATGCAGTATTCCAAGAGTGGTATTACCAAGGCATTATAAAGTGATACTAAAACTTCACATTATCTATCTCTCTGTTAATGCAGCCTAGGGTATGTATCATTTATTTCTGTACCCCATAATAATATTTGATCCTCTATAATGAATGCTTTTTTTTTTGTCAGAATTAGTTGTTGGTTTATAATTTCTGATGAGCCAAGAAGCTGCTTTGCAAATGTAAGAGTCTCTCTCTCAAATTCATGAATGAAATTTTTATTTGCTCCATGTCACATCTGGAATGCCTGTGTTTTGAGACAACAATTTGACTTTACGCCCGTACCGGTGCCTGCCAGAAGCAGCTGCCACAGTACCGGAACGGTGCTTTGGAGGGCCCGCCCGCCCTCATTCCTTACCCCGTATTTAAAGGAAATGGGCCACCTGCACACGTGCACACAGCATACGGCGCCTGCACGATGCTCTGCCGAGCAGCTGGAGCGTTGCAGGTGGTGGGTGCGCATGCGTGCGCAGTGCATGTGCCCTTGGTGCATGGCCAGCTCTTATTGCAGCGTACCGGTTGCAACAGGAGCCGAAACCCACTACTGATACACATGCTCTAACTTCTCAGTTAGAATCTATTTTTTTTTTCTTATTTAAATAATTTCAAGTTAGTAAACCGACAGTTAGCACTTTTAACAGATTAACTCAAAGTGAATACAGGGATAGTAAGCACCTACATTCCAAGGCAGCCATGCGAGTTCTATCTTTTTCTTTAAAAGCGAATGTTCTACTTTCTCCCTAGGGAAAAAAACAGAATGAGGTGAACCTCATCATTATTCATCTTTTCAAGGGCAAAGCCTTGATAGACAAGGCTTAATATATATCTTAGTAGAATTGGATTTGATCCTTAGGGCCGGGCCAGAGGGCTGCTTTGTTAGATTCACTCTCTCCTTTTCTCCACTCGCTCTCCTCACAATCAAAATTACCTCTTGGAGACCTGTACCCCACCCCCCATCCCTGCATCCTGAGACAATCTCCTCTTCTTGATTTCAGTCACATCTAAATCTGTTTAAATTGATGACATGATGATTTGTGGAGAGACGGGGATTACGCTGAAGAGAGATTAACACAGTTGTCTGTCTCCTTTGAAATAATATGCCTGCTGACAATAAGGGCATTCTTCAATTTACATAACTTAGTTCACAAGCCAGGCCCTGCAGTTATTATTTTGAGGTGCTTTTACCCATCAGCAATGCAATTCTTTTAGCATTGAAAACATTGGCACTCAATCTCTCCTCCATTTCTGCTAGATTCAAATGACATTGCCATCTGTCTCTTCCACTAATCTTTCCCAAATTGGAAAGATTTTTGGAAGAAATGTCCATCCGGGTTCAGTTCCAGGTGGGGAGAAAGACACTGGAAACACGGAGACTGCTTGAAAAGATGGTTTAATGCAGGCATGTCCAAAGTGCGGCCCCGGGGCCAAATGTGGCCCTTTTTCAAATTTCAAGCGGCCCGCAGCTTCTTCTCCCCACTGGAGTTATTTGTTTAGTCTTTCATAAAATACCGTATTTTTCGAAGTATAAAGATGCATCTTTTTCCCCTCAAAAAAGAGGCTAAAAATCTGGGTGCATCTTATACACTGAATACAGCATTTTTTGCCTCCCAAAACTCTGCCCCCTTCACCAAAATGACTGTGCATAGCCTTTAGGAGGTTTTCAGAGTGCTCCTGGGGGCTGTGGAGGGCATAAATGAGCAAAAAACGGGCCATTTTTTGCTCAACTTCCCCCCCCCCCAGCCCCCAGGAGCACTCTAGAAGCCTCTTAAAGGCTATTCATGCCCTTTTTAAAAAAGGCCCATTTTCGTGGGAGAGTGCAAAAACTTTTTTTTTTAATTTGCCTCTTCAAAATCTTGGTGCGTCTTATACTCCGAAAAATACGGTAGTTAATTCGCATTTAATGTTAAGGGTTCAAAGAATGTCAGGCTGAATGATCGGCCCCACACATTTTCACCTCACCAAATCTGTCCCTCCTCGCAAAAAGTTTGGACTCCATTAAAGTTTAATGGTAGGGGGCAGGACCACATGGTTTGAGATCCTGGGCAAAAAGGCACATGGGTGAGAGACAGAGAAAGAGATTTACACCCTCTGTTGGGATTTGAATTTGAGCTTGTATTCTGATTGGTTGTCAGACTCCCATGGGGCCATACAGGGGTAACTTTGTAGGTTGTGTTTTTGAGTCCCAAGCATGGTTGAGCCTTGCTGGGTGATGATGTAATGAAAGGGCTTTGGGATTCCTATTATGGCTCTGCTTGAAAGAAGTAAATCTTTGTTATGTAAAATAGACTGGCCTAGGCCTTAATGGCCCATTGACCAAGATGGGAGGATTGAGTTTCTGCCTCCCTTTTAGGGGAAATATTCTGCCCTTTTTAATATTTCCTCAAATATCTCATTTTCCTAGGAGAGGGGTGGGTGCTGACTTCCTACACTATCTCCCTTGTGTGTTTTGGTACTTTAGGATTACTCATTTTGTAATCAATAATTTGAAAACCGAGCTATGCACATGGAACACTTGTAGTTACTGATAAAAAAATGTAGAAGAGACTCAAAGAAGAAATAAATTATCCTGTTAGTGGCTGGCTAATAATTTGGAGTACTTCTGGATAACTTTATTTCTACTTATCAATTCATCTGAATCCAATTTGAATATATCAAGAATTGACCTGGGCTTTAACTCTTTGCAGAGATATTCAGACATCAAGATACCATAGACCTGGGCATGTTGACAAGATTATGAAAGTTACAAAGGTCTGTCAATTAACAGTACTTGCCTTTTTTTCTGGCTAACATGGCTATAGAGAACTGTCAATCAGTGATGTCCCTTGGCCAGTAATTGGGTGCCTGGTCTAAACCCTTGGGGACTGAATTTAAGGACCCAACCCTTCTCCCTCCTCACAATCATTAAAAGAAAATAAATTGCTAGTGTGATTCTGTTTTAGTATGCTGATAAACCTGCATTCCCTTCAAAACACCTTCTGTTGACTTACCAACAGTTCTGCCTTTGGATTCCTTTTCTCGATCATGCCAGCTATCACAATGGAATTCCACAAGATGGGAGGCAAGACAAATGGAGAATATTGTTCAGTGAACAATATTGCTCTTTGAAGCACAAGGTAGGGATTTCGGAAGTGGTATTTATTGCCTTAAAACGGTATTCCCCTATTTGCAGACACGATGCCCTAACATAGTCACAAAGATAGATAAAATGTGCACAATGGAAAAAATAATAATTCTTGAAGCATCAAATGTATAACATGAAGCTGATTTCTAATAGGTACCCGAATGGGACCTTCGTTTAGAATAGCACTCTAATCTGCTGCTACATTGGCAGAGAATTCGCACACTTATCATCTCAACACATATGGAATCAGCCAGGTAGGAAAGATCTCCTTAGAGTTACTGCCATCACCAAATATATATTTTGGAAGGATGCTTTGTTAATGAACCATTTTAAAAGTGATTGGGTTTTTTTAATATTAAAAAATGTTTGAGTGTGACCTTTAGCACTAAATTAATAGCTAAGCTTAAATAAAGATACTTCTGCAGACAAGAGTTTGTGTTGATTCATAGAGAAGAGAGAATAACAGCTATGAAAAAAGCTTTCATAGAAACTATATAAAAAGCAAGATACTCATCTAGGTAGATTATGCAATTGCATACTAATGTCTTTTGCAGACATTAAACAGAAATGCAAAGATGGACTGTGGCTAGAAAATGTCAGCTATGCTGTTCTTCCTCTTTCCATTTTGTTTCAGGAGCTGCCCAAATTACTGTTCTGCAAAAAGACAGAATGTTTTAGTTTGTACAATAACATGATAAGTTAAGCTTAAAGTTGGGGAATTCTGGAAATTGAAATCCACACATTTTGAAGTTGTTTAGTTTGAGAAACATGGGGTTAAACGATTTTGATTGACGCAAAATCACCTAGTGAGCTTTGTGGGCAAGTGAGGGTGATTATTCCTACACTTGCTAATATTTCCTCTTCGCTGGAGAAAGCTATCTGTTGTTTAGGCGTATCATTAAATTATGTCATTTTGTAGCAGCATGAATAAGGAAAATTAAGCCATATTTTCTTTCCATCTATAATGGATATTTCCATGTACTGTACGGAAGAATGTAGATTGATTGATGTAGATTTATATCAAAATCTAATCTAGTCATTAAGCAAACTTTGCCTCTATGACCAAGTCAGTGGTGGGATTCAAATAATTTAACAACCGGTTCTCTCCCCTAATAACTAGCTGGGTAGGCATGGCTTGGTGATCATGTGACTGGGTAAGCGTGTCCAACTCAATGTCACTTGATGGGCGCTTCAACTTAGCTGTTACAATGTAACAAGGGTTAACCGGAGAGTCAGTTTCTGTAAGTAGGGCAATAAAGATTAGGCTAGAAACAACACCAGAATGTTTCCTTCCGGCCTTCCTTACAGGATTAGCTCTGTAAAATGGAAATAATCAAAATGAGATTTCTTCCAACAACCGGTTCTCCGAACTGCTTAGAAAGTTAACAACCGGTTCTCCTGAATAGGTACGAACCAGCTGAATCCCACCACTGGACCAAGTGATAATTTGTCTTATCTGGTTTTTATGCATATGTATCATCTGCTGAGCATTGGGTGAATATAGTATAATATAGTCTTTATTGTCATTATATATCATATATACAACAAAATTGGTCGTATACACTTGATGTTAGTGGAAATTTTACTGGCAATAAACAAATCAGATAATATAATGAGATTTATATTGCTCCAGTAGACTACTTAAACCTTGGCAAGTGGATTTCTGTATGTTTGTGTGGGCTGTGTTTTCTTTGGTTGACTGGCTTAGAAAGGGCCATGACAAAGAACAGTATTTTGAGATATAACCTCCAGAAAATGATCATCCTGAAATGTCTGGAGTCTGGACAGTGATGGTACTGGCACTGGACATACCAGGCATTTCCCCCCTTTTCCTTTATTACAAATTCTTTAATGAGTTTTTAAGACAAGTGCTTGGAAATGGCTTTCTTTTATTAACCAGAGAAAGGTCATTTCAGGACTACGGAGTCTGGCACTAATAAGGTTAATGAATTGCTGGCCTTGGTTGCAACAGATGGGCCTAGCAGAAGAAGCCTCTTAATGGCATTGATAATGTCTAAGGTCAACTGCATTTTGAGCTTCATTTTTGCTTGCCTTAAATTTTTCCAAGGAATAATAAAGGAAGCTTAAATTCTCCCCACAGGGAAATGAAATTTTATACCCTGCTATTTATCGAATGTCAATATGCAGGTTATAAACAAGGGACGGCCACGTGACCATGTTGCTTTCTCACTCTCTCATTTTATTCTTTCTTTGAAACAACTGTTGCTGCAGGAGAATCTTTCCTTTGGATGGATATAAGGAAAGTGATTAATTTAACTAAAGAACAACCTCAGGTTTTTGTAAGAAAATGGGGCTACTTTAATGCTGTTGTGAACTGCCGGCGGTCAGCGGAGCTGGCAGCAGAGTTGGAGAGTGAGGAGGTTGGGGAGGAACATGGGCCAGTCCTGAGGGCTGAAGAAAGCTTATACGAGGGCTCTGCATCAGAGGCAGAGAGGGAGCAAGACAGCAGAGATGCAGAGTAACAGCTGGAGCTTGTTCCCAGTGTGCACATGCGCAAAGCTGCTAGAAGACAAGAACAGCTAAGAAAGCAGGGTCGACTTAAGAGTAAATCCACAACTTGGAGGTGATTGGCGCCTCCCGTAGGAAACAAAAGAGGAATGAACGGGGAGTGGGTTTTTGCAGGAAACAATAAGGTCATTCGGTCTTGTCAAGAGAGAAAAAGTCTGTTTGTAACTATAAGAGACTCTGTGCCAAGTTTTGCCTTGCCCTGTGTTTGGAACTAGTTATTTGGCAGCTCTCCAAACAAGATAAGGTTTGCATTTGATAAACAACCCTCTGAAAAACTGCTTGCTGACTGTGAATGAAGGAATTCACAGTCATGTAAATAAAAGAGGTTTTGCCGGGACCAAGACTCCGCTTCTTGCTTGTTAAGGAAGCGTAGGTCAGAACAAATACATCACGAAAAGGAGCTTTGTGAATCATCTATTTAGAATATTTTAATAGCCCTATTGGCTACTTTACCAGTCGCCAAATTAGGAATGCTGTCACATCTTTTGTAAGTGCTACTGGTGGCGAAAGGAACTCAACAGGGAGACGTATCTGTCGATATCAGCCTCATGACCTTCTGGTGGTTTTTGGTCTGGCTCTGAGATTCTATGAAGCCTTCTCCTTGTATAAGAATTAGGAGAGTCATTTCCTACAAACCGCTATTTTTGTAGAGTGCAGAGTTTTTATTGGATTTTCTCTTTACAACTCAAAATCTAAACTGTTGCAAAATGTCTGGTGAGCCAGCACTAACATTTTTTAACTTGTGCCTTGAAATATGTTTCCTATATATAGAATTGGGAAGACTTCATTTTCCAAAAAGTGAAACAAAAATGGTTTCTCCAATATTTTGCAGGATGAGGTTATTGATCCATTTCAATGTTTAAGACTATAACTTGTTGTAGAACATGTTCTTCGCTATAAACCCAACATCTCCAATTAAGCCTGCCAGCAATTCTAGACATACAATGCTGACTGACCAATGGCCCGATTTATTGCTGTTGTTCATGCATTGTACTATGCCATAAAGTGGTTTGTATGGTCTCGATTTAGCATGCTAGATGGATATTGCTGTTATGGTTTGTTTAATGAATGGCAAGTAAACACACTATGGCTTAATATAATGCATCTAAGATGGTTTTAGGTCACAGTTGTTTCATGAATTAACTTTTCCATTTGGGTAACTGAAAGCATTCATCAATTTGCAAATCATTTCCTTAGTGATAATACAAAAGAACAATTTATTTAATGAAAGCAACACAAATTTATTCAAACAAATTGGTTTGTGTAATTAGTATACTCAATAGTAGCTATTACTTTTCACTTGAGAAACGTGGTTTTTCGTTACAAGAGATTATTTTATGTTTAGCATACTAAGTGGTCAGAAAATACAGTACAAACATTGTTTTAATATCAGCTTCTAACAGAAATTCCACTGAAAACAATAATTGTGAAGGTATTTTTATATTTTAGTATATGATAAAGAAACATTGATATTCTTGTTTTAATGTGCTATTATATTGATGAAACTATTTTCATCAGTTTCATTTCCGTGTGGTGGACTTTCAAAATCTTATAGATGATAAACTTTACATTTAAGAGATGGTCTTTCCTAGGAGTTGCTAATGGATTCCTGAATTGTTATCAAGTTGTAATCTTCCTCAGATTAGTTTTTAATCAGTCTGTTTTGACTGCAACTGCCTTATCTCACCTGATGCTAATAAAAGTATGGTAGATGTTTCTATTGTCAATGAATGGTTGCTTGATTAGTAAGTAGGTAAAATGTATTTTGCTCAACCAGTCATCTTATTTTTTTTTAAATTATTATATATAATAAATATTAGAAATGGGGATCCGAGTCCTGTCATTAAAGAGGGTTGGAACTTGGGTGGACATGGTAGGCAAAGGATAGGATGATAATAGCAGTAGCACTTAGATTTATATACCGCTTCACAATGTTTTTACAGCCCTCTCTAAGCGGTTTACAGAGTCAGCATATCGCCCCCAACAATCTGGGTCCTCATTTTACCCACCTTGGAAGGATGGAAGGCTGAGTCAACTTTGAGCCTGGTGAGATTTGATCTGCCAAATTGCAGGCAGTCAGCAGAAGTAGCCTGTAGTACTGCATTCTAACCACTGCGCCACCACAGCTCTTCTATAACCGTCTACTTTTTTCCCCTGATCCCTTTCAGACGTAGTAGATATAGAAGATAATTATCAGTATTAAATATTCCACAGTCAAGATGATTCAGGGGCTGGGTGTGTTTGATCCTAGGTGGTTATCTAGCTATTAAGATAGTTTGAATATGCTACAGTTAGGCTGACTATGGTCTAGTGCAATATAGGAACCAGGTCTATATGAAGAAATGATTTCAAATTTACCAACTTTGTAGCCTCAAAAACAAAATGTCTGCAACCAATCTTTTGGGCCTATCACATTTTGGCAGGCAATTTGAGTTTAGAAATATAAACTGTTTGTATGTACCAGACCAGAAAGACGCTCAATCCAAGGTATTTGTTAAGATGGTTCATGACTGCCCTTCACATTGCTTACTTCACAACCAAAAGTACATCTTTAATCAAAGAACAACAGTCTCTTCTCTTTAAGTCACAGGAAGGTGACTTGTGATCTCTGAGGTTTTTTGGACCAAAATATTTTAAATTACTCAAGGGTTTGTGATGAATTGTGAAGACAAAATGCAACTATGTGGGTTGAGGCCAAGATAAAACTACTCACAAGAACAGAGATTACCTTATACATTGGTTTTCTAACATACTTTTTCTTCACAAACTCAAAGCAGGGTATTTCTTCCTCCCATTTTCCCACTTTCTTTTGTAATAGATTGGGCAAAAAACGACTGACCCAAAGTCACCTAGTAGCTTTCTATAATTGTAGTATCTGCATTTCTCTAGTTCTGCTACTGCTTCTTAACTGAATGAGGAGAAAAATACCTTTGTGTGAGGGAGTTCAGCCGAATATCCTGTCCCTTGGTTTCAAGGTGTTTACAATATCACACATAATTGTCATCATGTAGAAATCATCTGCTTTTTTTTTTACCCAGTTTATGTTGAGAATGTCACAACTAAGCACTTTAAATGCTGATTAGGACCTCTGGCCTGAAATAATTGTCTGTTCTTCTTGGAAGAGACAATATTTTTAGGAACTGCATGGAGATCACTGTTAGGAATAATCCACACTTGTGAATTTATACCTCATGTTAAGCCATTAAAAGCAGAGAAGACAAAATTTAAAGAAATTTTAATTCCACCAAGATCAGGCAGCATCAAAGGATAGAAAATAAACTTGCAAGATTTAAATAGATGCAATAATCCCTTAAATCGGCTAATTCTGCTCGCTTTCTGAGCATTTGAATCTGATACATTAGCCAATTAAACAATCATGAAATTGTATACGATATCATTTGTGCTTGGCATTAAAATGCAGAACGCACCATCACAAAAGCAGATGCTTGCATTAAAATTTCTTCCTAGTTGAACATACATGATAATGTTTCAGTACTAAAGGCAAGGCATATCAGCATACATCTTAATATGTTGAATGTACAAAGCGAACGTACCATCTGCTTCTTTGGGTGAGTTTGAATCCATCATTTTCATTTCAAATGTAATCTTAATTTCCCTGCATGAAAGTCATAGAAATATGAATACTCCTAAATCAATGCCCCATTTGAATCAGATTAACATTCTTCTAGTTGAGTCAAGCGTGTATTAGAGTTCCCAGTAAAGTCACCACAGATATCTTAAATTTACTCTCATACATCTTAGACCAGGAGTGTCCAACTTTGCCAACTTTAAGACCCAGGCTTTTCAACTCTCAAAATTCCCCAGCCAGTAGGGGTGATTGGGGAATTCTGGGAGTTGATGTCTAGAGATTGCCAAGGTTAGACACCACTGCTTTAGATAGGACGACTAAATGCCTTTGCAGGCTAGAGATTATAAGAGTTGATGAAGAACAACTCCTGATTTGGAGGTTGGTAACAACTCTAAGAGTGTTAAATACAATCTTTTCCATCACTAGCCAAGAACAGTGGAGTTTAATCCACTCTCGTTGGCAAAGGGATAGTGTTTCCAAATTGCAAAACTCTGGATGGCTGTTAGATGGCAGAAAAATGACACTGAAAATAGAATAGAATTCTTTGTTGGCCAAGTGTGATTGGACACACAAGGAATTTGTCTTTGGTGCCTATGATTTCAGTGTACATAAGGAGAATAAAATCCATTAATCAAGAATAAAAAGATACAACAATTAGTGATAGTCAAGGTTACTAATAAGCTATCAAATCATACTAGTAAACAAATAAAAACAATATAAATTGAAAGATACAAGCAACATGGTTATAGTCATAAGTGGGGACAGATAGATACTAGGAAGGAAGAGAATAAGAAGAGTAATACATTCTTAGTAAATTTTTGACAGGGTTGTGGGAATTAGTTGTTAAGCAGAGTGATGGCATTCGGGGGGAAAATGTCCTTGTGTCTAGTTGTTCTGGTGTGCAGTGCCCTATAGTATCATTCTGAGGGCAGAAGTTGAAACAATTTATGTCCAGGATGTGAAGGGTCTGTAAATATTTTCACAGCCCTCTTTTTGACTCGTGCAGTATGCAGGTCTTCAATGGAAGGCAGATTGGAGGCAATTGTTTTTTTCTGCAGATCGAATTATTCATTGAAGTCTTTGTCTGTCTTGTTGGGTTGCAGAGCCAATCCAGACAGTTATGGAGGTGCAGATGACAGACTCAATAATTCCTCTGTAGAACAGAATCAGCAGCTCTTTGGGCAATCTGAGCTTTTTGAGTTGGTGCAGAAAGAACATTCTTTGTTGTGCTTTTTTAATGACATTTTTGATGTTAGGTATCCATTTTAAGTATTCAGAAATGATAGAACCTAGAAACCTGAAGGTCTCTACTGTTGATACTGTGTTGTCTAGTATTGTAAGAGTCTCCACTACCATCCAGAATTGTCAGTAATTGGATAAAACTACAGTTTTAAAAACCATGGTGTGTTGAATAAGCTACAACCATAATAGATGCGCTCACAAAACACCTTAAATAAAAACCAGGCAAACCACAATGTGGCCAGTTGAAGTGCGTGGAATCAGGCACTGAGTTGTGTTTGTTCCTTACATTATTAATGTCCTTGACCTGGGTATTTCCAGAATAATCCTTTGTAGTTCTTCTCAAACTACTGAATTCAGTGAGGCTTGTTTCCATGTAAGTGGTACTTAGTTTCAAAGATTGTAAAATGAAAGGCTTGTTGCATTAGATGTCCCTTTTCTAGAGAACCTATACATCTATAAAATCTATAGTTTATACGAACAAAAAAGAGACATCTGAAAACAAATAGTGTTTCCTAACAATATAAGTGCTATTGAAAAGAACAGGCAATTTCTGACAACAGGTTAAGATATTCAGTGGTGATAGCATTCAGTAATACACTTCTTAAATGATTGTTAGACATCAGATAGCATGTAGATTTTTGGTGGAACATCTCTTGAATTTCTTAAGCAATAAAGGCATTTTATGTACCATAGAAGGAAGTCTGAATTTAGATTTAAAGAACAACCTACAACTCCTGAAGCCTGATAGATGGCAGTGTTGGATTGCTGATGAAACTGAGGGAAAATGCATTTTTCTCCTGATGCCCATATCTTATCTTTACCGGGATTTAAAACCTGTTTATTATCCATTGTTTGCTACAGAAGTGTTGCAAAAGCTTTGTCAGGAATTAATTGAGCAAATTGCTAAAGGTGTAGAAGCAAGCAAAAACACTTTTTTTAAAAAAAAATGTGGCAAAAGGACCAAAAGGTATAAAAGAAGTACAATGTTGAAAAAAAACAGAAAGGTGATTATGGAGATCCAAAACTGAGTTTTTATTTTTATTTTATTTTTTTACTTTTAAAAACTCCATTAGTCTATTATGCAACATGTTGAAGAAATATCCAGATATAAACCTTGCTTTCAGGCAATTGAGAACTTAGGGCAACCATGGGTGACAAAAGATAAAATTTCAGAACTGGTTTACACATTAAAAATTAAGAAGTTGTCAGACCTGTTGTGATATCCAGCAGCGAATTCCAAAATAATTAAAATGCAAAATAGCATTCTGAGTTTCAAAGAGGATATATTTATTTATTTGTCAACAAGTACAAGGAAACAAGTATCAGTGAAGACACAGACATGGACACATGAAAAAATGGCATAAATAAATAGATATAAATAAGCAGAACACAGCCATAAACATAAAAACATAAAACATAAACATAAACATAAAAAGAATACATATAAATGGGGACAGTAGGAGAGGGATGGTAGGCATGCTGGTGTGCTTATGCATGCTCCCTTAGGGACCTCTTAAGAAATGGATAAGGTCCACGGTAGACAGCTTAAGGTAAAAGGTATGCGGGTTAGAGGGGCTAACAACAGGATCGGGTAGGGTGTTCCACACATTTACTATTCTATTGCTGGAATCACTTTTCCTGCAATCAAGATTAGAACATATTACATTTAGTTTGTGTCTATTGATAGCCCTTGTGTTATTGCAATTGAAGTAAAAGTAGTCATTAACAGGTAGGACATTATGGCAGATAATCTTGTGCACTAAGCTCAAATTGGAATGTAGACGGTGTAGTTCAAGGTTATTCAGGCCTAAAATTTCAAACCCGGCAGTATAAGGAATTTTATTGCTAGCAGAGGAGTTGAGTACTCTTCTTGTTAAATACCTCTGGACCATCTCTAATGTATTCATGTCTGAAATGCAGTGTGGGTTCCAGGCAGGTGAGCAGTATTCAAGGATAGGTCTGGCAAAGGTTTTGTATGCCCTAGTTAGCAGCATAGCGTTACCAGAGAGAAAACTACATAAAATAAGGTTGAGAAGTCTGACTGCCTTTTTGGCAATGTTGTTACAGTTCTCAGGTTCCTGCCTGACATGCGAAAATCTGTAGCAGAGACTTTCTTAAATGTTCCCAAAGTATGTCTTTCAGGGGTGTTATGAATTGCCACTCTCATAATCTCCAACTATCAAAGTCATTGGCTGGGCTGCCTAAGAGAGTTAGTGGGGCAGAAATGGAAAGTAACAGGTTGATGACGTTGTTTTGTGACACACCATATTTTTCAGAGTGTAAGACACACTTTCCCACCCAAAAAAGAGGGCAAAATTTTGGGTACATCTTATACACCAAATGTAACCCCACCCACCCCCACCAAAGGCCAAAAATGTAAGGCATGGAGGCAGCGATGGTCTGTGGCAATCCCTGCAGTATGGACAGGGACATGCGGTCAGGGGAAGCAGAGCCTCACCGCTCTCATCATGAAAAGAAAAAAAGGGAAAAGGGAAAAGGCACACGTGGTCCGATTCCCTGCCTTCCTGAGTCAACATGAAGGGGACCGCGGAGCATGCTCCGCCGGCTTGCGCTCCACGGTCCTGCGGCTCGCACGCCACGGTCCCCTTCATGTTGACTCAGGAAGGCGGGGAATGGGACCACGTGTGCAGGAGGCTGAGGCTGCCTCAGCCTCCTGCACACGTGGTCCAATTCCCCGCCTTCCTGATGACATCACCAGCCTCATCAACCATAAACCTCACCGCACGTCACTGAGTCTGGAAGAGCTGATTTGGGTTATTCCTGCAGTCCAATCCACCTGCCAATCAGCTGTGCTGAATCAGGCTGCAATAAGTGCTGAAGCTGACCTGGATGGTCAGAGTTTGCAGCAACAATCACATTCAGAAAGCACAGTAACTGATTCAACAGGATTTAAAATAATAATAATAATATACAATACAATACCAAAAGCAGGTTTTCCAAGGTAGCAGTAAATAAAAGCAAAACACAAGCAATTTCACTTTCAGTTCTCAGCTAAGCCAGGTTCCTTCCTGTCTCCTTCTTGCTCACACAGCAAATACTGTTTCAGAGTCCAAATAGCCATCACTGGCTGACTTAGTTGCTATGCCTATTCATTGGCTGACCTTGTTGCCAGGGGTTCCAGAATTTTTACTTCTTATTATTTTCCTCGCCAAAAACTAAGGTGCGTCTTATACTCTGGAGCATCTTATACGCTGAAAAATATGGTAATCAAAGTGAGTCTGTTCTGTAATGATCCATAATTACATATTAATATTTCACTAATAAAAGTCTAAGAAACCATTAGGGTTTGCATGGGTAAAGTCTGTGCCAGTCATTATTTGCACTTGTTTCTGTGACTTAGTTTTATTTCAGACGATCCGGTTTCTGTTGCAAGACCTTTTAGTTGTGCCTATTTTACTTGCAGTTTGTAATTTTACAGTGACTTTTTAAAGTTGTTGGTATAGATGCATATGCAATGAAATATTCAGATATTTCCATATTTTTCAGAGTATAAGACGAACCTTTTTCCCTCAAAAAAGAGGCTGAAAATCTGGGTGCGTCTTATACACTGAATACAACATTTTTTGCCTCTCGAAACCCCACCCCCTTCACCAAAATGACTGTGCATAGCTTGTAGGAAGCTTTTAGAGAGCTTCTGGGGGCCTGGGGAGGGCAGAAATGAGCAAAAAACAGCTCATTCTTTCCTCAATTTTACCCCCCCAGCCCCCAGGAGCACTCTATAAGCTTCCTAAAGGCTATCCATGCACCCTTTTTTATGAAAAATGAGCTGGTTTTTGTGAAAAATGGCCTATTCTTTGCTCATTTTTGCCCCCCCCCCATCCCCCAGGAGCACTCTGCAAGCCCCTAAAGGTGATTCATGCCTTTTTTGGGGGGGAATGGGCCCATTTTTGCGAAAAATGGGCCATTTTTGGGAGGTTTTCGGAGTGCAAAAACTTTTTTTTAATTTGCCTCTTCAAAACCTTGGTGCGTCTTATATTCTGAAAAATATGGTAGTTTCTTTTTTCTAGTGTCTTGACTAGATATTGTTGAGTAATTTTCTTTTCTCACGTCTATATTTGACACATGTAGGAGCATTACATGCTTTTCTACTGTTGTTACTACATATCTCCAATTCGTAAAAGACTAACATTCTCTGTCATTGTATTTGCTCTATAGCTGTAAATAAAACTTAAAACCATTTGTTTCTTGATCATTCTCACTAGATCTCCTTCCTTCCTTCCTTCCTTCCTTCCTTCCTTCCTTCCTTCCTTCCTTCCTTCCTTCCTTCCTTCCTTCTTCAGATTTTAGAAATCTATTAAATGGTAGACATTTTTTTTAATTTTATGAAATTTTACCTTTAAAAAAAGAATATATTTGAATCTTAATTTGGTATTGAAATTGCATGGCACTTTTTTTAGTGCCAGTGCTACAATATGATGCTGACCTATGACTAGAACCTATAGGAACCCAGTTGGTTTCTATAGGTTCTAGTCTTAGTGGTTATGACTACAGTTATGGTGAAAACAGCCAGGAGATCAACTGAAGCTAAGCAGCCAGGAGAAAAAGATTTCAACACCCCTCCAGTGTACTGTTTCCCTTCTGTGTATTGCTCCTTTAATGCTTCAAGACTTGGGATTTTGACCACATACATAGTTATGCAATTTTCTGTCTTTTTCCTCAAGGCAAAACACATTTACATTCATGCCTTCACCCCACCCCAAACCATGTTACTAATTTACATTATTTCTATAATCCCATATAATTCTAATTGTCAAATCCCAAACTAACATTTCACTTCTTTCCGTTTTGTCACAAAATAAAAAATAAAAAAATCCAAGCATGGCTTCTAAGTAGAAATAAATTTAGTCAAAGTCTTTTCTTTAACAAAATTTATCAGTTTTGCCATTTCTGCCAGTTTCATTAGTTTCACTATCCATTCTTCCATTTTAGGTATTTGTAAGTCCTTCTACCTTTGTGCATATAAAAATATTTTGTGGTTTTGTTGTATTCGGGTCTTTTCCCGTGTAAGGTTGAGATTGTCTTTGCAACGTTTCGGCAGGATCACACCTGCCATCTTCAAGCTGTGGGCTTAAAATGGGAACGGAGCTGCCGTCTTTCTGTAAGTCTTGGTGGGAGGGGATGGGGTGCTGGCTTTGTTTCAGTAAGTGGAATGATTGGTTGTGTGGTTGTATCATGATTGGTAGATTGGTGCTGATTGGTGCAGGTTGTGTGTGCATTGTTGTTTTGTATTTTAACGGCTTGGGTGGTGGGTGGTGTTCGTTTGTTGGCTAGGGCTGGTTTCCAGATGTTTGGTAGGCGGGAGGTACCAACCTGCACCAATCAGCACCAATCTACCAATCATGATACAACCACACAACCAATCATTCCACTTACTGAAACAAAGCCAGCACCCCATCCCCTCCCACCAAGACTTACAGAAAGACGGCAGCTCCGTTCCCATTTTAAGCCCACAGCTTGAAGATGGCAGGTGTGATCCTGCCGAAACGTTGCAAAGACAATCTCAACCTTACACGGGAAAAGACCCGAATACAACAAAACCAGCATACCTACACCTGTGAAAATCTACATATATATATATATATATATATATATATATATATATATATATATGTATGTATGTATGTATGTATGTATGTATGTATGTATGTATGTATGTATGTATGTATGTATATGTGTGTGTGTGTGTGTGTGTGTGTTGTATTTGTGCTGATAAATAAATAAAGGGAGACTAGTATAGAGCTATTTCAAGCTATTTAGCTCTAGCTGATGAGAGCTAAATAGCTTGAAATAGATCTATACTAGTCTTCTGTAATAAGCCGAAGGACAGAAAGGGGGAGTAGTAAGCTCCTTCCCATATTTGGGCATACCAGGGGTTGTAACACAAATACATACTTATTTCCCTGGCTCAGCTGATAAGGAGGATAGCCTGTAGCTTAGTGGCTAACACGTCTGCCTAATATGTAATGCAGCCCAGGTTCAAATCCCAGTAAGGGTATGGCTAGCTGATGAGAGCTAAATAGCTTGAAATAGATCTATACTAGTCTCCCTTTATTTATTTATCAGCACAAATACAACACAAACATAGCAAAGGCAACATTAAAATAAAAATATGGTTTTCTGCCTGGATGGTCTTCTGTAATGAGCCGAAGGACAGAAAGGGGGAGTAGTGAGCTCCCTCCCATATTTGGGCATACCAGGGGTTGTAACACAAATACATACACAAAGTTCCATAATGGCCAACGCTTCTCCTTGAAGGCTACATTGTGTGATTGATGAGCAGCTTTGAGGAGATGAACTGCAGAGATGTGACAATGACAATCCTGCTTGCATGGTCCCTGACAATATGAGCCTATGTTCCTAAACAAATGATGCCAAACAAGCAAATGATGCAGCAAGCAAATAAAGCATCTGTCCTTTGGTACATAATGATGCTGTTGAGTAACATGTACAATTAAAGAGTTGTTTTTTGGGCACAACTGGGATTGTGCCTCGCATAAATCTGCATGCTGGTTGTGGATTCTTGATTGCTGCAGCAAAACTGAAAGCTAGATGGAGGCTTGTTGAACATCTGTTTTGCTGTATTAATTCTGTCTCCACTGTGCCATTCAGTCCCAGTATCCTCTGCGTCTACAACAAATTGTATCCAAGAGAAAGGTTTGGATGGAAAAAGGTGAAGAGATACATGCGTGGGGGAGGTATCACACATCACTTTATTTCATAAAAAATATTAGAGTCTTTCTTTCTACACACACACATACACACACACACACACACTTAATTACTACTGGCTGTCATGAGAATGCAAAACATGTGTCATCTCTCTTAAAGAAGTGGAACTGGTCAGAGGGTGTTAATGCTGCCCAGAAGATGCTTCCTGTTGAGAAATGAAGAAGAATGTGGATGTCTCAATTCTGTATATGAAATTTACACTGTTGATGACTTTGTTGTCCTATTTGCTTGCAAATCGCTATTCTCTCGAAAGGCTGTTGTGTTGTAGCACAATAAACACATGGCAACCTTTACATGGGAAACCTTTAGCCAAATTTAGATGTAACCTATATCATTAGTGCCACCAACAAGATACTCTGGATCCAGAAGACATTTCCGAGAATTATATACCATAGGTAATATCCGTCCATTACGTTATGAATAACCATCACGATCGGTGCAATTTCTAAGCACTATTGTGATAATTTGCTTAATATTGGGAAATGAGTAAAAATGAACTCCCCAGACCCCCCAACCAAGATTTAGATGGATGTACAAATGCCCTTTTCTCCTGAGGTAGACATCCACAAAAATAAATGAATATTTCTTCTTCATCTAGAAATTGTAGAACAGCCTGATGTTTGGCTTCTTCATTACAGGTAGTCCTTAAATTACAATTGTTTGTTTAACAATGGTTCAGTGGCTTTGGAAAGCTCACGTTTATGACTGGTGGCAATGCCCTATGGTTACATGATAATAATTTGCAACCTTCCCAGCCAGTTTCCAGCAAGCAAAGTCAATCGGGAAACATGGATTTGTTTAATTACCACTTGATTTGCTTAACACTTGTAATAAAAATGGTCCTAAAATAAGCTATGATCACACGGTGACTCACTTTATGACTTCATTAACAATGGAAATTCCAGTCCTGATTATGGTTATGATAAATCAAGGACTTTATGTAATGTCAGGTTTCAGGGGAAAGCGCTAACTTCGTTACAAGATGTTTTTCATGGTTGAGTAGCACTCTAAGTCCAGTTTATTTAGGGAATTACTGAAGAATGGGAAGACTTAAAACTTTTTCAGTCTTTCTTTAGTTATTTACCCATGATCAGAATTTTCTGATGACTTGAGTTTTATCCCCTGTGTCCGTGACTTTGGTCTTACCTCATGCCCTGGTTGTAATTGATGCAATTTTATCCCACAATACACAATGATGCTCCACAAAAAACATGGCTGGGAGTAAAGAGAGCCAGGACAATTTATCTTTATGCTAGTTGTTCTTCCCATTGATTCAACAAGACTGGGCTTGTTCATCCTTTGTTCATCCTGACCATATATAACTGTAGATATATATATGACTCTAGGGCATGGTGCTCATCTCCATTTCAAAGCCGAAGAGCCAGCACTGTCCGAAGAAGTCTCCGTGGTCATGTGGCCGGCATGACTAAATATCGAAGGTGCATGGAATGCTGTTACCTTCCCACCAAAGGTGGTCCCTATTTTTCTTCTTGCATTTTTTACATGCTTTCGAACTGCTAGGTTGGCAGAAGCTGGGACAAGTAATGGGAGCTCACTCCATTACATGGCGCTAGGAATTTGGACCACCAAACTACCGACCTTTCTGATTGACAAGCTCAGAATCTTAGCCACTGAGTCACTGCATCCCTCCCATCTTTAGTACAGCCCAAAAAACTTGGGAAGGTCCCTTCTAAGTCTCTTGACCCATCCACTACCAGCTGCAGCATATGCTATCTCTTATCTGTCTATTCCTTTTAGCATCTCTTTTCCCAGTCTCCCAAGGTCTTTCTAACATGGAACCTAAAGTCTTGTCCTCTCAGAGAATACTACACAGTGAGGGGGGAGGGGGGAATAGTCAAAATCAACCAATAATGATATTGATCCTCACTGAGTCTTGTAATAATGGCATTAAATTGGCCAAAGACTGCTTTGCTAAACAACAGAGCTATTAATGTTCTGTGTATGTTTTGATGTACTGTATAGAAATGTAATACAATTGCACAGAGCTGTAAAATGAGACTGTGGGCTGATTTTTTTTCTGCAGACAATCTGAAATCACTTTTTTTCTGTTATAAAAGTTATATTTGGAGCAGAATCATATAGTCTCCGCTTCGATGGATTGAAGTTGATGCTACTGGTGAAAAAAAAAATGACAGAACTGGGAATTGGGATTAATTAGATTATTGTACATTCCACAGATCAGGATTGATAAAACTGATATGCACTGCTGGACAAACGATTAATTAATTAATGGCATTATTAATTTACCATGAAAGATTAAGTTACATTTACAGGTATTTTCCATTTTCAACACTCAGCATCAAGTTAGATGAGAATACATCTTATCTTGAATTTGTTGTCAAGAAAACAGAAGACAATGATTACCTTTTGTATGTGTGTTTGGGCTGGTTTAGTGATTACATTTTTATTCCTTCATCATGAAAGACTCTACAGACTGAATCCTGCCCCAGTTGCAATACATATGGGTTCATGACTTGTGGATAATCTGGGTTTTCTGTTGTATTTTCCGGCACAGTGCACTCATGTACAGTATATGTCAGAGAATTCATGACTGGCAGAGACATGGTAACAAGGTCAGCCAATGAATAGGGCTTAGTAACAAGGTCAGCCAATGAAGGCTGTTTGGAAACTGAAAGAGTTTGGAGCCAGGGTGTTGCTTAGCCCTGCAGCTGTGAGTACTGTGTTGAGAACTAAAACAGTTGGTATTGTACATTTATTCATGTGTTATTATGTATATAAAGAAGTTAATGAATCCTGCTGAATCAGTTATCTGTGTGTGCTTTCTGGATGTGATTTTTGCAACAAACTCTGACAATATACATATCCAACACCTGTACGGGGTATTTTGGGGGATTTTAAGCAATACATGTAATCCTTAATTTACAACAACAATTGTGATTGGAATCACCACTGCTGAGCAAATCATGATGTCATCTGCATCACATAATGACAACAGTTTCAGCAGTTTGGGTTCCCATTGTTAAGAAGAACCTCACATGATTGTGACTTCTGGCTTGTTGTTGGCTTCCCCATTGACTTTGCTTGTGGAAAGCTGGCAAGGAACATCAGATATTGTTCTCTCATGACCATGACTTCCTGTGATGGCTAGAACTTTGAGGACTGTTCATAAGCCTCCCTTATTCAACACCAGTCACTGAACAAATTGTTGCAACTTGTGGACTACCTATACTATGAAAACATTCAGAAAAGAAGTAAAAATAAAGTAATTCAAAGTAATTAAAGGCACCAAATAGGAAAAGAAGCTTAATTTATAACTCTCTTTGATTATCTCTCTCATCACCATTTACTTTCATCCTATCACCGTTGACTTTACCTGTCTATTTTTCACAAGCAGTGAGGTATGTTAACATATTCAATTCACACCTCTCTTTTCCAGATTTGGTTTGCAAGGAAAGGATGTCTCAACCCTTTGTGCAACACTCGTTGGCTGTATTTGCACAATGTGTTAAACTGGATGAAGAAAAACCATAAACCAGACCATGTGCTGTTTGGGATGAACAGGTGGCCAACTGTGACATGGGAACAGGATTAAAAGTGCTAATAGAATATTCACCCTCTCTTTTGGTTTCGACGTATCCCAAGGAAGCCAGATACAAATGTGATTGTATCAATTCCCTCTGTATCCTTCCCCTTTTTGTTTTCATTATCTTTCAATCACAGGAGGAAGGTCAGAGATAAGAAGGGTTGGTATTAGTGATGCCAGTTCTGACAGTGGTTGGGGTTATCCAAATTAAGCCACCATAGACTTTGCTTATTTTGTCTACTAGAAATAAAAGTATCCAGGAGCTCAACTCCTCCCAGTCTTTTTTGAAGCATACAAAGAATCTTCAAAGATGATTGTGCATGATTGATTGAGTACACTGTTAAAGTGTTCATGACTGGGAGAGACATGGGAACACGGTCAGCCAATGAATAGGCATAACAACTAAGACAGCCAATGGAAGCTTAAACAGATCTGAGTCTGTACAGAGAATTGAAACAGAAACTTAAGTGGCCTGCTGCTCTGAGAAGTAAAACTAGCAGTCTATCTGGACTTGTCTGTTGAAATGAAACTAACTGTTTGTGTTTGCCTGTAACTCTCCTGCCTTATGTTTACTTGGAAGAACCACTTGTTGGTATTGTACATTTATTCATCTATTCTTATGTACATAAAAAAGTTAATGAATCCAGCTGAGTCGGTTTTCTGTGTGTGCTTTCTGGATTTGAATTTATGCAACAAACTCTGACATACACTATCCCAAAGTATGGCGTACTCAGACCATCAATGGGTTCAAGAGCTAAGCATTTCTAAAATTCTCTTACTGTCTCTTTCTCCTCCACATTGAATTACAGAAATAGATTTATTCAATATTTGTTTGTTCAAATAAATTCCCCACCTGTCCTTTATGCTGCTTCTATTTTCTGATATTCTCTGATTACATTTATATCTTGACTTTTCTGGAGGAGCTCAAGGCATTGTATTTAGTTCCTTCCATCTTCACCTCCAAGCATAACTCCCTTTGATTTTGAATCAGCTGAGATCAACTGGTACATCTCATGCTAAAAACAGAGATCTAAAGTCAGGTCAGTTCGGTTCTAGCTCAACACCACACATTACACCACACATTAAACAGAACAACCAGCTGAAAGTATTGTGAGTTATTCTCAGAGGTGGGGTGCAACTGGTTCAGTAAGCATGTACGTGGCTAATGTGTGCTTTGCACGTGTGTACAGCATTCAAATCCCACCCCTTTTAAGCTTAAAAACTTACCTTCTATGTCAGTGAGTAAAACAGCTGTTGCATGGCAATCTGTTGTGCATTGCGAATCAGTTGACCTAAAAACCAGGGAAATATAGGACAGGAAAGGGCAGGGGCAGGTGGGTGGGGCCAACTGCTCACTGGACCTACCGGTTTGCCTGAACCAGTCTGAACTGGCTGAATCCCACCCCTGGTTATGCTCCAGACCCAGTAAATATCAAGTTGCTTAGGCTTCTCTAGAAATATAATATTTCAGTGGTGGTTGCAGAAATCACTGTGTACAATATTATTTATTGACAATGGAACTGAAGACCATAATAGATATCAAGAAGGCCATATCCATTTCTCCTCTGGACTCACATATTATATGTGTGTTGATTTTTTTTACTGTAGTTTACCAACAAGCCATAGTAACCTGGCTGACATTGAATCTATGCATTATTCTTTACAAAACATACCAAGTCAGAAGAAAGCAAAGCAAAGAATGTTATATTTTTATTTATTTCTTAGATTTATATCCTTCCTGTCCTAGGAACTCAAAGAAACAATTCCCTCCTCCAATTATTTTCCACAAATTTGGGGGTGCAGAAGTATGGTTAGACTGAGAGAAAACACCATTTGTGCCTCAATTATGTTGTGTTTGATTTCGGCTGATGTGCTATTTGAAGAAGAAGGATGTCAGGGTAACACCCATAATGAAAGAAGTTTCTGAGGCTTGAAGTTCCTCAAAGTTCCATTTTATTACAGATGTCATATTGGCACACCTGGGAAAACCTGAATCTGAAAGCTTCCAGGTTTTCCCCACCCAAGTGAAAGTCCAAGTCCTTGCCCAGCACCCACATGTCCATCACATGGCCCAATTAGGCACCATCTCAGCTGGAGATGCTTCCCAGTCACACCACTCCAGGTGGAGGGCAAGTTGTCCTTGACTCTCTGAGAAAGGAATGTTATTATGACTATACATCTCCCATACTCCATATAATCTCCCCTCCCATTTTCCCACAGCATTGAATGCAGCAGGCCTGAAGGCCCAATGCAAAAGATGGCTTCCAGGCCTGTCAAAGGACACATAATAGGAAAATATTAGGAACATTCCTATTTTCTTGAAGGAATAATTCAAAAGGAAAAGTATGAAAATGGGTGAATTCTAGATTAGAAATTTATTTGGGAGTAAATTTGAATGAACACAATAAAATGACCTCTAAAGAATTATACCTGGAATTACAGACATGTTTTGTTTGCTTTTGAAAATATTTTAAAGAAAAGTATTGTATGAAAGTTACAAATCATAAGGTTTTACGGCTTAATCTTATTGTCAGAAAACACATACATCAAACATGCTGTCAAAATACTGTCACCATTCAGAGGTTTCAATTTGTTTCCTTCTCATTTTTTTTACTTCACCCCAGCCTAACCTAAAGAAAGTGTGATTGCTAGATTAACCTGGGGTTTTTTGATCCAAAGCAAGATGGAAAGCAGCCTTCAGGGTAGAAAATTTAGAAAATCAAGCCCATTCCTATGCACTTGCCTAATTATCACCAAGCATACTCGCAGTTCACAATAACTAGCTAAAAGAGTGACAGGTTGAAAACTGTCATTATGCTTAAGGCAAATCAGTTGTTTTTTGAAGTTTTGTTTTTCAGGTTCAAGCATTGAAAACTTTGCATGGATATTGCATATTAATATTGCCTATTAAATATTTCAGATTACACAAATCTGGATGTTGACAGATATATGCACTTTGGCTTTATTTTTGAAATTCTTTTGCATCTTTAATACCAATTATAGGTGTTTGAATGTAATTGTTGATTTTTTTTATTCATGCTTCTACAAAAACAAGGCAAAAGAATCTTTGATATACTAATTATTGAGGACTGTTGAATGATTCAACATTTGGGGGCAAAAGTTGGCAAGTGAAATTCCTTCTTTAAGGATGTGCAGTGGTCAGCTGAAGAAAGAAATATATATATATATTTAAAGAGCAAAAGTGTCTGTAGCTGTAATAAACTGGACAAGAAAAGAAGATCCTCTTTGAAATGGAGAGAACAGACTGTAACTCAGGCAAATATTTATAGCAGTATTCCAGTATTTGAGGGTCTGCCATACAAAGAGGAGGCAATCAGCTTATTTTCCAAATCATCAGAAGGCAAAACAAGAAACAATGGATGGAATCTAATCAAGGAGGGAAGCAACCTTGAATTAAGGAGAAACTTCCTAACAGTGAGGACAATTAATTACTGGAACTAATTAGCCTTCAGAAACTGTGGGCACTCCATCACTGGAGATTTTAAGGAAGAGACTGGACAGGACTTGTCTGAAATGGTATAGGACAGGGCTGTCAAACTCCTGGGCCCTGGGCCAGATGTGTCATGTGCTGGCCACCCTATGGCCAGCAAAGGGGGGGAAAGTCATGCTATGCCATGTGACACTGCCTGGCAGTGATGTGAGTTTGACACTCCTGGTATAGGGTGTTCTGCTTGAGCAGGGGGATGGCTAGAAGACCTAGAAGGTTCTATTCTACATTCTACATTCTATATTCTATATTCTGTCCTGTTCCATTCTAATTCTATTTCTACTCCCTACCCTACCTGTTGTGGCACAGCAGAATCCGCTTGAGCTGCTGATGGACTCAGATAGTGAGGGATCATTTGAGTCTGCCCTGGACGATGTGGAGGATCCTGTGCACAGTTCAGATTCAGAGCAGGGACCAGAAGGGCTGGGTGGCCACCAGGAGGCGCCTAAGGCATGGAGCAGTGGGGAGGATCAAAGGCAATTTGTCCCTGATGCTAGAGTGAGAAGGGCTGAGAAACATAAGCAGCAATTACATAGGCAGGCTCATAGAACATAATTCAGCTCTGGTGGTTGTGGGTTGGCCTCTCCCAAGAGAGCTTATAGGTGAGGCGTTGGGAGGGGACATTTGCAGGAAACAACCATTTGAAATTAGCAGTGAAGAAAGTCTTTGTCTCAGAGCCGTATTTGAATATCTGGTTTGTTTTTCTGGTAATTTGAGTTATCTGGGCCCTCGGCCAAAGGGTTTGTTATCTTGCAATTAAACAGTGGCAAACAGCCAAGCCTGTGTTCTGGCTTGTTCACAGGTGTGGAGAGTGGGGGGTTAGAACACCTACCCTACCCTACCTTACCTTACCTTACCTTACCTTACCCTACCCTACCCTACCCTACCCTACCCTGTTCTATTCTATTCTATTCTATTCTATTCTATTCTATTCTATTCTATTCTATTCTAAAAACAGAGATAATTCATTGGTAGATCTCTGTAATTTGTAATGGGTCTCTGGCTCCCAATTACAAGGAGGCAGATCCTAATTGAAGGTTGCAGAAAACAATTTTAGGCCCAGACGTAATTCAGCAGTAGAATCAGTTACAAAAGTGGCAGCAAGCATTCCTTCTGTTGATGTCCAGCCTCTGTTTGATCCTCCCTGAGGCAGTCAGAACAATCATCTGTTTAGAGGTATTACATTTGAATTCCTGCCTGAGGAAGAGATTGCAGTAAGGTGCTTGAATAAACAGCAGCCTTTAAAAAAAATTCCAGCCTCTAAAACATTCTGTTAAATTAAAGGAACTCTGGGAGAAAAGCAGGTATGTGTTTTGGCATGAAGGATCAGAGGAATCTCTTTAAGGGCATTAAAAAATAATACCCTCTGTGAATGGTACTGAAGATCACCAAAAAGGTTCAGGAGGACTTCTTCATGATCCCTTGGGCCAGGGGTGGTGAACACGCGGATCTCGAGCCGCATGCGGCTCCCAGCCAAAATGAATGAGGCTCTTTGCCTCTTATCATTATTTTGTATACTGTGGCTCGGATCGTGCGCTCCCTTTCAGAAGCTGGGGAGGTCCTTTGCAGGCAGCTACAATGGGCCGCCTGCAAAGGACTTCCCCAGACTTGCTTTGAGGAGCACGGGGCGACTGAGGCTAGTTGTGAAGCCCCAAAGCCCCCACCGCCACCGGAAGAACTGCTGCCACCTCCTCCTCCTCCTCCTCTAACAGGCAGCACTGCCGGATTTGCCGCCCGGCGCTGTGGCTGAGATGAAGCCGCCAAAGCTCCAGCCGGCATCTCCGCGCGTGGCAGCGGCGCCTCCCCTCTGCTCGGAGCAGCTGAGCTCAGTCAGCGCTGGGTTACCCCTGCCCCCTCCTCCTCCTCCGCCGTGCTTTTGAGGAGCCATGAGGCTGCAGGAGCCAGTAGGAAGGCGGGGGGGGGGAGCAGGGGAAAAAAAGCCTCATGGCTCCTCAAAAGCACGGAGGAAGGGGAGGGGGCAGAGGTAACCCAGCGCTGAGCTCAGGAGCAAATCTGGTGATTCTGTTGGAGGAGGAGGAGGAGGAGGTAGCAGCAGTTATTCTGGTGGCAACTCGTCGGCATCTTCAGCAGCAGCCCTGCCCACAATGAAGAAAGCAAAGATGGAGCAGATCCACGCAGATGACGTCGCTGCAACATGACTGGAGGAGGAATTCTGGGAGTTGAAGTCCACAAGTGTTAAAGCTGTCAGGTTTGAAGACCTCTGCATTTTTTTTTCTAGGGGTGGAAGGGTCTTGTAACTTGACAGCTTTAAGACTTCCATGCTTCAAATGCCAGAGTTCCTGAGCCAACAGGACTGGAGGAGAAATTCTGGGAGTTGAAGTCCACAAATCTTAAAGCTGTCAGGTTTGAAGACCCCTGGGTTTTTTTTCCCCTAAAGGGTTAGGGGTGCAAGGGTCTTGTAACTTGACAGCTTTAAGAGTTGCGTGCTTCAAATGCCAGAGTTTCTGAGCCAACATTTTGGTTGCTAAGCAGGAGCATTGTTAAGTGATACTGATATTATATAACACTTTGAATTAAGCGGGTACCTTGAAGAAACATAACTTAGAGTTTCAAATAATACTGATTTCGTTGTTGTCTTAGGTGACATCTGTGAAAAAAATTCGGGTGCTCAGGCATGAAAATGTGCCGCTCAAACACTATACTTTTCTGCTCACATCGAAAAAAAATTAGAGGGAACATTGCTTCCGGGTCTGTTTTGGCAGGTCACTGCGTGGTGTGGCTCTCTGACTCTCACAGTTTAAAATTTTGGCTCTTTTTGTCGAACTTGTTCGTCACCCCTGCCTTGGGCTATAATGGAGACCCCCCTCTCTCTCTCTCTCTCTCACACACACACACACATCCCTTAGCTAACTCAGAACTAAGCAAGTACAGAATCATCACAACACAACACTTTTTCACGTTTTTTTCAAAGTACAGGTTTTTTTTTTAAAGCACACTACTTTCATCAAACTGAGTGAGAGCTGTTAAACAAAAAAAAGGTTAGGATAATTTCGCCATCTGTCCCCCCCAAAAAAACAACTGGTTGAGGGTTATCTATGCAGAAAAATTGCTGCATTGTACATTCTGTGCCATCAAGTTAGTTTAATACCTTTTCTAAATAAAATGTTTAGGTCTTTTTTTTAAAAAAAACAAAGTTTTATTGGTTTTTTTAATTTTTACAAAGGGAAAAGGTACGGGAAAGGTTACAAATTTTGGCAGCTGCGAAATACGGTAGATGCACACACCCTCCAAACTCATAGTATACATTTGCATAAGATTCAATATTAAGTAATAACATGTAGTCAGTGTGGTAAATTCAATTGGTAGTTTCGATCAGTTTATATCAGGTGACTTTTCTTACTCATTTGTGTGATCTGAGCTTTCTTGTTGTCGCCCCATCTCCCCCCGCTGGCAGAGCTCCGGCCCCTCCCGTGTCTTTTATGTCTGTTGAAGAATCATCTGGTTTTTCTAGGAGCAGTTTATTTTTCTCCATAAAGGCCTGCGCCTCTATGGGTGTATTAATCCTAACTCTTGTCTCCTCCCAGAATATTAACATACCTTCAGGCATCAACCATCTAAACTACACCCCCTTCTGGTATAATTTATTCTCCAATTGCGAATATTGTTTTCTTTTTTCCCTCACTTTCTTGGGGATCTGTTTCAGAATGGTTATCTCCTTATCTTTATATGTCAAGGCTTGCCCCCTTTGTGCATTCAGGATTTCATCTCTTGTACTTTTCCTAAGAAATTTAATGTGTACCTCCCTGGGAACATTGTGTGTTCTAGCATAAGCTGAGTTTACTCTATAAGCCAGGTCTATTTCCCACCCCATCTGTTGTTTCTCCTTCTGAATATACTCAGCCAAAATGTTTGTCATGATGTCCCTTATGTTTTCATCATCTGTCTCCATCACGTTTTGGAATCTAAGATAAAAAGACATTCTCTCAAACTCTATTTTCATTTGTTGGGTGTCAAAAATGTTTAGGTCTTAATGCCATCCCTTTTGTATGTAAGATACCTATTAAACTGTATTGTACTGTAAATGCTTAATATTGTACCTTCTCAGCATTCCTCTTGCTCTTCATAAAAACAGATCGTGCAATGTGAAAAAAAAATATAAGAATGTATGGATGACCAAAAAATATGCTGCATCTGAATTTCAAACATTTCTAACATCTTTCCAATATCAAGATATCAGATATCAAAATATCTGAAAGATGCAAGAGGAATCACTCTTTCAAACTGACACAACATTACTGTTAGTTCCCACTTGGGGTGGGGGATACATTGATTTATTAAATATGAATTCCTGAAACAAGTCAGGAAACAGGCTTGTTTCAATTAAGCCCTATTTAGATTAAGAAAAATGTAGAGTTCAGGAACTAACTGCTGTTGACTGGTACTAGAAGCAAGAGCTTTTTCTTGTCTTTTCATTCACTCTAGAGGAGGAAATTGTATAAGCCTTAGGCCCATCTATGTTTTATAATCTCTAATTTAGTGTTACATCCAAATGCAAGCAAGGAAACAACAAAGGCTTTCAGGAATTTGGAATCTCAAGCAATGATTTATATTCTGATACTTGTCAGAATTTGCCTTTAGCTTTAAATAAAAACAATGTCTTATTTGGTGAGGGCGGGGGGGAGATGCCTTCTAGAGGAAAAAAATAATGCCATTTTCCATGAACCTTTGTAATTACATTTCAATATTGCTTCTGTTGCTGTCTTTGGACAGAGTAATAAATCATCAGACTTCAGTGTCACCGAATGGAAAAAAATAATCTGAAAGAAAACTCTAGCAAGTGGCAGCATCCTACTGCTAAATTGCTCTCAAAAGTATTTTTAATTTCTGTCTGGATGCTTTTTATTAGTCACACTTCTCTATAATAGTTGTAAATCTGTTCAAAAAAATACTTCTGGGAGAGTTGCAAGTCACTATCAGGAATTCTACTTCCCTGACAGCCCCTGGGTTTTGGGTTTTAACTTTTGTCATTATTTAACTTAAAGACACTTGCTATCAAGCAGAGTAGGGGGAAAAAGTGAGCCAAAGCTCACTTATTGTAACAAATATAAGCAAGGTGACCAACCGTCCTCCTTTAGGGAGGACAGTCCTTCTTTTGTAAGTTCTGTCCTCCCTCGAAAAGTGTCCTCCTACATGTCCTCCTTTTCGATATTTGAAGACTAATCTGTTGCGCGTTATGTGACGTATTTGTATTTGACATGACAATTCGTCAAGACTCGGTATAGTGCGGTATAAGACGCGATTATGAGACGCATGTGCTCCGCACGGGAGACCTTGAGAGAGAGCGCCACGTGCAAGTGGCTTTGTTTACTTCTTACCGAAACACAATACGGCACATACGCACGCAGTAGACTCACGGCACGTCGGCAATTGAATGGCTCACGGGAATTATTTCTTTCTCAGTGAATATTCAATTATACAGAGGTAAGTACAATTCACGTTTTATTAAACAGTTTTTAATGGTTTTTTTTTTTACTTCATCGCAAGTATATTGAACAGATATTGAATCTTGTGTTGAATTTTTATCTAAAGAAATGCTAGACATTAAAATAGACGACAATTGTCTCTTTGAAGAAATTGGAAGACTGAATGTATATTTAAATTCTGAAAAATTAATACAATGGGAAAATCAACATGTTGAAATTGATAAAAGATGGGTGGATATTTTCAGCCATTTCAAAAATGAACATATTCCATGTGAACATTTATTTATACTTGTTCAATTTACGTTGTGCTGCCCTGGAACTAATGCAGCAGTTGAAAGAGTTTTTTTCAATTGCCAATGATTTTTCGACAAGTGAGAAATCGAGATTGAATGTTTATACTCTAGTTGCAGCACTTGCCGTAAAATTCAATATGAAGGATATTTCTTGTTCAGATATTTCCAATATATTGTTAGAAGATGATACATTGACAAAAAATATAAATTCAATGGAAAAGTACTCATTTAAATAATAATTAACAGGCATATAAGCATAATTACAATATAAAATGTTACAAATGTTTTTTATTATGCATATATCATATTTTAGTGTATTATTGTTGCAATGAATAAAATATTTCTTTTATTTACGATATTTTTTTTTCCAATTTATCTGTCCTCCTTTTCATTGTAAAAAAGTTGGTCACCTTAGCATTTTGGACAATAGAACGTGTTTTGTCCTCCTTTTCATTGTAAAAAAGTTGGTCACCTTAAATATAAGTCTTCAGTTTTTTAATGAATATTCATAGAGACATAAATCCGGGGGGGGGGGGTTGCTGCTGGCATTACTGCTGGTTTGGTGCGCAAAAAAGTTTGCATCTAAAAAGGCCTGCGCATGCGCACAATGTTAGAAAAAGAAAAAGAAAACTACATTTCTGCAATGAAGATTGTTCTGTGCATGCCCAGAACTAAAAATCAAGATGGCGCTAATAGAACTGGTTCGGGGGGGGGGGCAGGGCTAGCCAAGTTATTACCTACTCGGCCAAACTGGTTCAAACCGGTAGGAACCCACCTCTGACATAAATCCATCTAACAGAAATAAAATTGCAGAATCGCATAACATGAACAGTGTACACACACATCCTTTTTTTTTTTTTTTGGCTGTTAAACAAAAGCAGTTTTGGTAGCTGATAATTGGTGTCATAGCTGTTGAGCTGAAGGCTACTTTCCCCATTGCATATGTTGTACAACATTACGGAAACATTCTTGAAGCATTTACAAGGCGAACAAATGAACCTGCATTACTTAACGAATTATATTTACCTTAAGCCAGAGGTTTCAAACTCAAGGACTGAGTCCCAGATCCATCCCACGGGGTGATTAAATATGGCCCGTGGGGCTGCTCTGGAAATAGTGAAGGTCTGGCCCACGGTACCTCTGCCAGCAAAAATGGAGCTCAGGAGGCCCGCCCATAGTCCTCCCAAGCTCCATTTACACTGGCAGAGGGTTGCAGGAGGCCATCACAGACAAAAATGGAACTCAGGAGTCCATTTTCACTGACAGAGTGCTTGGGCCACCACATGCCCTCATGGCACAAGTGACATTGAGCTGACCATGCCCACCCCAGCCTCCCAAGGTCAAACGCAACCCTGATGTGGCCCTCAATGAAATTGAGTTTGATATCCCTGCCTTAAGCCAAAGTGCACTTTACAAATGTAAAGTGGAACTGAGTGTCTTTCTGAATGAAGTTCAGACCTATTAATAATTCTTTTAGCTTTGATCAATATGAAATGAAGCTGTTTTTAGTTCATATTAATTTGTGCATTAGATTTTCTTCACGAAAAGAAGACAATGTGAGTAACACTCTTTCCTTCGCTTTTTTTTGGGGGGGGGGGGGTAGAATAATAGAGCTGTGTGTAGGTTGTATTAGGACAGGGGTGTCCAAACTTGAGAACTTTAAGACTTGTGGACTTCAACTCCCAGAATTCCCCAGCCAGCATGGCTGGCTGGGGAATTCTGGGAATTGAAGTCCACAAGTCTTAAAGTTCCCAAGTTTGGACACCCCTGTATTAGGAGAACGTTGCCGACTCAAAGTCAACTAAATGCTTCCATGGCTGAGGGGATTTGAAACTAGATCTCCCAAGTCTCCGGGCTCTTCATCACAACACCGACTGTCTAATATGAGAACCAGCATGAAACTATGACACTCCGCATACAACTTTCTGCCCAGTGGTGGGATTCAAAATTTTTTAGTACCTGTTCTGTGGCCATGGCTTCGTGGGCGTGGCTTGGTGGGCATGGCTGGGGAAGGATACTGCAAAAAAACCATTTCCTCCTGATCAGCTGGGACTCGAGGGGCAGAGAATGGTTGGGGGCGGGGCCAGTCAGAGGTTGTATTTACTGGTTCTCCAAACTACTCAAAATATCCGTTTCCAGTTCTCCAGAACTGGTCAGAACCTGCTGAATACCACCTCTGATTCTGCCTCAGCTACAAAGTAGAATAGGAGCCCTTTGACACCATTGTCCAAACATTTTTCTTCTTTCCATTTTATTTGTCTGTCTTCAATCTCACAGTTAGAAGAAGCCATTTTCTATAGCTTCTCTGCCTTAACATTTCCTAGCAAGAGTCACAAGGAGAAGATAAATAAAAGACACCCATTTTCCTTTCTTTCTCCCTAACCTTTCTTGTGATAAGTGGAATAGGAGAGAAGTGGACCTTTTGCTGGCCAGGGGTCTTATAATTGGACATATATCTAGGAAGATCATCACTCATGACTCTGGTGTTGCTGTGTTGAAACTGTAGGGAAAACATATTGCGGGATGACACTTTTCCTACAGGACAGCTGCTTACACCACTGGTTTTCCCACTACAGGATTAAAGAACTGGGGAGGTGTTTTAAAGTTGTATTTCTGCTAACATTTGCCGTGGTGAAACTTGTCCAGCAACTTGTATTTCCTTGAATTTTCAGAAAATCTTAAAAAAAATAAAAAATCTGCCATGTCTGAAATGTGGCTAAACCAAGGGTGCCAATCTTGGCAATTTTAAGATTTGTGGACTTCAACTCCATGCCTGGCTGAGGAATTCTGGGAGTTGAAGTCCGCAAGTCATAAAGGGGCCAAGATTGGATACTCCTAGCCTAAGCTGTTGTAGCACAAGGCTTTTCCACACTAGGTTATCTGCTGAAGCATTACTCTGGGAATGGTAGCTGCTTACTCTCTACTTCCTTTAGCTTGTTGGAAGGGGAAAAGGTCATTATTCAGCTTTTTGGGGGGCAAAGTGAGTCTTTCTGGTGCTGAGAGAACTGGCACAGCAAATATCCCCTTCCCCTTCTTCAGAGTATATAATCTTCTGCATGGCTCATATGCATGATTTTCTTATTTTGAATATATAAATAGTAAATATGCATTCATATTTGTAGAAATGTATGTTTAATTTGGTACCACATAAAGGCTGTACCAGATTCTATTTACTTAGGGAGTCCTTGAAGCATACTTTTACTAGGCAGCCTAATTTTTTTAAATGAAACCCTTAGCTTGCAAACCTTATAAAAATGTTTAATGGATCATTGTAGCTTAATGATAAGTATGGTTTCTATTAACATGAATTGAATAATTCTTCCCATTGATAGTTAACCTGAACCACCAAGGGAAGCTATAGGTAAAGTTCTTTAGAAACTGAAATAATAACAATAACCACTGTCACTAATGTCCATGCTGCTATACTTTTAGTGGTACATGGGAACAACGTTGGGAAACAGAAGGAAGAAGTGCAGCCTAGACCACTATCATGGAAAAGATATCCCAGCCTACAGTTGGAAAAGGATCATGGGAGCATCTCCGAAAGGATGCTGTTCAGTTTTCTGGAAAGTAAAAGTAAAGGAGAGCAGAAGAATTTTTGGATTGGCAACACTTGTTACTGCAACCTTACAATAAAGATAGCATTAATATACTCACAGTTTGTGTTTATTGTCTGGACTACCTCAAAAAGCTAATGGGCAGCTGGAGGATATGTTTACACTATGTTGCTCAGGCTGCCAATGATTGTTGCAGGACTAATCCCTCCTCCCATTGCTAAACATTGGTGACATATAATGAAATTTTAGCTAAGACTGATAAATTTCTACTATTGTATTTTGTCAGAGTTTGCAGCAGCAATCACACCCAGAAAGCACACAAAGGTAACTGATTCAGCAGGATTCATTAACTTCTCTTTACATATAATATAACACACGAAGTAAATCAGGGGTTTGTTCCAGCTGCCATTACTCCCAGTTCGGCACCCGAAAAGTTTTAAGCTTTAAATCATCATTACCCTCAATGAACAGTTGAACAATACAGCTATGGGCTCTTATGATTCTGCCTCCAGAAAGCATTTTGGAACATACAGATGAATGAACTTCTTTAAGGCAATCACAGTTTTTCTTGGCAACATGCTATGTAGTCCTAAGAAAAGATGCTGCACTTAAAGGTCTTGAAGACATGGGATCACCTTTACATTGCCATGAACTCCAAACCACCTTCTAGAAACTGAATCTAAAATATTGGCCAATCCTAAAAGAGAGGAAAAAAGGAAGGAAGGAGCTGAAAAATCAAAGTAATGCAACTTAGAAGAATCTCCCTCTTGTTGACACATATCTGAATTATTCAAAAAGGCATTTATCTCGACTCATCTGATTTGTACAAGCTAAATGTTTCTGCAGATGTAAAGTGAGAGAGGGAAAAAAAAGAAAAATCACCTTTTTCAACTGGACAGATGTTTAATTACATGTAATTATAGCCCTACCCTGTCCATATGTCTTTACTGGACATAGTACCTGTCAGACATGCACTACAGGTGCCTCAATTGGCACTGATAGGATAGCAGTTTAAGGCAGATGGACTTCAGCCCACAGCTATACAAAAACTGCAGGTATCTTACTAGAATAGGAACTCATACCAAAAATCAACATTTGATGAAATAAGAAATTAGAGAGCAAGGCAGACGGCTTTTCTTAAAATCTGCTCCAAGCTAGATTTCTGGTAGCACCAATTGGGGGGGGGGGTTTACAGGGCAGGCAGAGGGAGCTTTGCAATATGCTCTATTTTATTTAAACCTGGCTATTTTTGCCATGTAAAATATGTTCAGAGAAAACGACACCAAGGTCTTACCCCTGCATTTATTCCTGGCTCAAAAAGCTTTCTTCACTAGCGGGATGCACTTAAAACTCTAAAGTGGGGAATATAACCTAACAGAGTCTCAGAAACTTGAAAAGACTGGATGGTCTTGATTTGTCTCCTGGCTGATATTCTTAGGTTGTTGAGCTCATACCTGCTGGCTGTTTAAAAGGTTGCACTTTTTCTGCATGACATAAAAAGAATGGCTGTCTGGCCCTACTTTTGTTGCTTAAAGGTTTGTGACTACATTCATTTCCCACATTTGTCAAGAGATGTTTCCCATACAGTAATCAAGAACTATATGGGACATGGTGGCTCAGTGGCTAAGACGCTGAGCTTGTCGATCAGAAAGGTCAGCAGTTCGGCAGTTCGTATCCCTAACGCCACATAACGGAGTGAGTTCCCATTAATTATCCCAGCTTCTGCCAACCTAGCAGTTCAAAAGCATGTAAAAATGCAAGTAAAAAAAAAATTGGAGCCACCTTTGGTGGGAAGGTAACAGCATTCCGTGTGCCTTCGGCATTTAGTCATGCCGGCCACATGACTATAGAGACACAAGCTGCTGTATTGTATTTATTTGTTGGTTTGATATCTCTCTTTTTCTCCATTAGCTCAAGACAGTTACTTGGGCACCTCTCTTCATTTTACCTGTAGCAAAACAATTCTGTGAAGGAGGCAGGCTGTGGATTAGGCTGGATTGCAAAAGAATAATTTGCCCTTGCTGTTATGCAAAAGGCAGAAGAAGCAAAACTGTTGCTCATGTCTTCATACTATGTCCTTGCAGCATGTTAAAATCACTGCCATCATCATCAATCACCATCACATTCTTATACTGTCTAACTCACCTAAATGGCTCTAAGTAATTATTCTAAATGAGGCTATTTCATTGAAAGTTTCTTCCCTGGGCCTCGGGGTAAGGAGAAATTATCTTAACTCTTTGCCTTTGTTGTTGTTGTTGATGATGTTGTTGTTGTAGTTGTTGTTATACTTTATTCATTAAGCATGAACTCAGTCACACACTGCTATTCCACCCCATGTCACAGGGGTGTGGTTGTGGGGAAAATAGAAACAGGAAATCATGTTGGATATATTTGCGACCTTGAGTTATTTGTAAAAATAAAAGTGGGATAACAAATAAATGTGTTGGTTACGCTTGAATCAAAGTGCAAAGCACGTTTTAGGATTCTGCAGGATTCTGGAGAAGATCCAGATTTCAGCCGTCTATTTTCTTTCATCCCACAAATGCTTGCTCATGAAATAAAATAGCTTCTAATAATTAAAAAGATTTCTTTGAGTGATTTTGCTGAGAAAGGAAAGAAAAAAAACTCCCATTTTTGCCTTACTCCCCAGCCTGAACTTTACGATCACTGTAATTTTTTAAAAAAATTTCTCAAGATATTCTCACATTAATTTATTAAAAGTAATATAGCAAGACAACATCATTAGAGCATAAAGACAAATAGGTACAGATCATTTGGGAAAATTGGGCGTTCTTTAGACTCAATATATTGCTGTAGATGTTGAAATGAAGCAGCACAGTCCACATATTGAAGCTTCATTTTATTTTAAAATAAGAAAGTAAGTATGTAGTAAGTAGGTATAATGTAAATGAGTAGATCTTTGCAAAAGGAGACTATGGCAGAATTTATGGTTGCATACCCCAATTATTAAATTGACCTGATTTCAAGTTTTCCATCATCTTCTTGCAGCTGTATCATTAGGACATGTTAACTAAGAAGGGCAGCAGATGAGAGCACAGGTACTATAACATCCCAGCAACTCCTTTCTATTGGAGGCAGCCACAGGAGAGGCAGCAGTGACAGAAACAGCACCGATGTCATGGAAGATTAACTCTCTCCCTTGCCATTACTTTATCCCCGAGAAGCCCTCCCTGGACCGTAAGAAGGAGAGGACAAAGCACATCACGGTCAATTGAGCATTAGGGTAGAGTGGCCACAGCGTTGATCTACTCCAGCTTTTATCCACTGCAGTTATCACACATTTGGCAATAACGTAAATCATGGCTCCAGTTGTTAGATAGCCAGGCTGTTGGCTAGTTTTAATCCCACCTTGCAGACTGTTCCATTTGGCATGAGAGTGGATTGGGCTCCAAAATGAGCTGACACCTTAGATCTCACCGGAAAGTCTTTTTTGAGGGTCCTGTTATGAGCATGTTTTCCAACTTGTAGTAGAAGGGAATGTCTTTTTCAGGTTGAATTCAGGCTGTGGTGATTTCATGTACATATGCATGTGATGTTTTGTTATTACCACAAATTAGTTTGTCACTGCCTTTTTCCAGAATGATTTTTTAATTTTCCAGCCTAATAATCTGTAGAGATTCTCAGTCATCCAGGTCATGGTTGTCCCAAAGGTGCTTTTTCAGGAGGCAACTGGACTTTCTTGTTTTTTTCTTTTGAAGGCATTTTGCTTCTCATGAAGAAACGTCTTAGATGAGAAGCAAAACATCTGCCTCCTTTGGGATTTCCAGTCTAATGTATAGTTCTTGAATTTCTTGGGAGTTTCCCATCCAAGTACTAATCAGGTCCAATCTTGTTTAACCTTTTTAGGATCAATTCAGGTCACAGGGGCTGATATATATTGAGCTTTTCTGCTTAAAATAATATTGCAAATATCCTGTTTCCCTGAAAATAAGACCTCCATGGATAACAAGCCCAATTGGGCTTTTGAGCACATGCGCTAAAATAAGCCCTCCCCTGAAAATAAGCTCTCCCCTAAAATATTTAAACACGTGCACAGCTGGTTGTTGCCATTTCCTGAGGAGGGAAGGAAGGAACATACCTCATGCTCCCCACATGCATCTGCCATCCATGGGAAACAGCTTCACAGAGGCCGCTCCCGCAAACCCTAGCTACTGTGCCCCTTCTCTTAGTGGTGGCCGCAAAAAGAGCAATGTTGGGCTGGCAAGAGTGTGCCAGAAACAGAGACAGAACTTCTGGCCCTCTCTAGATCAGCTGATCCACAGGCCATAGGCTAAGGTTAAGGGCCTCCTACACCTCAAAAATAATAAGACCTCCCCGAAAATAAGGCCAAGCGCTTATTTCAGGGGTCAAAAGAAAATAAGACCCTGTCTTATTTTGGGGGAAAGACAGTATCACCAACATTCCCACAACATTTTGCAAAACAACAGCCTTGGACTAATCTTATCCATATTTACTTAGAAATTAATCTCAGTGAGTCACTATCAGGTAAGGGCTAAATCATATATGTGGAACTGAAGTCCAGTTAATAGTCCAGTTCCTTAAGTCCTACTATTTTCACCTTAGAATCAAGGTGCAATTAAATTGTCTGGGACTGAGCTCCCTTGAAATAGTGACCTATAATATTTAAATATTTATATTTATGATTTTTACATTGTTTAGAAAAACACAAATGCACGTCTCTGAATGACTAAGAATACAGTTTGAAACAAAGACATCTAGATATTAGTTGAAAACTCCCCCATACTTTTTATATTGCTCATGTACTGTATACTTCACAATTTAAGGCCAAGAGGCAGTGATTATTCCACTGTTTGTCATATGCCCTCATGTCACAAATGGACTTTTATGACTCCCTACATTTAATCTTGCATATATTTTTTTCTAAACCAGTAGCTGTTTAAAATTTGTTCCAAACCTAATAATTCCTGATCATGGTGATTGTCCTTTGAAAGTCAGATAAGACTATATTATTAAAAAGTGGGCTGCGGTGTTATGGGGTTTGATGGAGAAAATGTCACTTGAGATGACAGAAGGCATATTTAGAGAAAAAGTGTGTGTGTGTGTGTGCGTGTGTATGTGTGTGAGAGAGAGCATATAAACTGCACTACTTTTCATTATCTATAATCATGCAAATCTAGTTTTGGCAGCTTGGATTTTAGGAGTCAGTAAGGTATCTATCTGAATGATGGTTGGTCTGTCTATCATCTTCCTCCATTCTTTTGTCTGCATCATGAATGTATATAGTCTTATTTCCATTTTCTGTCTGTGCAGAAATGCTCTTTATATTCATGACTCCATTAAAAACCTGTTCTATTTTAAAAGATAGTTTTCTTCATTTCATGTATGTTTATGGGTTTGGCTCAGGAGTTACATATTACAAATTGCTCGTTGTGAAAAGAACACAGACTCCTTTCATGACAATCACAGTTTTATGACATGGGATTTCATGCTGCCTGTCAGTATTACAGCAATTTGTGTAACTACCCATCCATTGGAATAGGAGCAATTTTTTATTTATTTTTTATTTATAAGGAAAGCAATATGCATGAAATGCAAAAAGTAACAAGAGGTATGTTACAATTGCCATCACTCTTCTAAATAACCAATTCCCACAACACTGTCATCTACTACAACTGTTTTACTGTTGTTCTTCTCTTCCTTCCTAGGACCTATCTCTTCCCATTTATGACTATAACCATGTTGCTTGTATCTTTACAATTTACCTTGTTTTATTTGTTTCCTAATATAATTTGATTGCTTATTAGTAACCTATGACTATCACTAAGTGTTGTATCTTATGATTCTTGATGAATGTATTCTATTTTATTTTTCTTTATGTACAATGAGAGCATCTGCACCAAAGACAAATTCCTTGTGTGTCCAATCACACTTGGCCAATAAAGCGTTCTTTTCTCTTCTCTTCTCTTCTCTTCTCTTCTCTTCTCTTCTCTTCTCTTCTCTTCTCTTCTATTCTATTCTATTCTATTCTATTCTATTCAAGTTACATATTACAAAGTGCTTGTTGTGAAAAGAATTAAAGAGTCCTTTAATGACAATCACATTTTTATGACATGCGATTTCATGCTGCCTGTCAGTATTTGAATAATTTGTGTAACCACCCATCCATTGGAATAGGAGCAATTTATTTTTATTTTTTATAGAGAAAACAATATACATGAAATGCAAAAGGTAACAAGAGGTATGTTATAATTCCCTGAACAGGACAAAATATAAATAGAACAAGAATGGAATGATACACTTCAAGGGTATTCAGTTTTTATATTTTTGTTTTTTTGTTGCTAATTTAACGTCTAAAGAAATAAAGTTTATTATGGGAAAAAATGCTCCATTATTTTTTTTAAGCCAACAAATACAATGTTAAAAATCCCTTTTAGCAATTTCATGCTACCCAATTTCCTTTTGATGTCTTCATTTGGGAATACAGTGTTTTGGGGATCAGCCACACAGATGCTGAGAACAGAGATAGGCCAAATAGTAGAGACAAATACTGTGGTAGACCTGGAATGTGTATGAGCAAAACCTACAAGGATTTCTAGCTTCCATAGCAACAGCTAAAAGTCTCTTTCTGGCTGCTGAAATGAATAACTTTTTGGAGGAGTGATGGGAAGTAAGAGAGAATGTGACATGTGTAGTCTAGGGCTCAGTTTCAAGAATGAAAACAAATCCCTACTTTGACCAAAAGTATCCTTGAATTCTAAGTATATATTTATCTCACTAGTCTAGGAATACACCATTGTTTTTCAAGCTGAAGGCCACTCGTGTTGTTTAAACAGTGCACAAAGGCTAGACAAAATTAATTTATGTCACCTAATCACCTAAATAAAGTATTGCAATCTCTCCCCGTGTATTTAATAATTTCACCCTTTAGTCACACTGAAAGTAAGATTTTGGTAGCTCTTAGCAGTCTTTTGAGGGTTATCAATTGCCCTAATTATCTACATCCAGATGAAACAATTATTTCAGTGCACTTGGGGTTCTTCCTCACCTACCGGTACATAGTATTGGTTTTTTAAAAGCAGCTCAGCCCAGAAGCTCGGGAATAGCCTATTCCATCTTAGAAGAAAGACTGTAAATACTCTCTTGTTGCTGGCTGAATTTGCTCCACTTCACAAATGTCAGGATATTGTGTACAAAGATTGGCTTGTTCACCTTAAGCAAACAGCTGTCTGGCGTTGATGTCTACTACTGCCAGGCATCTCACCTCTGAAGGGTGTGCAAGTGAATTAGTTCCTGATCATATAACTGTTGCTGCTAGAGCCTGAAACAATGTGATCTGACTAGATATAGAGCCACTCTTAAGATTAGATGCAAGTCCTGGCATTTAACAACTGATTTGGAACAACTGTTCTTGACTAGAGCTGCCTGTGTCAACAAGGGAAAGCTTGCCATTGACTTTCTGTCATCAATCCAATGCCTTCAATGCAGGGATGAAATGCTACCGATTCAGTCTGCTTCGCTTGAACCAGTAGTAAAAAAATGCTACCTGTTCACCTGAAATGTTTTTTAAAATGTCCTGATGATTACGCAGCACAACTGATTGTCGCACAGCTGATCGTGATGAACCGGTAGTAAAGAATGCTTAAAAAAGTTTTAAACAAGTTCCATCGATCAGCTGTGCAGCAATCAGCTGTGCCGTGCAATTAATATTTGCTAGAAATCAGGAAATCCTGCTTTCTAGTGAATCTAAAGCATGCAAAACAGCTGTTCCCCGCCCTCGCTGTTCTACTTACCTTTGCAGACTCAGAAAAGGCTTCTTAACAACTGCGGTGTGCATGCGCGCGACAAGCGAACCGGTAGCAGACTTCAGAGCATTTTACCCCTGCTTCGGGGTTTGTGTGTGTTTTTGTGTGTAATATTCAAGCCTAATTATTGTGGGTGAGGGGGAGAAGGAAGAAGCAATTTACAGCTAAATTGTCTCATGGCAATTTTCTAAACTATGGTGTGGACTCAATGAATTTTCTGGAAAACTGGAAAAAATTACTTTCCGAAAAGAGGACTTGCTAGGCACACTAGGGATGTCCTTGCAATTGGGAATATGCTTGCAGAAGAATAGACAAGCTCCCTTTCTTGTCAAATAATACTACGGTTTCAGCGGCGCTGATGATTTTGACTTTTTCGCTCCCAAAGTTCTATAAATTCAGGACTTTTCTCTCTTTTGCTTTCTTTTTCACATCAATTGAGTCTGGGTGCTGGTTCAAGTCGCATAATATGGAACAGGAGTGTCAAGCTGGCGCCCCACAAGCCAGATGCGTCACACATAGGCCGCGCCCACCACCTCTGTGCAAAGGGAAAAATGTTGGGATACGTCACTTGACGGCAATTTGACATGATGAGTTTGATACCGGTGATATAGAAGAACCATTTGTGTGCAGAAAAGATATGTTCCAATGTGGCACATTCTTATTTAGGCTGCCAATTCCCCATGCCCATTTTCCATCACACTCCACTCTATTTCGTTTGTTTGTTTGTTTTATTGGATTTATAGGCCGCCCTTCTCCCAAAGGACTCAGGGCGGCGTACAACATTAAAAAAACACATATCACAAAAGTTAAAAGGAAATTAGATAAATATCCAAAAAACCAAACCCAATTAATATGACAAAAACATTTTAAAAATGAGATAAAATTAACAGGCCAGGCCGGCTTGCTGGAAAAGCCAACTTTTTAGGGCGCGTCGGAAGAACCGGAGGTCAGGGATTATGCGAAGCTCCGGGGGGCAGCTCATTCCAGAGGGAAGGCGCTCCCACAGAGAAGGCTCTCCCCCTGGGGGTCACCAGCCAACACTGTCTGGCCGATGGCACCCTAAGGAGGCCAACTCTGTGGAATCGTACTGGAAGGTGGGAGGCTACTGGTGGCAGTAGGTGGTCTTGCAGGTTTCCATTTCCACTTCCAATTTTCTGATCCCCTGTCTTCACCCTATACCCCAGAAATCAGTTTCTGTTCTGTGACCATATTTCAGATCCTGGTAACGTACTTTGTGGCTATCCTATGACTTTATCCTGATTTTGCCTATAATATGTGAGAATTTTAGAATCTACTTTGAGCATTTATTATCTATTGGCCCTCAGTGCATGGTAGACTGGTAGGCATTTACAGGAGTAGATTAACCATATTCCCACTTGAAACTTAACAGTAGTAGTCTGAAGGCATTTCAAACACATACAAATACACTTCATCCTTTTTTGGGGAACAGAATATCTGGGTGGCAAATACTCTTCAGAAAAACAGGTGTGTGTGTGTGTGAGAGAGAGAGAGGGGGGCAATAATACAAATTGAATTATTATGTGGCTGGCCTTGAAGATCTATCATGTACCTAATTGACAGACTAAGTATTCATTCTACCATATGAAGTGCTGCACCAGCTTTGTAAGCATTTGAGTTGCACATCTCTCTCTCTCTCTCTCTCTCTCTCTCTCTCTCTCTCTCTCTCTCTCTCTCTCTCTCTCTCTCTCTCTCTCTCTCTCTCTCTCTCTCTCTCCAAACTCAGAGAATTGGGACAGCAGATCCCCAGAAGATTGCTTGCTGTGTCAAATAAAACACCACTTTCTTTGCCATGTGCCTAGAGACGGAGATATATGAGAAGCTATAAAGCCTAATTACCAGTAGGTAGTCATTTTTATTAATGTCTCTAACTCAGAAAATAAGAGGAGGGAGAAGGAATGGCACAACTGAAAAGCATGATAAAATAGCAAGGGGCACTTCCCCTGCTTCTAATTCAGTTTTTGAGGCTGGGTTTGTTAAGGAGAGTGTGTTTGGAAAGAAAATATTTCTATAGCTGTTTACCTCTGCATATTTTATTACCTATTAGTTGTGCATGAATTATGCACAGGCAAATACGTATGGAGAACGCAGTAGGAATTTTTAGCATTTCAAAAGGCTCGCCTCATCATTATGGGAGGCAACAAACCCATATCTGCTCTTCCAGATCTGTGAGAATGAAGCTCTCTGTAGCTCACACTGCAACTGAAAGCTTTTAGCTTTTTGACACACACTACTTTTATAGTCTGCCAGTGAAGGGGGTTAAATGTTTTAATGGATCCTTCTGAGAAATAAAATAATTAGCAGGGCTTGCATCCCAAAGGGTAACAATTAGATGTTTTATTTCTTGCCAAAATGAAAGACTTCGTCTGACAGCATCCCAACCTTAGGAATTCAATGCTAAAAATGTAGAATACCTCCAGAAAGGAGGAGTATTTATTCTAAACTAGCTACTAGTGTAGGAAGTTAAAGTTATGGTGTTTGGGGATGAAACCACAGAGTCAGGTACTGCATTCCAAGCATTGACCACTCTGTTGCTGAAGTCGTATGTTCTGCAATCAAGTTTGGAGCAGTTTGCCTTAAGTTTGTATCTATTGTGTGCTCGTGTATTGTTGCAGTTGAAACTGATGACTAAGTAGTCATTGACAGGTAGGACATAATTTTGTGTACTCCACTCGGGTCAGACCAAAGGTGACATAGTTCTAAGTTGTCTAAGCCCAACATTTCAAGCCTGGTTGTGATCAGAGGAGTGGAGGACTCTTCTCGTGAAATATCTCTGGACTTGCTCAATTGTATTAATGTCTGATATGCAGTGTGCGGGTTCCAGACAGAAGGACTGTATTCGAGAATAGGTCTAGCAAAGGTTTTCTATGCCCTAGTTTTCATTACAATTTTACTGGAGAAGAAGCTTTGCAAAATTAGGTTAACAACTGTTAATGCTTTTTTGGCAATGCTGTTAGAGTGAGCTCTGGCACTTAGATCATTAGAAATGAGTACTCCAAGGTCCTTGACAGAGTGAGGATCATCCACGAGGTCGCATCTGCCCAGCTTGTATTTGGTCTTCTGATTTATTTATTTTTTTGCCAATGTGTAAGACAGAGCATTTGTTGGTTGAGAGTTGGAGTTGCCAATTGTTTGACCATTCTGACACATAGTCAAGGTCTTTTTGTAGGGCAGCAGCATTGTCGGTGGTGTTGAATAGAATTCTTTGCATTTTTGAAATGACTCACAAAGTATTTTTTTTAAAAAAAAAATTGAGAGGATGTGGGAATTTAGGCCCTATTCCTGTCCCTTCTTTTCTCAGTTTTGCTAGGTAAAACTTGTAGAAAGAAAGCAATGATGTTGCTGAAAGTGGATACTTGGTTTGTATCGTTTCAACACATCTTTTTTTTTTAATGGTAAAAAAGCAAATTGAAATTAGTGGAACAAGGGATCTTATGGGCAGCAACATTATCTGGCACCATATTGCTTATTTTTTCATGTTCATCACATGCTATTGTACAAATTTGTGGTTCTATGTTGAATTGATTAAAGCTTCACATAGTACAATAAAACAGAATAGCATAATTTATCATAGGAAGAATATAGCTGGCCCAGAGTTTAGATAAGTCTTCAATACAACTGCTAAATTCTGAATTGCACTGAATCTCAGAAGTGGCCATAGTGTAACTGAATGTGTACAATAATAAAATAAATTGCAGACAATATGCAGGCAGTTTGCATGTGGTCTCCTGAAGTTAAAGCATTAATATGTGAGGAATTCAAGGCAAACAGGAGGTTGGTACTTAACAAGCTGATCTGAGAAGCCTGTGCAAAATCTAGTTGCATTCTTAATTAACATGTGTTGACAAAGGGGATTTGCTTAGCTGAACAATTATCATGGTTAACAACTATGCTATTAAAAATAAACCCCAATATGTTGGTTTAGTGATGAACCGGAGGCAAAGTAATTAAGTAGAATTATAACACTGGTGTTCCCGTCAGGATTACTCTCTTATGATCTGAAACAAGAATTCCTTTGACATACTTAGAAATGCTGAATTACTGAATGTTGGCTGTTACTAATCCTTGGGCTTTGCTTCGGCTGAATATCATATTCATATGTCAGGGATATTTAGATGTAATTTCAAGCATTCTAGAAACAGATTACTGTCTGTTAAATCAAAATTAATATTAAGAATCACTCGGAACAGATTTCTTTAGACTAAGAGGAACACATGATTGAGAACAAATAAACTATGGAATTCTATTTCTTTAAGCAGGATATATTTAGCAGCTATTGTGGAAAAGATCATAGCTTAATTAGGACATGCAGCAGTGGTAGCCCAAAATTTCAAATTGAAGCCTTTATAATTTCATATTTTAAAATTCAACATTTTGGAGAAGACGCATAAACAAGAAAAAAAACAGGACAAAGAGGTCAAATAATAAAAAAAATGAACATGTGAATCAATAGATTTACAAATGTCACGGGAGTTACAGTTTTTCAATATCCATTAATTAGCTGATAATGAGTCATTGATTATATGTTTCAAAAGAGTAAAATATCTGTTGAACTCCAAGCAAAGCATTAATGCAAACAAACAATCAAAACTGTATGTTGTATCAGCTGGTAGCTGTTCAGTAGCTCCATTAAACAAGATGCTCAACCAGCTCCTCTATGGTGAGCTGTCTCAAGGAAAGCGATCGCACTGGGGACAAAGGAAGCAATACAAAGACACGTTGAAAACCTCCTTCAAGTCCCTGGATATCAACACCACCTCCTGGGAAACCCTGGCACAAGACCGAGCAACCTGGCACATGCTGATCCACCAAAGCTGCCAGATAGCTGAGGATAGAAGAACAACCATAGCACAAGAGAAGCAAGCACTCCACAAAGCCCAAGCTGCAAATGCTGCAACAATGGTACCCACACATGTCTGCCTGACATGTGGCAGAACATTTCGTGCCCATATAGGTCTTACCAGCCACATGCGGACACATTGTGGGCAGCCCACAATCTGTTAGATGTCAAGGTCCGCTTCGAACACGATGGATGAACATCTTTATCATCATCATAAACAGGATGTAGTTCTATTGGGTTTGGAGGGCCTTCAGAACAGCCATCGGACTATTGCGCAGGTCCTAAACTCTAAATTTGGGCTTTAAGCTACTGAGGATGTCCAGTACTGAGGCAGATTCTACGAAAACAGACCGTACTTGCTCATTTGACAAATTATAACAGTACTCCTGCCACATGTTCTTATTAAAGCTCCCAATCTGAAGTACTCCCAATAATGACCATAACAATACAATAGAAATACTTTAAAAAATGGCATACATTAACATAAAATGAAGAGCGAAGGGCAGACAAACCATGTGCTGGATGAGCAAAAGAAAAAAAAGTGAACCAGCCATCCTTTAAACAGACTAGAGCTTTTGTGTCACCCAGTCCGTCTTCTCCTTACATTATCTTTCAGCAAATAGAGAGAGGAATGGAGACTTTTTAAAAATCATCTGGCAAACCCATAGACTTCTTGCCTTCCCTCCTCTGGATGTTGCCATGTCATGCAAAATCAGATCTTCATCCTGATGAGTTCTGTCCACTTTGGTGTAGTGGTTAATAGAATTCTTTATTGGCCAAGTGTGATTGGACACACCAGGAATTTCTCTTTGGTGCAGATGCTCTCAGTGTACGTAAAGAAAAGATGCATTTATCACGAATCATAAGGTACAGCACTTAATGATAGTCATAGGGTACAAATAAGCAATCAAATCATTTTAGGAAACAATCAATACAAATCGTAAGGATACAAGAAACAAAGTTACAGTCTTACAGTCATAGGTGGGAGGAGATGGATGATAGGAACGATGAGAAAATTAATAGTAATGTAGACTTAGTAAATAGTTTGACAGTGTTTAGGGAATTATTTGTTTAGCAGAGGGATAGCGTTGGGGAAAACTGTTCTCGTGTCTTCTTGTTCTGGTGTCCAGTGCTCTATAGTGTCATTTTGAGGGTAGAAGTTGAAACAATTTATGTCCAGGATGCGAGGGCTCTGTAGATATTTTCACAGCCCTCTTTTTGACTCATGCATTATACAGGTCCTCAATGGAAGGCAGGTTGGTAGTAATTGTTTTTTCTGCAGTTTTAATTATGCTCTGAAGTCTCTGTCTGTCTTATTGGGTTGCGGAGCCAAACCAGACAGTTATAGAGGTGCAGATGACAGACTCATAAAAGTATTAGACTAGAAACACGGACACTGTGAGTTGTAATCCTGCCCTAGGCACAAAGCCTTCTAACTGATTTTTGGCCAACCTTTCTCTCTCAGCCCTAGGAAAAAGGTAAGAGCAAACCACTACTGAAAATCTTGCCAAAATAACTGTAGGGACATATCCAGGTCACTTGGCAGTCACAGACATACAATATCGCCTTTCCTATATAGAAGATGATCTCTTCATGCCGTTGAGAACTTTGTACATTGCTGTGCATCCTGCAAAGTCACCCTCTCTGGAAGGTGAACATTGTCTTTCTCTTCTCAGAGACAGAGCTTCCAGTTTCCAAATAATCATAGATGAATTCTGATGTGCTTTTAGTTAGGTGAAATATGCTGTAACCTTACTATTAAATTCTATTCCAAAAGGTTTCCCCTGGGTATCTTTTGTCATTCTGACTAGTGTATGTGCATATATTTCTGCTAAAGAGAAACAGTGTGAGTAACAGTTGTCACATGCACACCAAACACTGAATAGCTCTTGGGAGACCTTTTGATGGCTCTAAAAGCAGTTAGAGGCAAGAATGCCAAGCTTTCTATTACTTTCTTATTAGAGGAACACAAGCAGAAGAAACGTTTCAGAATAATTGAGGAAAATTGGACCCAAACAAACACATCCAACTCTATTTATCTATATGTGACAAACTACCTGGCTATATGTCAGCACTGGTTTATCAGTACACTTTCATCAAAACACCTGCCCTCTTTTTAATACATTTAGATTATGTTAGATTTGCACTAGGTTGATGCACTATTTTCAAGAAAGGAAAAAAAAGTGGGGGGAATGTGCCCTCTTTTAATACATTTAGATTATGTTAGATTTGCACTAGGTTAATGCACTATTTTCAAGAAAGGGAAAAAAAGCGGGGGGAATGTGCCCTCTTTTAATACATTTAGATTATGTTAGATTTGCACTAGGTTAATGCACTATTTTCAAGAAAGGAAAAAAGGGGGGAATGTGGGATAGACAGTACCATAAGACAGATTTCCAATTGACTGACCATCCTTAATGGAGGGAAGCATGGGATGGGGTATCTCTTAGGTTCTATCTTCAACATCTTCATAAATGATCTAGATGAGGGCACAGAAAAGGAACTCCTCAAATTTGCAGATGACATCAAGCTGGGGGGAATTGCTAATGCAGGTGTGGGATTTAGCCAGTTCAGACCGGTTCGGGTGAACTGGTAGTACCGATGATAAGCTGGGAGCAAACCGGTTCACTCCAATGATCAGGTGGGCTGATCTGCCCGCCCCTGAACTTTACTTGCCTATATCCTCTCAGCTAGTTCATGTGGCAGAGCAGATTGCCGCATCTCAGCTGTGTTACTCCTAGAAGTAATGTGAAAGGTAAGTTTTGTTAAAACTGTGCACGCATGCACAGCACGTGTCAAGTGTAGGCACACGCACGCAAAGCATGTGATCACTCAACCTGTTGTTCAACCGGTAGGATCCCACCACTGTGCTAATGCTTTGGAAAGTAGACTCAACATTCAGAAGGGTTGTGATATTGGGCCCTATGCAACAAGATTCAATTCAGTTATGAGAAAAGTAAGGCAATAACTTAGACAGGAAAAAAAAACCAAATGCATAGATATAGAATGGGAGATAGGTAGCTCAAGAGTAGCAACTGTGAGAGATTTAGGTTTCCTAGTGGATCACCACTTAAATATGAATACATCAACAGAGCATCAAAATCAGAAGTGATAATACTGCTTTATACCACTCTAGTGAGGCCACACTTGGAATACTGCATCCAGTTCTAGTCACCATGACACAAAAAAGATCCAGAGGCTCTAGAAAGTGTGCAGAGAAGAGTAACAAAGATGATAATGCATCTGGAGACTAAATCATATGGTGAACAATTAAGGGAAAGAGGTATGTCTAGCCTATCAAAGAGAAGTATTAGGGTGCCATAGAGAAGGGGGGATTAACTTGATCTCCAAAGCACCAGAGGGCAGGGGGCATCCTGGGCTTGTGGGTCTCCATCACTGAAGATTTTCAGAAATAAACTGGATAACTATTTGGCTAGGAAGGGTTAGGTATCCTGCCTAGAACAGGAAGTTTGACTAGATCTCTGAGGTCCCTTCCAACCTTTTGATCCTATCCTTTTGATACCTGCACTGGCTATCATAAACCTAATGAAGATGCAAAATTCTTTATTCTGCAATAAGAATATAATTTCTTTTAGAACAATAACAAATGTTTCCATCAAATTCAATAAGAATCTTCAAGAGAAATGCAGGATAAATGTTTGGCACAATCCTAATTTCTGCTTCTCTGCCCTCTATCACTAGTTAGTGGAGGGTCTACAATATTTTAAGGTTTGGTAATGGAGATGATAGATAGATAAATAAGTAGGTAGGTAGATAGGTAGGTGGGTGGGTGGGTAGGTAGGTGGGTGCATGCGCACCATCCAGCTTCACTCTTCCGGGTTCCAGTGTGACAGCATGCACGCACCCACACGCTTCAGTTTCGGCACTCAGGGCCAAAAAGGTTAACCATCACTGCTTTATATGGATCACAGGGAATCCACATTATGTTTCAATGCCCATAAACTAAATGCATATTTACAAGTGTTTATTATTATTACCTTAACGATCCAAGACCAAACAGCACTAGAAAATGGATGGACGGACGGACGGACAGACAGACAGACAGACAGACAGAGACAGACAGACAGACAGACAGACAGACAATCTAGCTATGTGATCACTAAGAGCTGATACCTACTTGATGGCATAAAACCAATAAATGGAATTATCTGGTTTCTTTTTGTCACTTTACTGGTCAGATTTTATCCCAATGAATCTGACTACAGAGTTCATATGAAGACTGACATATGTGAAATATTGCATAAGCATTAGATTAATATCTATTCACAGTCAAAGACTAGAGAACATAGTAAGTATGAAAAGCAGGGGAGTGAAAAAACTATACAGAGCAATTAAAACTACATTATATGAAGGATGGCAATAGCAATAAATTCTGCTTCTCTTATTGCCAAATCTTATTTTGCTTTAGTTACAAGAATGGCAAAGCAAGTACATGAAAACAATTGGCAGATGCCTCTGGCTTAATATCCCTTCCCACTGAATATGGTCTCCTAGAAGGGAAAAAAAAGAACAAATTACTCTTCTTCATGTGTGCTAAGGACAAGGATGGTTGCATGTTGGTAGCTGCTGAGCGCAACTGGTTTAGTCATCTGCAAAGTAGTCCAACCAACAGGTCACAGCTGTGCAAATGACTTATCTAGGAAGCTGTTCTAAACATTTAACTGGTGTCTTTCTTAAAAAACATTTAGAACTATTTCCAAAACTGGTTGGCCAAAAAATCATAGATGCAAAAGAAGATTGCAGATGATCTTTTCCCCCAGCTCCAACTAATGTTGAAAGGAAGTGGCAATGCTGGAAGTGAATGACCAAGGACTCCAAATTCTGATTTTGTGGCTGATAGCATCTGGAAGTAGCTGGTAGATGGCCTTGGAGAATACATACAGTGGTGGGTTTCACTTATTTTTACCACCGGTTCACCGCACGTGCACACTCACGCTTCACACATGTGCGCCTTCTGCACATGTGCCTGGCTTTTTGCTCATGTGCTTTGCTTACAGATGTGCCTTTCGCGCATGCACTCGGTCTCAAAAACATTGCTAAAGAGGATGGCATAGCGCTGGGGCAGATGGGCAGGCCTATCCATGTTTACCGCTACCAGTTTGAGTGAGCCAGTCCGAACTGGCTGAATACCACCTCTGAATATATCATTACGATTGGTTCAACATGCCTACTACAACCGAGCCAGAATGGAGGAGCTTTCCACAATAAGGGAGAAAAAACACCTTAACCCACAATTTATCCAATGATGATAGAATCAACGACACACAACTGATTAAAAAAAAATTCTTTCCGCCAGTTGAAATCAACTTTCTCTGTAGTACAGGAGCAATATTCCACCAAGAAAATGGCGGACCTGTTCTATAAACACAGATCTAGTACAGTTTCAGAAAAGTGCTAAACCCGTGCTTATCTATTGGTCCTGTGTTCTGTAGGGAGAACGAGGCAGACAGGGACTGAGGCAAGGCAGGTTGAAGCTAACAGAACATTTATTTACCCAGTGACAAACAGCTCAGAAGTATGGCAAACTCAGACAGGCAAACAGCGAGCAAATGACAGCTGACAGCTCTTTTATAGTCAATCAGGTGGCTGGATTCTCCCGCCTGCTGGCTGGTGCGTCTTGGCCAATCAGGAGCGACCAATGTAAGCCTATGGCAGGAGAAGTTAGCAGGCAAGTCTATGGCAGGAGAGCTTAATACACAACATCATGGAATACCTGAAAGGGCTGATCCAGCATTATGTAGATGTTGCTGAGGTCAGGTGTCCAGTCTTCTTTCAGACCAAGCCAAAATAGTCATGAAACCCAAGTCCCAACAATTGGAGGGAGCGGGGGAAATGTCTACCAATGTGAATTGATGATCTGGGCAAATCTCAATTTTGGATTACATCAGAAACGATACCGTTAGTGAAGCAAGATAGTTTGTACCTACTCACACAAAAGTTGTGTTGGGTGAAAAGGGGGAACCCCCCCCTATTTTAAAACTGGAGCAGCTTGAATGATTTTACTTTTTTTCATTGGTGACTTGGGAAGTTGGACCAAGTTTATGCCATAATTGTGAGAATGTGAGAATGGATGCCCTAAATGCAGAACCTCTTGAAGCATAGAAACCTGAATAAGTCTTACTGTGTTTATCCCAAAATAAGAAAGGGTCTTATTTTCTTTTGACTCCCAAAATAAGTGCTTCACCTTATTTTCGGGGAAATCTTATTATTTTTGAGGTGCAGGAGGTGGAAAGCATGGTCACCTCATGACTGCTGCTGTGTTGCAATATTTTTGGGGAGGGCTTATTTTAGCTCATGTGCTCAAAAGTCCGATTGGACTTATTATCAGGGGAGGTCTTATTTTCAGGGAAACAGGGTAATTCACTCCCAAAATACATTGTGAAGAAACCCCAAAGTTATTATACCAAGTACAGTCCCACATCTCATTTCCACTTAACTATTTTCAAGGATGCTTCAATCTCGTTAACATATTTTTCAGAACTGGAAAGTTTATTAGGATTCAAGCATTTTGGATAATGCACTTTGGGTGCATTTTCACATATAATCTTGCCCACATGCGAAATCATTCTGAGCCTGCATTTGTTAAGGAAAAAAAAGACAAATAAAGGGAACACTTCTAGCCAAGACGTAACAGTTCCAATGTGCAAGGCTAATTTCCAAAAAGGGAGATATGTTGAGTCTTTCTTCAGGCGTGTTATTTTAATTCTTCCTGCTTTTGTAGCATACTTCGTTATCATTTCCAAACAGGCAGAAAGAACCAAATGGCTTCATAAAAGCAACCGGTTGGAATTTATGACGCTTATTACTTAACAAGTACAAATGTTTTAAAAATCTCATTTTACAGTAAAATATGTAATGGTGGGAAGACACTCCTCTGTGTGAATTATAATGTATTATTTTATACCTCACTGAACCAAGTCCATTCATCCTGAACAATATATCCGATGTGAAATAATATGCCATAATTCACACTCTTTGGTATCTTAATGCTTAAACTATTCTTTAAGATGGGATACTTTCTGCCAGAGGGATGTGGTGGCTCAGTGGCTAAGATGCTGAGCTTGTCGATCAGAAAGGTCAGCCGTTCGGCAGTTCAAATCCCCAGCACAGCGTAACGGAGTGAGCTCCCGTTACTTGTCCCAGCTTCTGCCAACCTAGCAGTTTGAAAGCAGGTAAAAATACAAGTAGGGAAATAGGAGTCATTTTTGGTGGGAAGGTAACAGCATTCCATACACCTTTGGCATTTAGTCATGCCTGCCACATGCCTTTGGACAGTGCTGGTTCTTTGGTTTTGAAATGGAGATGAGCACCAGGAACGACTAGCACATGTGTGCAAGGGGAGACTTTACCTTTACTTTCAACCATGACAATGCTTTATATCCGTGATGGCGAACCTATGGCACACATGCCAGTGGTGGCATGCAGACCTCTCTCTGTGGGTGAGCGCACTGTCGCCAGCTGGTCTTCTGGGTTCCAGCTCACACATGCACGCTGGACCAGCTGTCCACATGCACACTGGACCAGCTGTCCAATATTCACTCTTCCGGGTTCCAGTGTGACAGCATGCATGCACCCACACGCTTCAGTTTCGGCACTCAGGGCCAAAAAGGTTAACCATCACTGCTTTATATGGATCACAGGGAATCCACATTATGTTTCAATGCCCATAAACTAAATGCATATATACAAGTGTTTATTATTATTATTATCTTTACAGTCCAAGACCAAATAGCACTAGAAAAGTTCCAAGGATATATAGTACACCACACAAATGAACCAGATGAATTTACTTTAATTGGGAACTAGATGGCTTCTTAGAGCCGTTTTTAGTGACAGATATTTTGCAACTCTCTTAGAGATATTTGTAAATTAATCTCTCATTATTATAGCCACAATCTCCCAGCTCTGCAACTAGATGGAATGATGGGTGCTATTAATTCCGTATGCCTGATTAGCCTGGCTGATGGACAGAGAGCAGCTGTAAAAGGGGAACCAAATGTGTATGTACCAGAAATAGATGCTACATTGTATAATGTACCTATTTTAGAGCACAATTTGTTAAGTGTTTCCATGTTAGATAGGCAGGGGTATGAAATAATATTTGCTGGGGGACAATATACTATTAAGCAAAATGGCCAGGTATGTGCACAAGGAATTAAAAAGGATGGTCTGTATGTTCTGGAAATGCAAGAAAATAATTGTGCACATGTACTTAAGAATGCTCCCACACATGACAAACGTGTACATTTGGTGAATAGGAACGTGGAGCATGCTGGCTATAGTGGGCTGCAGAATATGGCAGACCTAGTTAGGTGGCATAAGCCACAGCAAAAGCCAAAGCAGTGCAAAAGGTATTTAGGGTGCGCTGTTTGTAATGAGGCACAATACAGGGTGTATCCTGTGAGTAGGAAAAAGGCAAGGCAAGTAAACAGTGTTATACTTAGGAGACCTGAATGGTGCAAGAAAGTTATACCTCCTGAGCGGGTCACTGCAAGTGGGGTTAGAGTAGGTGGTATTCATAATGAACAGTGTAATCACCAAGAGATATGGTCATTGCCTAAGGAACAAGATAAATGGAGGAAGCCGAAGTTAAAGAGAACGACAGGCAGGCAGATAAACCAAACCAAGGAGATTGAGCTAGTGAAAATAGAAAGCAAAGATATCCAGCCAAGAGGTGGTAAACAGGATGTAATGGAAATTAATGAGACAGAGTGTACAGAGTCAGTAGATACTGAACTCAGGAGCAGTGCCAGCAGCAATACCAGTAGTAATGGTACTAGTAGTGTTTGTAACAGTGAGAGTAGAAACCAGTGGTAGGTTGCAGGTGGTACGCCCCAGTACGGGCATACTGGTGCCTGCCGGGAGCATCAGGTACTGTTCCGGTACGGCTCTGGAGGGCCCACCTGCCCGCCCGAGCTCCTTACCTGTATTTGAGCTCTTTGGTGCTTCTGTGCATGGAGCCTACTGCGCCTGCGCAATGCTCCGCCGAGCAGCTGGAGCATCGCAGAGGTGTCGTGGAGGTAAGGACGCATGTGCATGCTGCGTGTGTGTGTGAGCGTGCTGCGCCTGTGCATGTGGGGAACGCCGGGCCCTGTTGCACCGTACCGGTTGCAATGGGATCCCGAACCCACCACTGGTAGAAACGGAAGCAGGAGGCAAAGGTATAATGAAAAAAGAAAGTGTCATGGATATGTTAAAGCATACAGTACGAGGAAATGTTGGTAATACTCAAGGTATTATGTTAAATGTGAAAGATGTAAATGTAACATAATGCAATGTAAACATGTAGACATACTGTAACATGAGAGAAACTGTAAAGGAGAAACTGTTATATTTCCAAACCTGTGTGTGTGGGAAAAGTACAAAGCATTTGGGTTATCAGCTGTACAGCTTTAAATGGGAGGAGTGTCAAGGTACTGACGATTTAATAGCTGCCAGCTGATGAAAGATTGCAAGCTGTAATTTGTAAGCTAATGCAATGTAAGGCAAGGCTGATGCAATGAGGCTGATTCATCGCAGCTATGGATTAACCCTTTTAAGACTCTAATGGGAGGTCCACACAAGTTTATATATAGGTGGCTATTAGAGGATGTTTCTCTCTCATCCTGTATCTCAGTTCTATTCTTGTGTTTGTAGTTGGTAAGTGATTTATCTCTGCATTGTGCTTGTCTGTATATACGTATATATAAACTACTATTAATTGCATTAAGGCTGTGTGTGCTGAGTTATGGGGTTTAATCTCATAATACTAGTCATGCTGCCAAAACTCTGACAGAATACAATACAGTACAATACAATAGTAGAGTTGAAAGGGACCTTGGAGGTCTTCTAGTCCAACCCCCTGCTTAGGCAGGACACCACTTCAGACAAATGAATATCCAACATCTTCTTAAATACTTCCAGTGTTGGTGCATTCACAACTTCTGGAGGCAAGCTGTTCCACTGATTAATTGTTCTGTCAGGAAATTTCTCCTCAATTCTAAGTTACTTCTCTCCTTGATTAGTTTCCACCCATTGCTTCTTGTCCTACCCTCAGGTGCCTTGGAGAACAGTTTGACTCCCTCTTCTTTGTGGCAACCCCTGAGATATTGGAACAATGCTATCATGTCTCCCCTAGTCCTTCTTTCTCTTAAGCTAAACATACCCAGTTCCTGCAACCGTTCTTCATATGTTTTAGTCTCCAGTCCCCTAATCATCTTTGTTGCTCTTCTCTGCACTCTTTCTAGAGTCTCCACATCTTTTTTACATCGTGGCGACCAAAACTGGATGCAGTATTCCAAGTGTGGTTTTACCAGGAATTATAAAGTGGTATTAACACTTCACGTGATCTTGATTCTATCCCTCTGTTTATGCAGCCTAGAACTGTGTTGGCTTTTTTGGCAGCTGCTGCACACTGCTGGCTCATATTTAAATGGTTGTCCACTAGGACTCCAAGATCCCTCTCAAAGCTACTACTATTGAGCAAGGTATCACCTATACTGTACCTGTGCATTCCGTTTTTGTTGCCTAAATGTAGAACCTTACTATATAGAGGACAGTGAAATAGCACATGTGGACAGGTTTGATCACCATGCAAGTAAGCATTCATATGGGATGTTGGAATATCTATTGTAAGCATTCATGTGGGAAGTAAGCATTCATGTGGGATGTAAGCATTCATGTGGGATATTGGAATATCTATTGTTATCCTTGTAGGTAGCATCAGTGTGAGTTACCTGTGTGGGATATAAAAGTAATGTAACTGAGATGTGGGGCATTAGCTACTTCTGCTTATATGCCTTGATCCCAAATCACAGCTTACATTTGGTTTATCAAGGCAAAGAGTACATATTGCCATAGTGTGCAAAATCTCATCTAACGTCATTCCTCAGAGATGAATTATACACATGAAACAAAGTCAGGTGGACTAGACAAGATCTACTACACTGTAGTTAGTTTAGCCTAAGGTGGGACCCTAAAGTATTCCGCCTACTTCTAACCATTTCAGTGGGACCCTAAAATATTCAGCCTACTTCTAACCATTTCAGTGTTAGGGTTGAGTATGGATTATCAAAGATTTCAAGAATGTTGCTTAAAACCAGGTGAGTTCTTTCTTTATATAAACACAACAGAACACCATATAACCATTGCACCCAACCGTTGACTTTATGAAGTTAAATCGCTGTGTTAGGATACAGTTGTCAACATTAGGATTTGTATACTTAATGATTACAAGGGATGTTCTATGAGATTTTGTAGAGGTCCCTCATTTGCCTAACCCAGCGAGTCCCAAATTGGCAAGAAGTTCTATCAAAAGGGAAATAATTCTACAAAATTATTGTACTTTTGCTGAGTCATAGCTAAGCCAATAATAAATTGGCTTACAATTACCAGCATGTGGGATCATAGAGTCATTTTTGGAAGTGGTACCAATTCCCTCTTTGAAGGTACCTTTGTTTCACCAGATGTCCTCTGAAGGATATCTGGATAATATATGATGTCCTTTTTCTCTCTGTTAGTATATAAATATGTGTTTGTGTGTGTGTGTGTGTGCATGAGAGAGAGAGAGAGAGAGAGAGAGAGAGAGAGAGAGAGAGAGAGAGAGAGAGAGAGAGAGAGAGAGAGAGAGAGAGAGAGAGAGAGAGAGAGAGAGACCAGTCCTTCCTGATTGAAATGAACATAAATTCAATGTGTGTGTGTATGTATGAATATATGTATGTATGTATATGAATTGAAACACTTCTGAATAATAATAATAAGCTGATCCACATCCAGTGTCCAATGGTACTACTCTATCTCACTGAAGAAGTATTTCTTTAATGCTATTTTAAAATACTTTCTGTGGCAGTATTACTGAGCCGTTATGAATGAAAGTCAAAATAGGGTTATTTAATTAAAAAGACATAATAGCATAACACTGTACCTCCACCTCTGTGTAGTAGCATGTGAGAATCTGACCAAGAACAAAGTGTATTATTCTTGCTTGGAAGATCAGAGAACAAGGTAAAACACCTATTGTATGTCAACTTATTTTTGTAGCTTAGTAATCTATTAAAATTTACCTTGTTATGGATCACTCCCAGAGTAAATCTTATTCCGTATCAGAAAGGTCTGTTATGTTTAAATAAATGCTGTGCTGCATTAATACAATATAAAAACTTGGGCTTTGGGGAACCATTTTCAGCCCTAAGAATAACCCAAAGGCCACGTGACCTGCAAGTTGTAAAAGCAAAATAAAACTAAAAGCTCTGAACTAACTTTCTAGAGCAGTGATGGCGAACCTATGGCAAGCATGCCACAGGTGGCATGTGGAGCCATTTGTCAGGGCACACAAGACGCTGCCCTGTCAGCTGGCCAGCGCGCATGCGCGCACTGGCCAGCTGAGTTTCCTCTTTTTTAAAGGCATTTTTCACCCTCCCCAGGCTCCAGAGGCTTTATAGGAGCCTGGGAAGGGCGAAAAGAGCCTTCACCGCCCCCCCCCCCGGAGGCCCTCCAGAGGCTTCATGAGCTTCCCTGAAGCCTCCGGAGTGCAAAACCCCAGCCCTACAGGCAAACCGGAAATTTGGGAACGGACTTCCGGTTTGCTCGGAGGTTCATTTTGACTGCTCCGGAGGCTTCAGGGAAGCGTCTTGAAGATCCCTGAAGCCTTCGGAGCGCTCAAAACGACCCTCCGAGGAAACCGGAAGTCCGGTTTGCTCGGAGGTTCATTTTGACTGCTGAAGGTCCCTGAAGCCTCCGGAGGGCTTCCGGGGGGGCGGGGGCGGGGGAGGCTGTTTATGCACTCCCTAGGCGCCTATAAAGCCTCTGGAGCCTGGGGAGGGCGAAAAAAGCATGCAAAAAATGGGGGGTCATGCCTGTAGTGTGCACGTGCACACTGGGGGGGTGTCACACACTGTATTATGGGTGCGACACGACTGCACATGACCCCCCTGCGCTCCCCCCAATTATGGCACGCGAGCCAAAAAAGGTTCACCACTGCTGTTCTAGAGAATAAAACATAGAACATAGAATCACAGGGCTGGAAGTGATCTCAGAGATCTTCTAGTCCAACCTCTTGCTCAAGGTAGGAGTCTTATACCATCCCAGTCAAATGGCTGTCCAGTCTGTTTTTGAAAACCTCCAGTGATGGAGCACTCATAATCCCAGAAGGCAAGATATTCCATTGATTAATTGTTCTCACTGTCAGAAAATTTCTTACTTCTAGGGTATATCTCTCTTTAACAAGTTTACATCCATCATTTCTTTTCCTACCTTCTGGTACTTTTGAGAATAAGTTAACCACCTGTTTTCTATGACAGACCCTCAAGTACCGGAAGACAGTTTTCATTCCTCCACCTAATCCTTTTCTTCAATAGGTTAGACATATCTAGCTCCCTTAATTGTTCATGATACGATTTAGCGTCCAAATCATTGATCATCTTTGTTGCTTTGCTGCTCTTCTTTGAACACTTTCCAGAAGGAAGTAAATACTACAATTAAACAATATTGTTTAAATTTGACTTACTAGTATAGAATGGAGGAAAATGGGGATATAATTTTCTTTTTGGTAGTTCCTTGATTAGGGAATTGTTTTCTTTTAGATTGTTTTTCAGGTGTTAATCCTTGCTTATCTGGATGTTGATTTCTGGAAATGATGTGTTTTTCTCTTGTTGTTTCCTTCTTAGCTTTTTTTAATGTCTATTTTGATTATTTGTAAATGTTTGTAAAGCTCAGAGATTTTTATAAGCCTACACAACCTTGCTTTTGAAGAGTCACAGGTCACTTAATGTTATACCAATGACCATGGGTGATTGTTTCACTAACGACCATGGATAATTAGCTACCAGATGTAAACAACCAGGTGCAACAAAACAACTAATTGAATTGTGAAGAGTTGAATTAGCTGTTTTATTCCTCAAGTCTACGTATAGGAATCTTCTCAGATTGATGGTTCCCCCTAGGTGAGACTAGATACAGTTCAACAACATTCTGGGAGGGTAGACTCAGACTCCAGCCTTTTGTGCCCATGGAGGGATTCCAGACTAATTGCCCACTTGATTGCTCCTGATCTGGCCAGTCTCTCTCCAATGTCAGCTTCATGACTGCAGAGGACTGATGTCATGTATCTAGCATCATGTCATGATGTTTCACTTAATAATAGTGTTACTTAGTGACAGAGTTGCCAGACCTAATTACAGTCCTTAAGTGAGGACTACCTGCATGTGAAATAACCATCACAATTTGATTTAATTCAACTAATGAATTATGCGGGAGCAGTATAGTTGGATCAATATCCCAGTCCATCCCACTGATTGACACAGCCATCTGGCCTCCCATATAAACTTGAAGTTTGGAATTTACTGATGGATAACTGTTAACAAATTTGCTGAAGCGTCGAAGATCTTCAAAACCCCACAATCTTTTTTCTATCCCTTGTACTTTGTTATTGGTCAGTTCCTTCCTTATTAACTCAAAAGGTGTTCCCTAAGATGATGTTTCCCTCCAACAAAAGCTGAAATTATCTAACACCGGTAAGATAACTCTCTTCAGTCATTATAGCGCTCCCCAATAAAAAAAGCGACAATATGCTAATTAGTGTTACTCAGAAATAAAAATGGAAGCAATCATTTATGGATGTATCCATGGCTGACAGCTTTATTAATCTCTGTAGCTGCTGTCACTTGATAAAGAATAACGTATAATAAAACCTCAGCAAAGTAGCTAATTAGACATTCTGCCACTGCTGCTTTGCTGTTCTTAGAGCAGAGAATCTGGTAAAGAAAGCCAAAAGGGAGGGAGGTGGAGAAGGAGACCCCAGCGATTTTGTATGGGGCGGAAACAGACACTCACAGAGACTCATCCTTAGTTTTGATGATTTAACCACATCCATATCACAGGAAGGGGAAAAGGAAGACACTCAATTCATTTTCTTTTGTTAAGAGACATTGCTGGCTTGTTGATCATTCTGGTTGCCCCACACAACCTATTCCCAAGACCAAATTCCTCAGAGAGCAACTCAGCTCATTAAACGAGCACTGAAAGATATATGGAGAAGCAAGGAAGAATAAAAACAATTTTGACACTTCAGCACAGAGAAATCAACATTACTTTTATTTTTAAAATATCTACACCAGTGCAGGGGTGGGTTCTGGCTTCTTTTACTGCTGGTTCACACAGGGACACACTTTGTGTGTGTGCACACTTGATGCGCACAATGCGCACATGCACAGTAGTCAAAATTGCTTCTGTGCATGTGCAAAAGCAAAAAACAAGATGTCAGCACCGACAGAACAGGTTCGGGTGTGTGGGTGGCTGAGTTACTACCTACTCGGCCGAACTGGTCCAAACCCACAGGAACCTAATTCTGCACCAGTGGTTCCCAACCTGGGCCCATGCCCCACAGGGGGGGGGGGCAATTTGATTTTTAATGGGGGCAATTTGAACCTTGTTTAAACCAAGTCAATGGCCTCTTAGGCTTCCCCCGCATGAGTAGAGTTCACTTTTTGAGAAAAGTAAGAATTATATGTGATGGGGGGGGGGGGGAGGCATCAGGATTTTAGAGATTCTTAGGTGGGCACGGTAAAAAAAAAAAAAGGTTGGGAACCACTGGTCCTTGATCTCTTAAATTTAAACAAGCTGGCTGCCACTCCAGGGGTCTTAGTTAACATAATCACATTTTAGATTAAGTATCACTGCTCTTTTTAATCTCAGATTTCAGTAGAGTGCAAAATATTAAAATATGTTTTAAACTGAGTTTTCTTAGGAGACTATTTCTGTAGAACAGGGGTGTCAAACTCGATTTCATTGAGGGCTGCATCAGGGTTGTGTTTGACCTCAGGCGTTGGGGGGGGGGAAAGGGTGGGTGTGGCCAGTTGATATCACTCATGTCACAGGACACCTGTGGCAGCCAAGCACTCTGCCACCGAAAATGACTTCTGAGCTCCATTTCTGGCTGGGATGACCTCCTGTGAAAATGGACCTTAGGAGGGTCACTTGTGGCTCACCCAAGCTCTGTTTTTGCTGTCAGAGGCACTGTGGCCCAGATCTAAACACCCCGAGGGCCGAATCCATCCCACGGGACTTGAGTTTGACACCCCTGGTTTAAAACATGGCAGGATTTTTTATGCGACACATTCCGTCCCCTCCCTCCCTCCCACACACAGTTTTTATGAAGGCATCATCTTCATTTAGTGAGAAGTTTCTTCTTTTGAATTGTCTACCTCACAGTCTCTCTGAATCAACATGAAAACATGACTTCTGATTCATTTCTTTGTAGGTTCCAAGGCCTTGCTCCTCCCCCCCCCTTTATTTTGTTAGAGAAAAGAACAAACAATAAGAACTCTGCACAAGTTTTGTGCATCAGGTTCCAACTCTTCTGTCTCCCGTAGAGAGTTAAATCTAATTTCTTGTTCTTTCCCCTTATTTTGATGTGTGTAATATTTGCTTGACTGTGACACAAAATGCATGATTGGATTTTCCTTTGTTTTGGCAGGCCACATCTTGAGTGTGAATTTTAAGGCACAAGTGATGATAGTTTAAGATAACCAAAGAGGAACAGGAATTAATTACTGCACATTGTGGTGAAAACCTCTAGCTATGAGACTCTGAAGTTTTCAGACATGTTTAGTATAGCACTTCCTGGATTATATTACTACAGATAAACATTCATGCTTGAATGCTCACTCAGATGAAAGCCTGCCAGTTTATGGAAATGTGGCACAGGCAAGGAATTGAGCTTTTTCTTAGTTTCTATTATAGCATGGATACGGAGAAGGTTTCTTTGCCCATGGATTTCTCCATGGGGAAAATGGGCTCAGTGATGATCAGGATAAAACAAAAAGAAAATGTATTTGCAATCATTTATGGATGACCGATGGCATTTAGCATTAACTAGATCAATTCCTTTAAATATCCCTAGCTCTCTGTTTTTATGCTTCTTTTGTCTTGGAGAAACTGAGAAAAGCTATGTCCGCAAAAGCTCAAAGTTGCTCAAATACAGCATTGCGTTTTGTGAACCAGAATGGCAAGAAGCATAATTTAACACCTAATAAGATATACGGGGCAAAGGTATTGATTTATCTGACCTGTGGAGCATGCAGTTCTATAGCTTTGTTTGCAGCTGTTCAATCAAAATTTCTAAAGGTCAAGTTAAACATATCCCACTGCATCCTTAATTCTTTCCTTGGGCTGGAGACGAACCTGATTCAACTGAGGCAGATATGAAGCTTTGCTGCATGAAATTCTGGTTTAAAGTGGTATAGATTGAGAGTGCCTTAACATCCCTGATTTGGGGTAACAAATTTCCATCCTCAGGGATCAAGAAATAAATTTAGATTCAAGTCTCTGCGTTCAATATGTAAGTTCAGCTGGTTTCAGGAAAGAGCCTGAATATTATTTAATAGAATATTATTTTCAGATCTCCAGATTAGCTTCATTTTCTGTCTTTAGTTTATGCAATAGATCCTTTCTTAGCAGTTCCCTATTTTGTCAACATCTTATGCCCCAAATATAATATTCTTTTTATCCTGGCTAAGCATAATGTGCTGCTACTAGATAGATAAACCAATATCAAAGATCAGGCCTGCCATTGGTTTACACCCTGCTGATGAAAGCCCAGGCTCACTGGGGAAGTCATGTTGCAAGGGTGCCAGACCATCGCATCCCTAAATAGCTCCTCTATGGTGAGCTGTCTCAAGGAAAGCAATCACACAGGTGACAAAGGAAGAGATACAAAGACACGCTGAAAGCCTCTCTCACATGCCTGCACATTGACACCATCACCTGGGAAATCCTGGCGCAAGATCAATCGACATGGCGCAAATTGATGCACCAAGGCTGCCAGACATTTGAAGGCCATGTTCTGACCCAGGCTTCCTTAAAAAGCAAGAAGCGGAGTCTTGGTCCCAGCAAAACCTCTTTTATTTACATGACTATGAATTCCTTTCATTCACAGTCAGCAAGGCTTGGTAAACAGCCTTTCAGAGGAATATTTATCAACATGAACCTTATCTCTCTTGGAGAGCTGCCAGATAACTAATTTCCAAATGCAGGGCAAGGCAACACTTGGCACAGAGTCTCTTATAGTCACAAACAGAACTTTCCACTCTTGAAACAACCGAAGGAACAAATTGTTTCTTGCAAAAGCCCACCCCCTGTTCGCTCCTCTTTTGTTTCCTCTGGGAGGGGCCAATCACCTCCAAGGTGTGGCTTTACTCCCACGTCGACCCTGCTTTCTTAGTTGTTCTTATCTTCTGGCAGCTCTGCACATGCACACACTGGGAACAGTCTCCCGCTGTTCCTCTGCCTCACTGCTGTCTAGCTCCCTCTCTGCCTTTGATGCAGCTCCCTTGTCTGAGCTTTCCTCAGTCCCCAGGACTGGCTCATGTTCCTCCCCAACCTCCTCACTGTCCGACTCTCCTGCCAGCTCCAGCGAGCCACAACAGGACAACCATAGCCTAAGAGAAGTGAGCAGTGCACAAATCCAAAGCTGCAGCTGCTGCAACAGTGGTGCCCACGCATGTCTGCCTGACATGTGGCAGAGCATTCCATGCCCGTATTGGCCTTAAAAGCCATTTGTGGACACACTGTGGACACCCCACTACCTAATAGATGTCAAGGTCCTCCTTGAAAATGATCGGTGAACATCATCAAGCCAATATATTTGCAGGAGTATCTTTTTCCATGTATTATGAAGATGAATAAATTGGCTATATTCTTCTCCACTCCCTTTTTATTCCCTTTAGTATAAGATTTTAATTATTGTCAGCCTTGTGAGGTAGTCCAGAGAAGAAGCACCCCCAGAGGAACTAATTCTATTTTATTGTACGGTTAGATTAACAGAATCATACAAGTCTGAAAGTACATTTCTTCCCAACTATATAAAAGGCAAAGGTTCCCTTAGCACATATGTGCTAGTCATTCCTGACTCTAGGGGGCGGTGCTCATCTCCGTTTCAAAGCCAAAGAGCCAGCGCTGTCTGAAGACGTCTCCGTGGTCATGTGGCCTGCATGACTAAACGCCAAAGGCACACGGAATGCTATTACCTTCCTACCAAAGGAACCCCCCTCTTCAGCTGGGCACAGTGCTGCTCACCAACCTAGCGGTATCCCGAAGGCACCAAGCAATGCAATCACCTTTGCCTCCCCCCCCCAGTTTCCACGGCTTGGCACCTTCGAGATACCGCTAGGTTGGTGAGCGGCGCTCTGCCTGGCCGGAGGTGGGGGGTTGTCCAGGGGGCTTATTTGCAGGGGAGGGCTTACATTTTGGCCCACCAGAAAAATGTGGCATGGCCTTATTATCAGCACATTGTCGTATTTTTGGGGAAACACGGTATTTCAAACAATGCCATCAATTTTATGCACAATGTTTAAACACAACGTCTGGATTTCTTTTATTTCTCAATATGCCTTCCTTTTCCTTTGTTAGTCTAGATAAAATTAATGAGCTTCATTAAGAATAATTTTAATTTATTCATAAGAGACAATTAAGTAAATTCCAGTGGGTGATTTGCAAGAGTGGTTCAGTGCGAAGATGTAGTCTGAGCTCAGGCCAGTGTCATAATCCTGAATGGATGTGAATGTAGATGGCATAGCATTTTTTGCCTGGTCCTTTGAAAATGGTTGTATAAGATCGGTGCCAATCCAGAGACTCTGGTTACATTTATTAGAAGTAAAATGTCAGTTGTAAACCTGTGTTATTTGTTTGATGATAAAAAAATAAATTATTCAATAAACATGTAATTCCTGATTTTTGTTTAGAGGAGAGAGAGAAAGAGAGAGAGGGAGGCAGGGAAGAGAGGGGAGGGAGACAGAAATCAAAATGCCTGCTTTTAATTTTTGAAACTCAAATTGTAGATACAAAAGATTCCAAAACTTCAATAATATTTCCCCCCGTTTTCCCAGTTAGTGGTATATGATTACTTGTACGCTCTACTTACTTTGTATTCATATCCAAGTTTGTGTGGAGAGATCTGAAGTTTGAAATGGCAGAAAGTATCTTACTGATGTATCTTACAGAAATTGTCCTAGTAGAGAAAGAAAAATTGTTACAATTTCTTTTTACCTTTATCCTCTATCAAAATCTTACTGGAGTAAGTAGTCTTAGCGGGACAGAAAGGAGGAAGGATTGAAGAGAATTGGTCTACACCAGGGGTGTCCAAACTTGGGAACTTTAAGACTTGTGGACTTCAACTCCCAGAATTCCCCAGGGAATTCTGGGAGTTGAAGTCCACAAGTCTTAAAGTTCCCAAGTTTGGACACCCCTGGTCTACACAATGACTTTTCCCACCTACTGAGATCTTTGTTTCCAATAGTACATTTGGGTTTTCCCCCCTTCAACTCTTTATCCTTTGACTAGGGACATGAAGAAGCATGACTAATGCTATCTGTAGACCAATTCATTGTTAGGAGAACCTTCCTTCTTCTTTTTCAACAGTGCATGAAATCACAATGAAATGTATTCATCGGTTCATCAGTAACATCACCAATAATCTCACTTTTGCAGATTGAATGTTTATCTGCTGATTACCAGCGAGAGCACAGTGCAGATGGCACAGAATGATGAAAGTATAATTTGAGAAAGTCCCATGTTTTTAAAACTAATGCACAGTCAGAGGTGCTATTCAGCAGGTTCTGACCAGTTCTGGAGAACCGGTAGTGGAAAGTTTGAGTAGTTCGGAAAACTGGTAAATACCACCTCTGACTGGCCCCTCCCCCATCTATTCTCTGCCTCCCGAGTCCCAGCTGATCGGGAGGGAATTGAGATTTTACAATATCCTTCCCCTGCCACGCCCACCAAGCCATCCCATGCCACACCCATCAAGCCACACCCACAGAACCGGTAGTAAAAAAAATTGAATGCCACCACTGAGGCAACACCATGCAATTTTAGGGATGATTTAACATGAGGATTCAAGGATCTGCCCTACCCCAATATAAAGATCATGTTTGCACGTAAGTTTTTAATAGAAGAGTGAAGCACATCCTTATATTTTTTTTCCCATGAGAAAGATATAACTCAAAGCAGAAAACATTTTATTTCCCGTTGAATAATATCTTAATTTTATGAAAACGTGTAGGAAAAGAATAAGATGAGCCCAATGGTATCATGTTCCCAAGTGATGGATATTAGCTTTTTGCAGTGAATGTTATCCTTACACAGATAGAGTGTAACATCTTGAATGTGTGTTTGTTCTGTGCTTTTTCATCCAATATGTGAAAGTCCTCATTATGTCCATGCCGTTACTACACTATATCCATAATGTTCTGTTTATTGCCGATCGTTCCTTACCTTTACATAATAAATTTAGTGGCAGGGGACCACTCTGGATTATTTATTGCTCTTCTTGTTGTTAACTATTGTGTATCTAGCTTTAGGGTTGCAGCCTCTGCAATTTCTTACGCAATACAATTTTGTTAATCAGATTGATCTTTATCTTCCAATGCAATTTTGTTGCAGAACCATATTTCATGAGCGTTTACTTCCTTTGGAATAATTCCTCTGCTTTACTGAGATTCCTTTATGCGGTTGTTTATTTTGAGTCCGCTGAGCTTGCAAGATAGTCTAAGATGCACAATGGAAACCGAATAGAAAAAAAAAACCCTTTGATTTTATGCAAAAGTGATGTTAACATTTCATGAACCAGATTAATCCTGGCTCAAACTTTGAATTTTTTTAAAAAAATGAAGCACCCAATACAAATCTATTCCTATACCAAAAATAGCTAACACTATTAGTTAACACTAAAGAAATTGATATTCCCTGAATCCACAGTCTATGGCAGCTGGGGGTTCCTTTTGAAGTGGCTGACCACCAGTTCAAGGGGACAATGTTCCACTGACCACCAGCTTTTGGCCTGCTCTGAAAAAGGCATCTGGGTACATTTCCTACCTTTGATTCACCTCCGCTGTACATGCATTGGACCTACTTCTTGGGGAATTTGCATAAATAAGATGAAGTGGATGTGTAAACAAGAAGGCATGCAGGGCTGGTACCACAAAGCCCGCACTGTGGCCTGAGCACTCTGCTCCACTCCAGCTATGCCAGTTATGAGTGATTTATGCTCCCTTCCAACCTAGCTCCTCTCCAACCCCACCATGAGAATCACCTTCACCACAGACTCAACAGGTTGCCTTCTGCACCGCATTCTCACCGTCCATGTGAGCGCCCACCTTACCCAAGGGTATGGAGGAAGCGCTCCCATTGGGCTGCTGTGCAGAGAGGCAATGTCATGCATGCCCACAGAGAGGGCTCTGAGTGTCCTCTCTGGCACATGTGATAGGTTCACCACCACTGTCATAAGGTGTCAGCATCGTATGTCTGCAGATCTGAGGAATGTGGCCTTTTGTAATCCATGGAAATTTTGTCAATGGGCAGATACTAGATCAAATCACCTAATAAGGCTGTATTATTGTTGCTATTATCCTTCTCATCTTCCCTATTACCTATTTCCTTTGCTTCTTATAACTATAACTTTGCTGTTTCAATCTCATGATTTAAGTTGATTGCTTTTATTAGTACTCTATTATGATTTATGTTGATTATTTAGTACTCTATGGCTATCACTGAGTGTTTCATCTAACAATTTATGATTATTGTATTTTATGATTATGGTTTATCACTTGTTGCTTGTATATATGCTGAAAGCTTATGCACAGGAGGTAAAATCCCTGAGTGTCCAATCATACTTGTCCAATCAAGAATTCTGTTCTGTTCTGTTCTATTCTATTCTATTCTATTCTATTCTATTCTATTCTATTCTATTCTCCTCTCCTCTCCTCTACTCTCCTCTCCTCTCCTCTCCTCTACTCTCCTCTACTCCCACTCCACTCCACTCCACTCCACTCCATTCTATTCTATTCTATTCTATTCTATTCTATTCTATTCTATTCTATTCTATTCTATTCTATTCTATTCTGCTCGGCTCTGCCCTAGCCTGTCCTACCCTACCCTGTCCTACCCTACTCTCCTTCCAAGCTTTTTTTTTGGGGGGGGGGAATATGGCACAAAATGTGCCAATAACCAGTAGGCTCACCTGAAGTTATTTCTTCTTTTGACACATCTTTTCTCCAATGTAATAGCCTAATTATGAGAGGGCACATAAAATATTCCCTATCTCTCATTTTACTCAGATGACCAGTTGATTATGAATAATAAATTTGTATCTGATAACATAATTACATGAAGTGATTGAATAAGGTATGCATCACCAGACTCCTGAGTGTTTAATAATGGACTGATTGTCCCAAAGGCTTCCTTTTTTTCAGATCTCTCTGCTGCCATCAAATAGTTATCTAGAGTTTAGTAGCCTGATTAAGGTAACCTAAGCTATCTCTTTCCTTTTCCTCCCCCCCCCCCCGCCCAGCCATCAGTTCTATTCCCTTTTAAGCTTTTTCTGTCTCACCAAATTCTTCTTCCTTCTTCCTTCATCATAAGGAAGTTGTTAGGATTCCAAGTAACATCCCTAATCAAAGAAGACTCCAAGGCTTGAAGTTCCTCAAAGTTCTATTTTATTAGACACATTATACTGGCATACCTGGGAAAACCTGAGTCTGAAAGTTTCCAGGTTTTCCCCACCCAAACAAAAGTTCAAGTCCCTGCCCAGCCCCCACAGGTCCATCACATGATCCAATCAAGCATCATCCCGACAGGAGATACCTCCCAGTCACGCCACTCCAGGTGCAGGGCGAAATGTCCTTGACTCTCTGAGAAAGGAATGTTATTTTGACTATATCTACTCCAGTCCATATAATCCCCCCTCCAAGTTTCACACAGCAATAAATGTGGCAGGCCTGAAGGCCCAATGCAAAATATGGCTTCTATCTACGGCTTCAAATTCACTGAACTTTCTATTAAAATTATCCAGATGTAGCAATCTACCATTTTATCTCTGCTTTCCCACCAGGAGTCACCTTCTTGGAAGGAAAATGTGGATTCAAAATAAATTACTTCTCACTGGAGATCCTATGTAGGTTGTGCTACAACTTTATTAGTAGCATAAGCACTCCCAGTTATGAGTGGTTGAGTCATAGCAGCATTGATCCATCAATCTCATAGCACAACAACCTACAGGCTTCCTCTGCTTACTCTGGACTAGCAATTCTTTCTCTCATATTATTTGTTCAAAAGAGGCCCAGCGAAGATACAAAAAAAAAAGGTCATTCATCCCATCCTGGGTTTTCAATGCATTAACAGTGGTGTCTGCAGATGACAAATTGACTCTGTTTTCAATACCAAAGATTGATTTTTTTTAAAAAAAAAAACCACTTTAATATATGTTATCCACCCTCTTCACATTTCCCCATCAGGCACTTGACTGAAGGTATTTTATAACCTTTTTGTCCTTTATCACATGGAGAAGGGCTTCCACATACTCTTTTTTTAAAAAAAGAAATTTTATTGGTTTTTACAAATATTTTGGGGAAAAGGGTACATAAGTATGGAGAAAATTTTTGACAGCTACATCATACGGAAGGTGGTGCTTCCCCGGGATCTTACACCTCTCTCTTATTTTATACATATCAAAATATCATTATTACATACACATTAGCAGTTTAAATTTCAAATTCTTTAACATCTTCAATCGTTTATTACATCACTTCTAACTATTTCGTTGTATTAACAATTGCAATGTAGTTTTAATTCAAGGGCTTCCACATACTCTTTTTTTTAAAAAAAGAAATTTTATTGGTTTTTACAAATATTTTGGGGAAAAGGGTACATAAGTATGGAGAAAATTTTTGACAGCTACATCATACGGAAGGTGGTGCTTCCCCGGGATCTTACACCTCTCTCTTATTTTATACATATCAAAATATCATTATTACATACACATTAGCAGTTTAAATTTCAAATTCTTTAACATCTTCAATCATTTATTACATCACTTCTAACTATTTCGTTGTATTAACAATTGCAATGTAGTTTTAATTCAAGGGCTTCCACATACTCTTTTTTTTAAAAAAAGAAATTTTATTGGTTTTTACAAATATTTTGGGGAAAAGGGTACATAAGTATGGAGAAAATTTTTGACAGCTACATCATACGGAAGGTGGTGCTTCCCCGGGATCTTACACCTCTCTCTTATTTTATACATATCAAAATATCATTATTACATACACATTAGCAGTTTAAATTTCAAATTCTTTAACATCTTCAATCGTTTATTACATCACTTCTAACTATTTCGTTGTATTAACAATTGCAATGTAGTTTTAATTCAAGGGCTTCCACATACTCTTTTTTTTAAAAAAAGAAATTTTATTGGTTTTTACAAATATTTTGGGGAAAAGGGTACATAAGTATGGAGAAAATTTTTGACAGCTACATCATACGGAAGGTGGTGCTTCCCCGGGATCTTACACCTCTCTCTTATTTTATACATATCAAAATATCATTATTACATACACATTAGCAGTTTAAATTTCAAATTCTTTAACATCTTCAATCGTTTATTACATCACTTCTAACTATTTCGTTGTATTAACAATTGCAATGTAGTTTTAATTCAAGGGCTTCCACATACTCTTGTATCTGAGCTGCCGGGTTGTTGCTTTGCTACAGGATTATTTTTTTCAAGAACCATCGTCGATTCTGCATGAAGAAAACAAAAGAGTGATTCCTTTGGTTTCCTCGACAGAAAATGAGGACCGATCGTCCCACAGCTTTGTTCTGATGCATGCCAATAATGGAGAAAAACACTTGACGACTTCTTCTTCTTCTTTTAAAAAGACTTCGCGTTGGTCCTTTGAGTCTTAGATCACAGTAAGTCAGCTTCTTAGGGACAAGTGCTATGGCAGTCAATAGTCTGCTGCACAACTGCACAGTTCCCTAAGTTGCTGCACTACATTCCCTTTTGATGTGTCCATCGGAACAAAGCTTTTTGAGCCCCGAAAAACAAATCTGCTTAGTGGATGAAGACGTGGCCTTTTATGTTAAGATTAGTATTATCTTTAAAAGGCAAGCAGCTTCAGAGTGGATCTGTAATCCATCGGACATCTTAAACTGCTTTCTTTCATTATTTAGGATTTCTATTCTGCTGATGCGAGTGCTAATTATTCAAAGATTGAGTTTAATTAGTAACGACTGACTCTTAACTGTTTTCCTCAAAGCAATGGGGGAGCGTACATGTATTTGGTGTAAACCTGTGATTTGAATTCTCTGGGGGAGGGAGGTGGGGGACAGCAGTCTGTGGACTTAGAATAGAAATTTAAGTGGTCCTGTCAGCTTTAAACAACCAGTTTTAATCACTGATTAGCTCTCTGAGAACAAAATCTGTACTTTCTGAAATAATGCAGCCAGAGTGCATAAAGAAAGGCAAATAACTGGGTGCTTGTCTGTCACACTAAAATGTAGCCCATGACACTTTTCCTCATGGTTTCCTACCGGGCTATTAAACATGCCTGACCCAAGATACCACTTTTTCTGACATTCCATTAATCAAGGTTGCTCCATAAACTCCTGCCTTGACGTTAAACATTAAAAAAAGGTTAAATAAATATTTTAAGCCACTTCATAAACTGAGGAAGCCTGTCTCAGTTTCAGCAACACTGAGTTTGAAGGCTTACAAAAAGATGGTGTGCTGAAGGCATTAGGGCACAGGTTGGTACAAGAAAGGAAGGAAGGAAGGAAGGAAGGAAGGAAGGAAGGAAGGAAAGAAAGACAAAGAAAGAAAGAGAGAGAGAAAGGAAAAAAGAAAGAGAAAGAAAGAAAGAGAAAGAAAGAAAGAAAGAAAGAAAGAAAGAAAGAAAGAAAAAGAAAGAAAGAAATAAGAAAGAGAGAGAGAGAGAGAGAGAGAGAGAAAGAAAGAAAGAAAGGAAGGAAGGAAGGAAGGAAGGAAGGAGGCTCTGCTTGGGAATTGGGCATACATTTTTATATACTTGGAGCGCCTTGAGTTGTGTAGCAACATGAGGTGGTCTGGTTGCAGAGAGATATGCCACTCTCTATTAGTGTGGGGCATTTATGCAAATAGTTTTTTTAAAAAAAATTAAAGCTTTTTAATTAATTATCCCTAACCCTAGGGATGTGGTGGCTCAGTGGCTAAGACACTGAACTTGTTGTTCAGAAAGATTGGCAGTTCAGTGGTTCAAATCCCTAGGGCTGTGTAACGGAGTGAGCTCCCGTTACTTGTCCCAGCTTCTGCCAACCCAACAGTTTGAAAGCATGTAAAAATGCAAGTAGAAAAATAGGAACCACCTTTGGTGGGAAGGTAACAGCATTCCATGCATCTTTGGCATTTAGTCATGCCGGCCACATGACCACGGAGAAACAGAAATGGAAATGGGCATCACCCCCTAGAGTCAGAAACGACTAGCACATATGTGCAAGGGCAACATTTACCTTTATCCCTAACCCTAACCCTACAAATCCCCAATAAGCTAATAGTATAATAAATTTTAGATATAAAGCAAAGCATAATAAATCAGAACACTAATAAAAATTAATCATATTAAAATAATACAGTACATAGTTAATTGTCAGGTGTAAGCAATCAGATCTGCTTGTGAAAACTTCAAATGAGTACTTCTCTTTGGAACAAACATTGGACTGGGAGGGGGGAGGACAGCTCAAGCTTATGCCTCTTGCAGTTGAGCAAGAACTCAAGGCTAGTTCCCCGCTTAACCCCTCTCCCTGACTGGCTCCTAATTTTCCAAGATTAATACAAATCAAGATTTAATAAATAGATTAAATCATGAAAATGGCTCAGACCCACTTTACTAGGGTGGGTTGCTCTTCTTTGTGTGAGGAGTTTGACCTTATGAGTTTTGAAAAAGTAAACAATGTCCTCTTCTTGTCCTTCCTGGATTGTTAAATCGACTTGGAAAACACTGTATGGTTGAATCCAGGGAGTGGCAAATTTATTGTGGAAGATCTCTAATGGGATTGAAATAATATGGCAATGTTTCTAGTTCTTTTTAATCTCTTGCATTTTTGATACCATATCTCTCTGGGCTGACTTTAGGGTTTGTAATTGGCTTTGCAATAGTTTTTCTTTGTACCATAAGGAAGGACCAGTAGTTGGACCATAAGGAAAGCTGAGCACCAAAGAATTGAGATCTTTGAACTGTGGTGCTGGAGAAGACTCTTGTGAGTCCCTTGGACTGCAAGGCGATCAAACCGGTTGGTCCTAGAGGAGATCAACCTGGATTGCTCTTTAGAAGACCAGATCCTGAAACGGAAACTCAAATACTTTGTCCACCTAATGAGAAGGAAGGACTCACTGGAGAAGACCCTGATGCTGGGAAAGATTGAGGGCAAAGAAGGAGGGAACAACAGAGAATGAGGTGGCTGGATGGAGTCACTGAAGCAGTTGTCAAGAGCTTAAATGGACTCTAGATGGTAGAGGACAGGAAGGCCTGGAGGAACATTGTCCATGGAGTCGCGATGGGTCGGGCATGACTTTGCAACTAACAACAACAACAGGTTTTCCTTTCACTGGAACAGTTTCCAATCAATGCTGTGGGGCAGAGATCAAATCCTAGATGTACGGTTTGCAGGCTTTCTTGGGGCTCCACAGTCCAATTTAAGTTTTACATAAGACCATCAGGTGAGGTCATTTGACCGTATGGACTCAGGTACTATCACTAATTTAATGGTATTTATTGTTGTTGTTCAGTTGCTAAGTCTTATTTGACTCTTTGTAACCCCATGGACCATAGCATGACAGGCTTCCCTTTCTACCACTTTCTCCCAGAGTTTTTCCCAAACAGTTGTATAACTCAAGCCCTATCCAAACAAGTTGTTGTGCCCTGCCAGTGGCCAATGGAGTTGGGAGCAGAGTTGGACAGTGAGGAGGTTGAGGAGGAACATGGGCCAGTCCTGGAGGCTGGGGAAGGCTCGGACAAGGGTTCTGCATCAGAAGCAGAGGTGGGTCAAGGCTGTCTGGCAGTTCTCAGCTGCCTTCAGAGCTAGACAGCAGTGAGGCAGAGGAACAGTTGGAGGCTATTCCCAGTGTGCGCATGCACAGAGTTGCCAGAAGAAAAGAACTGCTCAGAAATCAGGATCGACTTGGGAGTAAAGCCACAAGTGGATGGTGAATGGCTCGGCCCATAGGAAATAAGAGAGGAGTGAAAGGGGAGTGGGCTTTTGCAGGAAATAATTCATTTGTTCATTCATTCATTTCAGGAGTGTGGAGATCTGTCAGTGAATCTCAGACTCTGTGCCAAGTATTCCCTTGCACAGCACTGGATTTGGAAAATATTTACATGGCAGCTTTCCATGCTAGATAAGGTCTGTGGTATAAATTCACCTTTGAAAGACTGTTTACCAGGCCTTTGCTGACTGTGAATGAGAGGAATTCACATTGGTTTAATAAAAAGGGTTTTGTTGGGACCAGGAATCTGCCTTGTGCTTTTTGGGGAAGCCTAGATCAGAACACAAGTGGTGCCATTAATGTGTTGTCATCAAACCTGGTATGGTTAGGGAGGAACAGATTTGGCTTAATCCTAGCAATTGTATAAATCAGCTGCAGGGATAAGCCGTGCGATTCTGGATGAATTCTAATGTGATTTTTTATATATTAAGCTCTACATGTGTCATGGCCCCTTCAGATCCCAGTTCAGAGGAGGGGGAGGAGTTGGAACTGGGACCATCCAACTGGGATGGTGTGTCTCCCTTGGAATGCTTGGAAAGGCCAGGGGCTGAGGACGATTGGGCATTGGGGGAGGTGGTCAACCAGATGGAGAGCCTTCGGATATGCCAGCCTTCACAGACATAAGGAGAATTGGCTGCAGATGGACAGTGGCACTGAGAAGCAGCAGATACCCCCTGATGAGGAAAGCACCCTCCCCCACTTAATCCAAGGGCACAGATGTAGAGTAGAGACACATTTAAAAGAGGGCTGCAAGGCTGTTTGGGAGAAGGCCATCCCACCCTTCCTCACAAGGAACACCTGTCATGAGTTGACTTAAGGAGAAGCTGGGGGAAATCTGTCTTCACCAGGAACAATTGTTTCCTTTGTCTTATGCTCCCCTGGCTTTGGAAAAACTCCGCCTTGGCTCTTCTTTCTGCCTGTGCCTTGTCTTTTGCCTTGTGGACTTGCCTTTGGCTTCATGAACTTACTGGTCCTCTGGAATTGCAAGGATCTTTGGACCTTGACTCTGGACCTTACTCCATGAGTTTGCACCTTCTCTTGGATTTCCCCTCTGCTTTTACCAATTGGTTTCATTTGTTGGGTAGTTTTTGCTTGTGGGACTGAGGACGGCTTGTTGGGCCATTGTAGAGCCATTTGGCAGCATTAAAGGACTATCAATACCCCGCCTCCACCTAGGAGGTGACTTGAATCAGAATAACATGGCTCGGAAGCTACTTATAGAATTATGGGCTGGAAGGGGCCTTAGAAACCTTCTAGTCCAATCCCCTATGCAAGGTAGGAGTCCTTGTTCCATCCCAGACAATGGCTTTCCAATCTTTTCTTGAAAAACTCCAGCGCTGGAGTACCCACAACTCCAGGAGACAAGCTGCTTCATTGGTAAATTGTTCATAAATAAAGAAGTGAATGAATGAATATGTAAATGAATAAATAAATAAATAGCTGATTTATAGGACTATCTTTCTATGTGTATCTCTATAAAATAAAACAGATTGCTCATGTTCTGGATGCCCCCACTTAAACAATGCCATGGGAACTTTGTGGGAACTTTGTCAATGTGTCAGTTGTCTAGCATCCAGTGTTTTCATAGATCTTTTGAATTTGCATCAATCAAATTGGTTATAGTTTAAAAATAATCCTTTGACACCCCCCACATCTTTTGCAATACTATCCCCCACCCCTGAGGTCAATGTGGTCCTAACATTGTTGTTCTTTAGAAAAAGCTCTAAAAACCTGTTTTTCAAACAAGGCAGAGACCAAAGTGATTTGTGATCCTGTCCATTGGTTGATGGACCATTGGTATTCAACTGTATTTTCCCCCCCCCCAAATCTGCTACATTACTTATATTATTTTCCACTGTTTTAATTCTGTACACCATCTAGAATCTTTGAACTTGGTGATCTGAATAGAAATAATAATAAATAATATATAAAAATAATAAACCATACAGTATCGTATAGCTCAGAATTCCCACCTAAAGACAAATCTTCCATACAGGATTTTATGTTTAGAATCTTCCCATCAGAATAAATCATCTTAGCTGCTCTTCTTGCATCATAAATCCAACACACTTCAAACTTCAACAGGTTTCAAATGTTCAAAACATAATTTAATATCATACTTGCAACATGAACTCTTATTTATCTTCCCAGTGTCTTTTTCACATATGACTCAATGCTCCTCCTGACTTACCATCATAATGGAGCCTGTGGATTTCCCAACTTTCCCCCCCCCCCAGCAGTTGTTAAGTGAATTGCTGTAATCTTGAAGTGAGTCTGTGGTTGTTAAGTGAAAAAAAAAACAATGGTTCACTGTGGGTGTGGTTTTACCGAAAACTAGAAGTAAAGATTTGGCAAAACCATTGTAAAACATGATCAAATGGCTTTAAATATGGTCTGAATGACAAGTACCAGGAGTGTGGTCTACCAGGAGTGTGGTCATGTGACCATGGGGGAGACGACCATCAAAGTTTTGAATCTGGGTCATAAGTACCCACATCCCCCGTAGGTCTGTCAGAACTTCAAATGGCATATGCATGCATGCATGTATGTATAATTTTATTTTAATATAAACAGTCCATTTTCCATTAAACAGTATGTTGTCTAGGTACAAATATTTTGTGCCAACAATTAAAATTTACAATCATATTCATTATTTAATCTATTCTTAGCTTAATTTCCAATACCTTAAATGTCTGATACTATAACAATCCTCATCATGATTTTGTCAGCGTTCTAAATACCATGCATGAAATCAATCAGAGACCAAGGCAGAATCATCCTTAAAGTTCCAATTTAATCATACAGGCAAGTTAGCACGTCTATGGAATTCCAACTCTAATGTTCTTCCTGGAATGCCACCCAGTTGAAAGTTCATGATCTATCCCCACACCCCATAATCCACCACATGTTCCAATCATCATCCTCCACGCTGGCATCTACACCCCTCCGCCTCCGGTCAGGTGTCGAGGTGCGGAGACAAAAGATGACCTTGAGCTTCTAGAAAGAATGACAACAATACATTCCACAATCCTACTCCTTTCTATTCCCCCCTCCCAACTACTACACTAAAGAAACAACATAGAAAATTACATAAAAGTGTGGCAGGCCAAAGATCCTAAAAAGAACATAACTACAGGCCTGACAGATTTATTTGACTCTATTAACGCTATTAACTATTAATACATTTCCTATACACAACTTCTTTTAACTATTAATTCTTATGCCAATTCTCTAACCATTGATAAAATGATTCCCAAATTGTATAATAATCAGTTTGTTCTTTCTCTTTAATAGCCAGTGTCAATCTATTCATTTCTGCACATTCTAGTATTTTCCTAATCACATTCTCCTCCTCTGTAGGGATCTAGAACTTCAACTGGTTGTTAAATGAATGATTACAAGTTGAAGAGTACCTGTACCACCTATGAAGGTTGAAACCTATTTCTTAAGGCCATGGAAAAATGGAATGAAAGGATATTCTAAATATGTTCCCTGGAGGTAGAACAGGATCCTGTGATCCTATAGTAGAGATCCAAAATATTCTCTGGATTAAAGGCTGTACTCTAAAAGAAAAAGATAGGATCTTCTTTAAATGAAATTAACTAAACAGTATTTTAAGAAATGATCTTAAAGAAATTTGGTATGGCCCTTTAAGAGATCACAGAAGTGTATACATCGGGGGTGTCAAACTGACAGCCCGCAAGGTGGATGAGTCACATACAGGTCATACCCACCTCAGCTCCGCGAATGGAAAAAACGTTGTGAAACATCATGGTGCTTTGTGTTTGACACCCATGTTATCATAAGGTGCCCAGCAGGTCTGGATACAATATAAAACACACAAGTTTTTACATTCAAGAAGTATAAGGCCAAGCGATCCTGTCTGATGACTCTTGATATATTTAGGTAGTAGATATGACTCAATAACTCTACCAGAACATTATTTTCTGAGCTGATGGTTAATGTGCTCCTAGTTGACTAGTTTTATGGAATTATGATATCTTTGCATTGTCAGAATCCAAATTTAATTTTCCTGAACCTTAGGGTGAAATCGTAGCAATGTCCATGGAATGAAATTACAGGATTTTTTCCCCAAGTTAAAAGACATTTCTCTTTACAGAAGGTATATACAGTATATGTATAGATATGTATAGGCATATCTCTGTCTAATCCATCCATCCATCATCTATCTATCTATCTATCTATCTATCTATCTATCTATCTATCTATCTATCTATCTATCTATCTATCTATCTCATCTACCTACCTAACATCATCTATATCTATCATCTATCTATCTATCTATCTATCTATCTATCTATCTATCTATCTATCTATCTATCTATCTATCTATCTATCATCTCATCTACCTACCTACCTACCTACCTACCTACCTACCTACCTACCTACCTCCTACCTATCTATCTTGACAATTATTACCATGTTAAGTTTAAGCATCTGATGCAGAAGTATTTGTGGAATGTGTTGGTCTTGGTCTTGGCTGTCCCTGATATTGTCAGGACTCTTCTCCAACACCAAAATTCAAAGGCACCAATAATACTCTTCTTTTCCTGCTTTTTCAAAGTCCAACATTTACTTCCATAGAATATCACAGGGAACATCATGGCTTTCATGATTCTGATCCTTGTAAGTAAAGAGACATCAGGCCAAAAAGCCAATAACACAAATGCCCAAAATAGTCATCATATAATTGCTATAGAAATAGAGTTTTAATAAGATCTGTTTCTGTTTCCTACATTTTCTCGAGACAGCATATTCACATCCACTGTAAATGTTATTCTTTTTGTTGTAAATAATGGAAGAAATAATAGATCTCCCCCCCCCCCATTCTAAATAGGCTCTAAAACACAGATAAAAATATCCCGTAATAATGGATTCCTTTGCTGAAGTAAGTAGATTAATTTCAAAGGTTACATCAAAGTTAGAACCCTGCAAAATGGCTCCAATCAGTCCATGATACATGTTAGCAAATATGTTGTGGACCAAAACCCAGAATTAAAATCACAGTAGAAGCAACTTCCAGTATAAAGGATGCTGCATAATTCTAACAGGAAATAGATATTTTCCCCATGATTTATTGGAGAATAAGACAGTATTTTTAAACAAGAAACATCTGGCAAATTGGCACAGCTGTCCTTATGTTCTGCTTTTCACAACATATCAGATTAACAGAATAACAGAGTTGGAAGGGACATCGTAGGTCATCTAGTCCAACCCCTGCCCAAGCAGGGGACCCTACACCATTTCTGACAGGTGGAAGTCCAGTCTCTTCTTGAAAGCCTCTAGTGATGAAGCTCCCACAACTTCTGAAGTTCAAGTTAGACTAGAATAGAGCTGGAAGGGATCTTGGAGGTTTTCTAGTCCAGCCCCTTGCTCATGCAGGAGAAGCTACACCATTTCAGACAAGTGACTCTCTAGTGTCTTCTTAAAAACTTCCAGTGGGAACAATTGGTCAGTGGAACAGCTTGCCTTCAGACATTGTGGGTGCTTCATCACTGGAAGTTTTTAAGAAGAGACTAGATGATTTCTGAAGGCAACTTCTGTTCCACTGGCTAATTGTCCTCACTGTTAGGAAGTTTCTTCTTAATTCCAAATTGCTTCTCTCTTTGATTATTATTAGATATTAACTACATTAGCTATAAGGTTTGGCTGTTCTAATCTCCAGTTTTGCTGGACATAACATGTAATAGGCCATGAATACCAACCTATTTTTGACTTCAGATCAAGCTGTTTTTTGATCTTGCTCTACTTTGTCTCCCCTCCCCCCAATTAATTGATCTAGCAGTGTCTATATGAGAGAATGCACGTACAGTATTTCATGCAGCTTAACTAGCCAAATTTAGATCCCCAGCAAGACTTCTAGATTTTAGAATAGTATCGTGTCCCTTTATTCTAGAAAAAAAAATGTTCAGTTTCAAGATCTAAGGACAACAGAAATCTATGTCTACAAAGGCTAAAAGTGACCTTTTGTATTTCCCATGACTGTGTAGGCAGATCTATTTGATGTATCTTAAGACTCAAATAAAACTGAATCACATTTTGAATCAGACCTAAATACAAAAAGTTCCAAGCGTGCCTCTGAATAAGCTGAAGTTTTATAAGCTTGTAGAATTCACATGTCTGCTTCTCAGATATAAAACGCCAATGCAGAAAGTATCTATGATAGAAAGATTTGTGGGATATTTTGAGATATAACCATTGCTGTTATCTTGTGTTATGTATTGAATATATATAGTTGTGTTAAGCCCTGATAACACAACTATAATTGTCCCTAAATGTTAACTTCAACTGTTTTGGAGGGACATTAGAACATTCATATTTGGGTGGGCTTTTTCAAGGATTATGATTGGTTAAGTCTCTGGGGGCCCAGAGTATAAATTACAGGGATTTGTCTGCAGTTCCCCAGTTCCCATTTTGAGTCAGTAAATGCTATTGTATCTAGGATGTTCTGTTCTTGCCTACTGAAGCCCATTACACAATAACTTGGCTGTTTCAACCCTCTCTCAAGTTAACAGAGATTAAAAACAACTCAGCTAAATGTTGGAAGTGCCACCAAATACCTGGATCTTATTATCATATGTGGTGGACATGTGGAGAGGCATAGACATATTGGACAAAAATTAAGACATGTTTGGAAGAGATGATACAACAGAGTATTGAGGTGAAGCCAGAAACATTTCTGTTAGAAATTCTACCTGAAATTTATAATAAAGAGAATGTTTATAATCATTCATGTATTAACTGCAGCTAGAATTGTATTTGCATAACATTGAAAAAGTAGAGATCCCTATCGATGAGAAGGTGATAAGGAAAATATTAGAATGTGCAGAAATGAATAGATTAACTTTAGCAATTAAAGAGAAAGAGCAAATTGAATATTACACGATTTGGGAAGTATTTTACTAGTAGTTGAAGATAAAAAAAGGAGTTTGGAAATGGAGAAAACTAAAAAATAAGTAGATAATACACTGAGATAAAGATATAAAATGGTTAGTATGTGTACGTTAAGAATAATGATGTTTAATGTTGATATAGTATTACTAGAAGATAGTAAGAAGAAAAATGGAGAGTTTTATAATGTTTAAATGCTTAATATATTATAATACTAAACTTAGGGAAATAATGTTAGTATGAATGTGAAACATGTGGCAAAAGAGGAACGATGTTATAATAATAATAATAATAAATTTGGATTTATTAGCCGCTCCCTTTCCAAGTAGGACTCGGGGCGGCGTACAATGGAGCATATAACATAAAATACATAACAACACCAAACGTACATACATACACAACACATATACATATACACGGAGGAGGAAACAAATTACAACAATAGACAGTTAAAAATCTACTTTAAAATACCCCAATTGTAAAAACCCAATAAAATTAATATTTAAGAACAATTTAAAAAACAGTTTGGAGGAATGGGAAAATTACGATTGCGATTGAGCCAGGCCGGATAATTGAAAGAGGTGGGTCTTCAGCTGTACACGGAAGGAGCGGAGATCGGAAGTAATCCTGATGTCACGGGGGAGGTCATTCCATAGGGCTGGGCCCATCACAGAGAAGGCTCTGCTCCTGGGTGTCGCCCCCCGACACTGTTTGGCGGACGGCACCCGGAGAAGTCCCTCTCTGTGTGAGCGAATTGGTCGTAGGGATGTGTGGGGCAGGATGCGATCCTGCATATAACTAGGCCCTGTGCCATGGAGCGCTTTAAAGATCATAATCAAAACCTTGAAACGCACTCGGTAGACCACAGGCAGCCAGTGCAGCTCGCGCAGGAGAGGTGTTACAGGGGAGTATCTGGTCCTCCCCATAATCACCCGCGCGGCCGCGTTCTGGACCAACTGTAGTCTCCGAGTGCATCTCAAGGGAAGCCCCATGTAGAGAGCATTGCAGTAATCCAGGCGAGACGTCACTAGCGCATGGGTGACTGTGCGTAGGGCATCCCGGTCCAATAAGGGGCGCAATTGGCGCATCAGGCGAACCTGATGGAACGCCCCCCTTGCCACGGCTGTTACATGGTTATCCATGGACAGCCGGGTATCCAGGAGGACGCCCAAATTGCGCACCTGTTCCATGGGGGCTAGTTGGACGCCCCCGATGGCCAGAGATGGAAGCACCTGGTTGAACCGGGAGGCCGGAAGCCACAGCCACTCCGTCTTGGAAGGGTTGAGTTTTAGTCGGTTGCCATCCATCCAGACCCGTACGGCCTCCAGGCACCGGGACATCATTTCGACGGCCTCATTGGGGTGGTTCGGAGTGGAAATGTATAGCTGAGTATCATCAGCATACAGATGATATCCCACTCCAAAACCACGGATGATCTCGCCCAGCGGTTTCATATATGTGTTGAACAGGAGGGGCGAGAGCACCGATCCCTGTGGCACTCCACATGTGAGTGGCCTCCGGGTCGAACTCTGCTCCCCTGTCAACACACGTTGCGTCCGACCAGAGAGGTAGGAGCCAAACCACCGTAAAACGGTGCCTCTGACTCCCAGCCCCTCTAGCCGGCGCAACAGGATACCATGGTCGATGGTAACGAACGCCGCCGAGAGATCTAATAGGACCAGGATAGAGGAACAACCCCTATCTCTGGCCCTCCAGAGATCATCGACCAATGCGACCAAGGCCGTCTCCGTGCTGTGCCCGGGTCGGAAGCCGGACTGGCGCGGGTCTAGATAATCATTTTCCTCCAGGTGACGTGGGAACTGCTGTGCTACCACACTCTCTACAACCTTCGCTAAAAAAGGAAGGTTGGAGACTGGACGATAATTGACTAGGTCCGTTGGGTCCAGGGAAGGCTTCTTGAGCAGGGGCCTCACCACCGCCTCTTTCAAGGCGGCCGGTAGAGACCCCTCACCCAACGAGGCGTTCACCAGGCCCAGGAGCCAGTCGCGCGTAACCTCCCAGGATGCCAGTACAAGCCAGGAGGGACACGGGTCCAATAAACATGTGGTGGGTCGCAGACGTCCACGCAACCTGTCCAAATCCTCGATGGCAACCGAGTCAAACTCCTCCCAAAGCGGTCCCTCAAGACTCGCAACGGGCGTCTCTACTGAACCACTGAAAGGGGTCCATCCCATCCGGATTTGAGCGACTTTGTCCTGTAGATAATTCCCAAACTCCTCTGCTCTACCCTGTAGAGGGGCTTCCCGTGGTCTCTCAAACAAGAGGGAACGGGTCACCCGAAACAGGGCGGCAGGGCGGTTATCTGCAGACGCAATAAGAGCGGCGCAATGTTGACGTTTGGCCGCTCTTAGTGCCACAAGGTACGTCTTCAAATAAGCTCGTGCCTGTGCTCGGTCAAATTCGGAACGGGAGGATCTCCAACGACTCTCTAGGCGTCTCTTGTGGCGTTTCATCACCCTTAGCTCCTCGGTAAACCAAGGTGCCAGGGTGGTTCTTCGCCGCAGGAGAGGCCGCAAAGGCGCCACCCGGTCTAGGGCCCCGGTAGCCGCACTATTCCATGCGACTACCAGGTCCTCTACTCGGGGGCGGGTCAGGTCCACAGGAGGTGGCCCAAGTTCCGTCTGGAACCTATCCGGTTCCATCAGGCGCTTGGGGCGGAACCATCTAATACCTTCCAGTTCCGCCTCCTCGCGGCGGGGGGTAGCACCAGGGAAGTCCAGCCGGAGAAGTGAGTGATCCGACCATGACAGGGGAATAGTGTCTAGATCCCCTATTCCCAGATCACTCGTCCACTGGCCAGAGACAAAAACAAGGTCCAGGGTGTGGCCTCCCTCATGAGTAGGGCCCTGAATTAACTGGGTCAGGTCCATGGCTGTCATGGAAGCCATGAACTCCTGAACCCCCTCAGACGCTTCTCCCATCGACGGCAGATTAAAATCCCCCATCACTAAAAGTTTGGGGGTCTCAACCGCCACCGATGAGATCAGCTCAAGGAGTTCGGGCAGGGCCGCTGAAGTATAGCGAGGAGCCAGGTATACTATCAGCAGGCCCAACTGCCTCCCTGGGCCCCATCTCACGACGAGGGACTCACACCCGGATGTCTGCGGCACAGTGAACTCTCTCGGCTCTAAGTCTTCCCGGATAATCACTGCTACCCCACCGCCCCTTCCCTGGGCCCGAGGCTGGTGAAATGCTCGATAACCTGGAGGGCACATTTCCACAAGGGGTAGACCTCCCTCGTGGCCCAACCAGGTCTCGGTTATTCCGGCGAGGTCCGGGTCCCCCTCCAAAATTAGATCGTGGATGAGGGGGGCCTTATTGACAACGGACCTCGCATTGCATAACAGCAGTCTCAGGCCTTGGGTCTGTAGATCCTGACCACCTAGTATGCAGGGGTTGGTACAAACGACCGGGAATGACCAAAAACCCCGGTCTCCCAACCGACTACGTGCTCTTAAACTGTCCTCGCACCTGCCCCTCCCTACGACCGTTGGTATTAAAGTGCCCTGCACAGGAATGCTATCTTCCTTCTCCTCCCCCACTCCGCTCCCTCCTCCTTCGACCACACCTAGATGCCTGGCTCTACCATCCCTCCTGACCTGTTCCCCCCCCTCCTCCCACCCCCCAACCCCAGGATCCCTACAAATTCTTAAAAAATATTTTACTAAAAAACCCCTTAATTTGCGCTTCCTCCACCTCTCAGGGTTAATAAACCCATCCTCAAGGTGGGCCCTCGAAAGGGCTGAAGGCCAGACCTGCGAGAAAGGGGATTCCCGCAGCCGCAGTAATTCCGGCTTCGTGTACATAGAAATGGAATCATGGGGTACAGTTAGTTGGTAACTGGTGCTGAAGAAATAGATGTAAAATCATTTGTTTGTCGAGAAGGTTTTCCTGACCCAAGATGAAAAGGGTGAGTTAATGGGCTAGTCGCCTCCCCGGGTTTCATTCAGGAGAGTTTCAAGATGGTGTAGGAACCGGCAAAGCAGATGTTAAAACGATGTTAAAAAGCAGATATTTAAAAGATGTTTAAAAAGATGTTAAAAGCAAACGCCAAGGTCACAATCAGAATAGTATCAAGGATTCAAACCTAGGTTCTAGGTTTGCCATTTAATTGTGTCTGCTCTGTTCTGAGAAACTTTAACCGGCTCACCCCTCCTATAGCTGCTTCGTTCAGATCTTCCTCCGTCTCCCTTCTCGCCTCTCACACAACGAGGCAGTCCTCCAGGTTTCTGGCCAACGCCCCGGCTAGCACGCCCACACGCCAACACGCCAGCACGCCAACAGACCGACATACTTGCAATCTTTCTCATCATCTTCCTGTCTCTCCAGCCTCTCCGCGCTTCTCCCTCACGCCTCCCACACTCCGTTCTCTGTTTGGTGCCAGATGATCCGTTCCATGCTCCACGTCTGGCGCTCTCACCAGCCAGACGGGCAACCACAGCCAAACGAGACCCACTTCGTATCTCCGTTCTTCTCCGTTCCTCCGTTCCTCTCTAGCCGCCTGACACTCAGCTCAGCTCCACACTCCACACTCCACACTCAGCTCCGCGCTCCACGCTCCACGCTCAGCTCCGCGCTCCACGCTCCCCATCTGGTGCTCTCACTAGCCAGATGGGAAGCCACAGCCACAGCCAGCAAACCATTCCATAACTCCTTCTCCACTCCATTCCGTTCTCCTTCTCCACTCCATTCCATTCTCCATTCCATTCTCCGCCTAAGCGCTGGCGCGTTCGGCGTCCTCGGCGTCCTTCGGTGTTTCAGCTTCTCGCTAGCCAGCCGACCGCCCCAAACGCCCTGCCCGGCCCCTCCTGGCCAGGGCAGAATCGGGGGGTGGTCGTCGACAAAGCACGACCCTCAGAGTAGCATTAGGGGTCGGCAGCACCTCTCCCAGATGGAAAACCCCTCCGCAATTTTGCGGAGCTCACACGGCAGCCGCCATCTGCCTCGGAAGCTCCTCCTCAGTCTGTTGCACAGAAATGTTTGTACCCAGCCGACACACTGCATAAGGAAAGATGGAATGTTTATTTTTGTAATTGAAAAACAATAACACTCTTTAAAAAAAGTTAACAGAGATTAAATAAAAATTACTAGCCAAAGGCTGAGAGTATTTACATGGAAGGCATCTAAAATGTTGTTTCAGATCATCAAAGCCTTCTGTTTTTGTTTCCAAGGGCCTCATTAGAGCACATCCTAAATATATTAATACTAATGTTTGGACTTGTTCTACAAAAATACTTTCTCGCACTCCTTGTCCCTAGCCATATTTCTATTCTTGTCACAAATAGTCAACACAAGGCTTTTGGAAGCAGCAAATATAAAGTAATGCATAGAGGCTGTCACATTGGTTAATTTGGGACAGTTATCCCGAGCATAGTGGTGGAACATAAATCTGTTTTTTTTCCCCCAACAAGAACACCAAAAATAAGTTAATAAAATTTGGGAAAATAGAGATCACATTAAACATTCATCTCTTTTTCATTAGCTCTTCTAGCATTTTGCGGATATCAGCACAGATATATGCAAATACACATACATTCAACTTTCTGCCACATTTGGGCACATCAGCCAATTTAAACCTAACCATATTGCCTCTTGAACCCCAAATAAATTTTCCAACTTTTACATTTAAGCTATGCTCAGTAAACGGCTCAATGAATATTTTTAATAGCTCATTGCATTGATTTGGTTATCGTTTCCCCTATAATCATTCGTGGACAGTGAAAGACAAATTTGCTTCCATATATAATTTAAAGAAAAATTACAGAATAGTAAAGTAAAATAGGGGGAGAACACTGCAAAAAAGAAATTGTAACAGGTTAGTGGAACAGATTTATTTCAACATTTGGATGCGGGACTGACTAAAATGAATTATCTCTACCCCTTTGGATTTGAACAGAAAGCAGAAGGTAGAAGTTTTATCTATCCCCTGTTTAAAGGTAGCATGTGCTTGAAAGGCAATGTACATTTTTGAACTTCCGTGCCTAGAACTCATAATGGGTGACCCCATTTTGTGATTATTTTGAGTGTTATGAGTGTTCTTGGCAGCTATTTTATGCTATTTCTGTTGTTTCTAATTTTAGTTGTTTTAATTGTTTTGGTGTCATACATATGAAACTAGCTGGATACCTCTGCTTTGTGATTAAACTATGTGAACAGGCAATGCAGGAGAAATCCGGTTCACTCTGGTTCAACTGGTTGGTTCAGTGGTGGTCGGTGATTGAAACACATAAGGGACTATTGCTTCTGCCATCTTGAGTCTGGAAGCAGTTCCATAGGTGGAAACCATAGACAACTTGGTGAGGTACCGACGTTTAGTACAATAAGGAGCCCCAGACCGCTCCTGAGTGGAAGTTTGAAACGAGGTAACAGAATGTGAGTCAACTGGCAGTTGGAACAGAGTTCTTTTCAGGTGATGAGGGGGAGTAGAATATCTAACTCCTCAGCATTGGAGCATGTTAATTTAAGGCAACTGGCAGTTGTAACAGAGTTCTTTTCAGGTGGGGAGGGTGAGTAGAATGTCTAACTCCTTAGCATCAGAGCATGTTAATTACTGTATAAGAAATACTAATGAGCTGATGGTCATTTAGACAAATCCTTTCTTAGTACGCACTTAAGAGCCAAGAAGAACATAGTGCCAAATTTCAAGTTTGTAGGCTTTACAGTTCTGGAGATTTTGTGATGAGTGAGTGGTTTTTGCCTTTTATATATATGGAAGATGGGTGGCCATATAAATTCATTTTGTTGTTGTTAGTTGTGAAGCCCTGTCTCACCCATTGCAACCCAATGGACAATGTTCCTCCAGGCCTTTTTGCCCTTTGGTACTGTCCATGGGGTTTTCATGGCAAAGACACTGGAGTGAGTTGCCATTTCCTTCTCCAGTGGATTACATTTTGTAACAGCTCTCTGCTATGACTTGTCTATTTTGGGTGGCCCTGAACGGCATAGCTCATAGCTTCATTGAGCTATGCAAGCCCTTTCACCACAACAAAGTAATCCATGAAGAGAATAAATTCATTAGATAAATAAATAAAACACATGAGAGTAAGATTGTGTGACACTTCCTTAGTAGGCTAGTATTCCATTTCAATATTTATTTTATATTTTCAAAATGCTCTAAAATACTTTTGTTTTTTAATCATGTTTTACCCCCAGACTGTTGTTAAATACCACCTTCATGTCCCTGTAAAAGTCTCCATTTAACATAATGCAACTTTCAGTAACAGAGATACTTTGTACGACACATATTTCCCAAATATTTTTTAATGTAATGTGTTGTGTTCTCATTTATTTATTTATTGACTTCCAGTGTTTTTGGACTCATTTATGTGATATTGTCTTATAGTGGTAGATTTATTTTCCCCAGTCTTATCTTGAAAAATCAGAGTTTATTCAGTGGGATTTATTTATCCTTCCTTGCACCATTTTACACATATTTATACCTATGCCACTATTGATGAGTATAAACTATTTGAATATTGACTTTTTCTGATTAAAATATGGCTTTTTTAAAAAGCTGGAGTGTGAAAAATTCTTAGCTATACAAGGAGCCTCGTGACTACAGAAACCATAGGAATTATTGCTAAAAAAGAAAAGACTACCTTGCCTGAAAAAGAGAAAGAATTACATATGTAGCAGAGCAACTTTTAAAAATGTGGCTTCGAGCAAAGTAGAACAGGGGTCTTCAACCTTGCCCACTTTAATAATCGTGAACTTCAACTCCCAGAATTCCCCAGCCAGCTTAGGTTGGAGAGCCCTGAGGTAGAAGCTAAAAAGTGTGATGAGAGGAAATTGATATAATTTTCCACAAGAAAGAGAATATGGCACAAAGGGAATGCATGAGGAAGCTCACAGCTCTCAAGTGGCCTTTCTTGAAGAAGATTCTATGGATATAGTTTATAGACTGATGCTGCAATACATAATTAATCAGGAGAACAATGTGAATTATTTCTAAGTCAGTGCATGTGGGGAATTCAGCATTCATAGTTTATGGGATTCTTGACTTTATTCTAGAGCAGTGGTAGTCAACCTGGTCCCTACCGCCCACTAATGGGCATTCCAGCTTCCATGGTGGGCGGTAGGGGTTTGCTGTAACTCTGCTTTATAAATATTATAAAGTAAAGTTACTTCCCTACTTTATAAATCACCATTACTGTGGAACCGGTGGGCGGTTAGAAAATTTTACTACTAATAGAGATACAAAAGTGGGCGGTAGGTATAAAAAGGTTGACTACCCCTGTTCTAGAGTGTAAACATTTAATTGAACAACAGTACTGTCCCCCTGAATCAAAGCAGATACGTATTAGCATTAGCCACTCTGGCTAATCTCAAAACAGCAACAGTAATACAAGGCCAAAACAACCCTCAAGTAAATTTACACCTAGTCTGCAATTGGTCACTTTTATATGGTGGTGAAGGATACTCCTTGGGCATCTTAAGCAGATGCAGTTATCAAATTTGACTTGAGGGGATGCTTACTATTAGCTAACCTTGGGTAAGTCAACTCTCAAACCATTCCCTACAGCCTGGAAAAACCTGAAATGAATCGTAAGATGCCAACTTTCTTCAAAATATATTGTTCAGCCCAAATCCACTGTCTGAGTAGAATGTTCTACAAAAGTGCTGGCCTACAAACCAGGGGACTGCATTCTAGGCTTCTCTTAGGTATGAAAACTAGCTTGGTGGTTTTGGCCAGTCATTTCTTCTCAGCCTGACCCACCTCAGAAGGATGTTGTGGGAAAAATAGAAAGCAGAAGTATTAGGTGTTAACCCTGAAGCTGACCTGACCAAGGCCAGAAGCTTCAGTGTTGCCACACTGGAGTTGAAGGATGAGGAGGGGGAAATAAAGATACTGTAGCTTTGGTTTTGTAGCCAAAGCAAAATACTTTCTCCTGGGAACCAAGGACATTCTCACATCTGGTCAGAGAGAGGGGAGGAGTGATGTTAACTGGCAATAGATGATGCCTTGATTGGACCATGTGTCTGATTGTTTGGGGAAGGGGAAAAACTTTTACTTTTAATTAGGTGAAAACGGCAGGAACCTTAAGAGTTGGTTTTCACCAGAACTGTGCCAATATGATATAGCCAATAAAACTATTCTTTGAGGAATCTACCTGCCTCAGAGTTTTGTCTGCTATAGGTGTCTTACTTGCAAGCCTGCCATGAGGTATGTTTACTTACCTAATTGCCTACCAGTCACTCCCTTGATCATAATTCTGCTTTGTTACTGTCTAATCTTGTAGTTCTCTCAAAGAAAAACAATCCTGAAGTTAAAATTGTCCCCATCCCCCTCAAAGAAAGAGGAGGCAGAAGTAAAATATATGAACAGAAACAAGCATCCTGTAAAATCCCAAACTTCAGCTGAATCCAGTTGTGGAGATTCTCCCAGTAACTGTGCATGTGAGAGACAGAATAACGAACACACTCATAATATCAGTATGCTCAGGGGTGGGCTTCAAAAATTTCAGCCATGGGTTCTCTGCTTGATTGCTGCGTAGGCATGGCCATGGTGGGAGTGGCCTAGTTGGCCTCCTGCACCATGGCAGGGGGACATTTTCCCCTTACCCAGGCTCTTCAGGCTTTCCTCATGCTTCTGGGAGGGTGAAAACGTCCTCCTCAGGCTTCGGAGGCCCTCTGGAGGCTGGAAACGGGGCCATTTCTGGTGTTCCAGAACTTCCAGGAGACCTGTTTTTCCCCCTCCTCAAGCCTCTGCATGGGCCCTGCACTTTCCTCACATCCAAAACAGGCCATGTGGAGACTCCTGGGAGGGGAGGGGTGGCAGGGAAGGGGTGAAGTTGGGTTGGCTGCACCAGCCAGGGGTGGGATTTGGAGGGTCTCCGAACCAGCCATAACATTAGCTATGGGTTCTCCCGAATCCAGGTGAACTCTTAGCAGCCCACACCTGAGTATGCTTATATATATGCCCATGTGTCTATTTGCTAGTGAACACATTTCAAAAAGGAACAGGGTTGTTTTATCAATTGAATACACCCTGATTAAAATGAATTGTCCATAGAATAAATTATCCTCTTTATAAAATTATTTGATCTCTAGCTATAAAAAGGTGTTGAAGAAAATATGATGGAGCTTGAAGACAGAGAAGGGGCAGATAAACTGTCCAGGAAAGAAAGAGAGGAAGGGAAATCAAAGATGATGGCAATAAAGTAAGACGGGGCTTCCCAACCCCTTGTCTGCAGTCCGTTGGAAACCAGACACATAAGGAGCAGGTGAGCATGTGAAGCTCCATTTGCACACTCCATTTGCACACACAAAACCATACCTTCCCCCTGCTGCTGGTTTCTGGAGCCAGAAAGGTTGGGGACCACTGAAATAAGTGATGGAGCAAACTGAAGAAGAGAGAGAGACAAAGTATCTATAGGAGTTATTTAAAAATATCACAGAAAAAACACCTCCTGTGCTAATTCATCAAAAGCATTCATGCTTTTCAGTTTCCATACATTCATTTGTTTTCAATCCATCTTCTATTCTTAAAATCTGAGTACTCCTTATTACAGGGTAATTATATCTGTGAATGGGGAAACTTGTATTCCTGCTGGATTAGTTTCTGTAGCTCTATGTCTCTCAAAAGGAGTAGCAGTAGATTTCCTCTTTGTTTGGTAGCAATATTTGGATAAGATTGAAGCTAAGCAAGATTGGCCCCGATTGGTCCTTGGGGGAGGACCAACTAGGAATTCCAGATTAATTGGATAGACTGAGAAGTTGGGGGGGGGGGGGGGAAACACCATCCTGAAAGAAGACAAGTGTCAATCAAGTTCACAACACTGCCAAGAAAGTTGCATGGATGCCATCTGGAAGTTCAGCTTGATTTGAGGGCATTGTTACCTTTCATCTTTTCCTAAGACATCCAGCTGTTTAACAAAAAAGAACAACGGTGGCAGTTATCTTTGTGCATTTATTTTTCAGGTTGGGAGCAGACATTTGAGATGAACTTGGGCGTTAAGGAACTGAATAGGTGAGTTGAAAAACATTTCTGAATAATTCTATGTATGCTTTGCATGTCTGTTCCCCATCTACTGATCTCAAAGCATCCTTATCATAGTAGGGTTTTTTTTTCCTATTCTTGGGCTAGCTTATTACTTTCTGTGACAACCCAGATGTGAAGCAAGTTTACTAAATGCCTGACTTTGAGAAAAACTTTGATGTGCAGGTCATTGGGCATTTTTAATCTTCTAAATTCCCTGGTATTGATTGGCAGCATAGAAGCTTATGTTTGCTGATGAAAACATCTTGCTGTTGTTCAAACTAGTGATAACTCTTATCCCTGCATTTTATCCTGTTTGCAGGGTTGACCCTTTTCTCTGTTCTTGAAAGATTATTAGAACATCTTCTAAAACTTTTAAAAATAGCTGCCTTAGGGTATAATGTAACTAATGGACCTTGGTATAAAGAAAATAAGACTCCAGATTTATAGTCAGCCAACTCCACACTAGACCATCTGAGTGCATGACCTTTGTGATTCCTCGTTTGATTTGAAAAAGAGATTAAATTTCTTGACTGGCCTGCAAATGGTGGCATACAAATTGTGTGAATGAAGCGTCTCAGTATTAACATAAAAGTTCTTATATTATCCTTCAGACACATGATGAGTAAAAATTATATCATGATTACATTTGCTGTGGCTAACGTAATATAACCATGTTTCCAAAGTGGAGATCCAAACAGTTTTCATATTTGGAAGTTCACTTGGGATCTGGGAATTATCAACATAAGCATTGCAGCTTGCAGCTGAAGGCTACAACTGAGATGGTTTTCAAGATCTTTACATAAAACCTACTATCATAACCCACCATGACTCTCTTGATTTCTGTTTTATCAACATTATGGTTAAAGTTACCATTACTGATTTCAACCAGGAACAACACATGTTCTGACTTGATGTCCACGAGCCTAATAAGAACTGATATTTTTAAGAACGTAGTCTCTTTTTGAAAATTTGGTGATTACACCCTATTGCAATAGCAGCTGAAGTAGGGGTTCAAGCTGCATGAGACCTACAGCATTTCTTCTGTAGCCTCCAGAAACCTCCAAAGAAAATGTTCCCTCCAGACATTTCCCATAAGGTTGAGGATTTAGATGTAGTTTAAGGGAGGAAAAAGTGCTTTACCCTTTCCTTCCAAATTAGGGACCTGACCATATCCATTATTGAAGTGTAACTGCTTTATTCGAAGCTACTGAGGAACGAGAGGAGGTTTGTGTAACGATCAAGGCATTATTAACAGAACTAGTTAACCACACAACAAGAACAAAGGCTCCCAGTCTGACAGCTATTTATACTGTTAGCTGTCAGACAGGCAGCCAATCAGGTGCTTGCTATTGTCCCACCAGCCGGCAGGCATGCCTCAGCCAATAGGGATCTTCTTAGCTTGCCAGTAACTATGCCAGGACATAACACTAACCCTTGTCATATGGTCCTTAGGTAAAGGTAAAGGTTCTACTCACACATATGTACTATTCGTTCCTGACTATAGGGAGTGGTGCTCATCTCCGTTTCAAAGCCAAAGAGCCAGCGCTGTCCAAAGATGTCTCCATGGTCATGTGGCCGGCATGACTAAATGCCAAGGGGCATGGAACGCTATTACCTTCCCACCAGAGGTGGTTCCTATTTTTCTACTTGCATTTTTACATGCTTTTGAACTGCTAGGTTGGCAGAAACTGGGGCAAGTAACGGGAGCTCACTCCATTATGCAGCACTAGGGATTTGAACTGCTGAACTGTCGACCTTTCTGATCGACAAGCTCAGTGTCTTAGCCATTGAGCCACTGTGTCCCTATATATGGTCCTTAAGTTAACGACAACTGTGCAGCCTTAACCTAGAAGGTCTGACCCTTTGTTTTCTGAGATATTTCTATGGTCTTGGACAGAATTAGAATCAGTAGACTGCAATGTCAATAATACAAAAAGAGCAAGCAAAATAGTTTTCATAGTATGTCAGCTGAGAAAGACCACAGAGAAAAGGGAAAGAAGCTTTGCTCTGTGTGCATTTGTATGTGTATGTGTCTTTTTTGTGTATGTGATTATCTTTGCATTTGCTTATCTGTGCATGAGTGTACTCCTCTCCAAGTTATTATCCAGCTCTGCATGTGGTCCTTGGGACTGAAAAGCTTTCCTCATGTGCAACTAATAGCCCCTTTCTGTGCATCTAATGCACCCACCCAATTCAGAAGGTAACCAACAAAACATTTCCAGATGCCCCGATATTGAGAAATAGATGTATACATTAGTACACAAATAGGTTTTACCCAAACAGATTGTGTTTAGTATAACACGTGCTGTGTCTCTTGTGGTCTTATACCATACTTTTATAGAAAGCATTTTTTCAAATAATTTATTAATGGGATATTTGTGTCATTTACAAATCTGTGTCTGGCCATAAACTTAATAGCCTAATCATTTAGAGTCATAGAGTCATAGGACTGGAAGGAGCCTTGAAGGTTTTCTAGTCCAGCCCCCTGCCCAAGGAAGGAGACCTTATATCACCCTAATCAAATAATGGGGAAAAAATGAAGTCACCTTTCAAGAGCTATTGGTTCACAACTGGGATTAATTTCCTTTGTCCTTCCATTTTTGTCTAAGACATGGGTTCTCAAACTACGGCCCATGGGCCACATGCAGCCCGGCAAAGCCATTAATCCCGCACAGGACCATTAAACTTGCGCAGGACCACAAGGCTGCCCTGCCTACATCATCCCGCCCACCCTTCGGCCAAGTGTAGGACTTACCTTCACGAGCCCTGTGGGCTGGAACTGAAAGGTAAGGCCAACAATTTTGGCCTGCAGAGACATTCTGCAGGCAGGGGAGGTGAAAAATGGGGCACACAGATGCTCCAGGGGGCCAAAAAACAGGCAAACCCTGCATGTTTGTGGCCAAAAAAATGAGCCAATTTTGCCTGTTTTTTGGCCTGCAGAATGCTTCTGGAGGTGTGTGTGTGGGGGTGAAAAACGGGGTGCACAAATGCCCCAGGAGGCCAAAAACACAGGCAAAAACTGCCCATTTTTCACTTCCCCCACTTCCAGAAGATAGATAAAGATAGATAGATAGATAGATAGATAGATAGATAGATAGATAGATAGATAGATAGACAGACAGACAGACAGACAGACAGACAGACAGACAGACAGACAGACAGACAGAGGGAAAGAGAGAGACAGAGGGAGAGACAGAGGGAGAGAGACAGAAAGAAAGAGAGAGGGAGAGAGAGGGAGAGGAAGAGAGGAAGAGAGAGACAGAGATTTCTCAAGCTCTGTGGGGCTGAGAAGAGTTGCTGCAAATCTGAGTTTCCTGAAGTGGACCGCTAGACTCCTAAACAACTGAAAAAATGAAGAAGTAAAAAAAAAAAGGCAACCAAAAGATCAAAATAAAACACCCCCCAGGAGCAAAACAAATAAAAGTTTAATTTGTGTGCATTGTTCAATGGACTGTTAAATTGGCCACACCAACCTAGTCACATGACTAGCCACACCCTTCCAGTCAGTCCAGTCCCCCAACAGTCTGAGGGACTGTGAATTGGCCCCCTGTTTAAAAAAATTGAGGACCTCTGGTCTAAGATGATTTTCTTGCCTAAAAGTGGAAATACTTAATCTCATCCTAGACCCTCACTCTACAAGATAAATGTTTCAAAGAGCGATTGAATGAAACAGAAGGGAAATGACCAGTATGGACAAATGCCACTGGCAATTGTCAGGGTCTTCTCAATGCATTTGGCTTCTTTCCTGTTATTGTTTGGATGAGAAGGAATATGAAAGAGGTTCAATTAGGCAATTTCTGTCAATGCGTCATGTCCTTTATAGATTCCCCACTGCCTACTTTTAGTGCAGCCTCAAACCGACACTTGAGTAATTGCTATCCACCCTTTCTATCTGTGATTTACTTTTGTATTTCCTCTCGCAGGTGACAGTTAATGCATCTTGTCTGTTGCTGCTGTGAAATAAACAATTACTTGAAAACAGTAAGAACAAACAGCAGTGATTAGGCATAAGAAATGTGTTTACTTTTTCTGATTTGTCTATTAGCTCTTCTGCTAAATTGTCTCATTGCTTGAAAAAAACAGAAGTTCCATCAGTGTATTATTATACTCCCCTGAGTATAATAAGGGCTTCCCAGATGTTCTTGGATTATTATCATTCCCACACCTCCCGTCACAGGGAGCTGAGAGGAGTCAAACTGTAACAAAATATGATGAAAGGTTGGAGGTTGCCTTCTTTTAGGTCAAGGTAATCTTTTTCTTGCAGGGACATGGTGGCTCAGTGGCTAAGACGCTGAGCTTGTCAATCAGAAAGGTCGGCAGTTCGGCAGTTTGAATCCCTAGCACCGCATAACGGAGTGAGCTCCCGTTACTTGTCCCAGCTTCTGCCAACTAGCAGTTCGAAAGCATGTAAAAATGCAAGTAAAAAAAATAGGAACCACCTTTGGTGGGAAGGTAACAGCATTCCTTGTGCCTTTGGCATTTAGTCATGCCAGCCACATGACCATGGAGACATCTTTGGACAGTGCTGGCTCTTTGGCTTTGAAACGGAAATGAGCACCTCCCCCCTAGAGTCGGGAACGACTAGCACATATGTGCGAGGGGAGCCTTTACCTTGTTAATCTTTTTCTCTTAATGCTGTCAGGCACAGTTGACTTGATGTTGTTCCAAACTGATAGAGAGAGCAGATTCAATTATTCATCCAACCACATATCTTCTCGTCAGCACAAACCATTTGCATTTCTTTCAGATATTTCCTCCTTCCAACTTGGAGTCTTATTTTCTTCTTCTTTTAGTTCTTTGTTATTAGAATGCCATCTGAGAAGAAATGTACTGGATCAAGTTTTCTCCAAAGTGTTCTTTAATTGCCAACGGTGACTTCTCAAAGTTACCCTATATTTATTCCAAAGATCTGGCCTTCAAGAATACGTTGGAGTTCAAGAGATCTATTTAGTTGTGTGTGAACTTGATTCATACATGATACCTTGCATTCATAAGAATGGACTCGTAAGCTGGTCTAAAAACATTTGCATGTAATGGTATTTTGCTTTAAAGCAGGGGTGTCAAACTTATGGCCCATGGGCTGGATGAGTCACATGCCAGCTATGACCACCCTTCGTGTTAGCGAAGGGGGAAAAGTTGCAATATATCAAGTGACAACAATGTGATGACCCAAGTTTGACAGCCTTGCTTTACTCTGTTAACTTCTCCTTCACATTCATCTTAGATCTTCTCAAAGAAGGAGCAATATAAAAATACAAGGATCAGAATGCCATCCTTTGACTTCTACACTCTGGATCAAAAATCCTAAAGATGAAATGTGCTGTCTATCATCATTTGAACATATGCATGTTATCATGGAATATTAGATCTCAAGATACTCCATGGATTGTCTAACAATGGCTTGTTGAGTAAAACCACATTACATGACAGGCTAACCCAGGGGTTGGCAACCCGCGGCCCTAGAGCTGCATGTGGCTCTTTTATCCCTCTGCTGTGGCTCCCTGTCACTAGTCAGCTCCATAATTTATAGGGCTTTTGATTAGGGCAGGTAGTGGAAAAATGATGCTGTGCTAGGAAGAGATTCTATGTTGGGGGAACCGGACTTCCGGTCAGTTCCAGAATTGAATGGGGGGCTTCCGGTTAGGACCTTTGTGGCTCTTTGTGTATTTAAGGTTGCTGACCCCTGTGCTAATCAATATCAAACAAACCATGGTTTGGTTCAATATAGTCTGTGAATGCTGTTGTACTAGATTACCTTATTACATACATACACTGGCTGTATCTGTTGACACAAAGCATTAACTCTGAATAAGACTTAATATTGATGCAACTGTGCATAATTTGGGTTACAAATAGGCAGGCTTGCAGAAGTCTTATAATTAATGTAGCATGTTCAGCGTGGTTTGTTTTAATCCTTTATCTCTGATCCATTGAACATAAAACATTTTGTGTTTTGTGCCATGGAGAGGGCACCTTTTTAAAAAACAAAACACTTTCCTCTGTGGGTTGAGGATTCAACAAGTGATTCTTTTCAACTCCTCTGCCTCCCTGAATGGGCACTTGCTTTCCAAAGCCATTACTTAAAATGAAGAGAGGAATGTAATGTGCTGCAGATATGTCCTCTGGAAGTAGCTGCTCAATCAAGAGAATGACAAAATGATGGTGCTTTAGTTGAGAGGCTCTCCAGACTGCAGTAAAAGAGCCATAAAACATTGTAAAAATTGTTTCAAGCATTACCTTCCCTATTCGGTAGTGAGAAGAATTTTTAAAAAGCAAGAGGAGGAAGACAAAAAAAAAATCAATCACATAATCTTGGCTGGAAACAAATGTACATGGAATGATTATGAAAAGTAAAAGTGTATTCCATGCATCATGTTAAGCCAGAATTTGATTAATCATGATTTATTGATTAACTCACTATTGCCTTGACTTCTACAATACCCAAAGGTATAAAGCTGGATGCCTGAAGTCTAATAGCAAGGTGATGCATCCCGCTAAGCTACATTCAAATATTACAATGCTTTAATATTAACATATTAAAGTATTGTGTTGCTACTCCACAAAATAATTTTCTGTGATTTACAGAACCAGTATTTAGTCAGCCATCTTTTAATATGGCATACTGTGAATCCAAATAACTTAGACAGTTGGTTAATTAATCATGGGTACATTCATCATGGGTAGATGGGTAGATTAGGGATGCGGTGGCTCAGTGATTAAGACACTGAGCTTGTCGATCAGAAAGGTTGGCAGTTCGGCAGTTCAAACCCCTAGTGCCGCGGAATGGAGTGAGCTCCCATTACTGGTCCCAGCTTCTGCCAACAGAGCAGTTTGAAAGCATGTAAAAATGCAAGTAGAAAAATAGGAACCACCTTTGGTGGGAAGGTAACAGTGTTCTGTATGCCTTTGGCATTTGGTCATGCTGGCTAAATGACCACGGAGCCATCTTCGGACAGCGCTGGCTCTTTGGCTTTGAAATGGAGATGAGCACTGCCCCCTAGAGTCAGGAACGACTAGCATATATGCCCGAGGGGAAGCTTTACCTTTACCTTAGATGCATTGTATGAAGTTGTCACAGATTCCTGTTTTCACAAGTTTTTATCTATACTTAAAACCCATGAATACCAATAAGGAAGATGAGGTGAGTTTGATCTTACTAACTCTTAAAAAAAACTTTTAAAAGGAAAGCTTCTCCATATTATAAATAGTAAAATTTGAATATTCATACATACATACATACTTTTCACTCTTTAGGATATTCAGGGTTATACAGAGTACATAAAAGGAGTAGGAAATTGTATGGCAAAGACCATGAGCTAAAACAAGAAAAAGAAACTGCTAAGAATAAATTAGAGTACCATCATTCATTATAGTTCTGCTTACTTTTAGGCCCTCACAAACCATCAAAGCCCTATCATGGCCCTGGTGGTGCAAGTGATTAGAATGCAGTATTGCAGGCTAATTGTGCCGACTGCCAGCAGTTTGATCTTCACCAGTTTAAGATTGACTCAGTCTTCCATCTTTCTGAGGTCAGTAAAATGAACCCAGATTATTGGGAGCAATATGCTGACTCCATAAACCATAAACAGAGGGCTGTAAAGCACTGTGAAGTAGTATATAAGTCTAAATGCTATTGCTATCATTCCACATACTGCTTCATAATCTGCATTTTGTCCTTTAGACTTCTCATCTTTTCCTTTTGGAGGATTTCCTCAATTCCATCCAACCATCACTTTACTATTTTTGTTTTCCTCTTCAATCCATCCACTCTTCCTTCATATAATTGTTTTGCTATACCACCCTCATTATTGCTTCTGTGTGATCAAACCACCTCCATGTAATTTTTTTGCACTGACCCCATTGAGCTGGAAAACTAACGTCCTGTTTATCTTCGTCAGAAATTATCTTCAACAGGCTCATTTCTAAAACTATTTTATAATGTCCCTATTAACCAGCAACTTTCTTTCCTAATTGGTTAATGAGACAACTCTTCTCGGAGCCATAAATTGTTGGCTGTCCTACAGCCCTTCAACACTAAGTATTTGTGACTGGCATTTTTGCTTTCTCTTGTTGGAGCTTATTCATGAGAACAATTGATCTACAGGTAGCAAGATATGACCATCAGACTTTGAAAGATTACACTCTCCATGCTTCATAAATTATATTGGTTACACCTTTCTTTTCCCAGAAAGCTAAATACCTACACATTCCCTCCCTCGAGTTAATAAAAATGAATGCTCTTTATTACCTCCCAAGTTTTTTTTAAAAGATAAAAAGCTATACTTTGTTCATTGCAATAAGTCAAAACTGATTCCCTATTAGACCAGCATTTTCAAAAAAACTATTTGCATGAAAAGTGGAAATATCATTATTCCATGCCATTGAAATACTAATAAAATGTCTGTAATTAAGCAAGGCAACTTTACAAAAGAGGACTAATGGACAAGCATTCAACACAATCTTTTTCTTTGCATTTGGCAAACATCAACATTTCCCCCCTCTTTCTCTTCTTTTTACATTAAAATAAAGTCCCATCTACTGAGAGAAAGCATGAATACTTTGCCCAGATTGTTCCTACTGATAGTGATTGATCAAACTCCCCAGAGTTTTCAAACAGACATGTTGACACATCTAGATGGAATTGCAGGGACATTTTCTTTCCTGCTCCTGGACTAGGGGCTTTCCAAATGAATAGACTAGACTCCCGTATGTTTACTCTCATGACCCAAAGTAGGAGTCACATGGGTGAGGTCTGCAATACAACCACAGAAGGAAACAAATGACATTTGAAGTTTGATTGTTTAGGTCATTCTTTTCACCCCTAACTCCCTTCTTCCCAGTTGCTTTTCCAGTTTGAGATGTGAATTGTACAGAGGGGTCTTTTCCCACGTAAGATTGAGATTGTCTTGGCAACGTTTCAGCGAGGTCTTACTCGCCATCTTCAGGCTGTGTTTTGGGCTTAAAGCGTGATCAGAACTGCCGCCTTTCTATAAAACTTGGTGTGTGTGTGTGGAATGCTGGCTTTGTTTCAGTAAGTGGAATGATTGGTTGTGTGGTTGTATCATGATTGGTAGATTGGTGCTGAATGGTTCTGGCTGTGTGTCTAGTGTTGTTTCGTGTTGTAATGGCCAGGGTGATGGGTGGGGCTCGTTTGTTGACTAGGCTGGTTTCCAGATGTCTGGTAGGCGGGTGGTATCATCACGTTTATTCACGTTGTGGAGGTGTTTCTCTATTTCGATAGCTTCCATAATTATTCTCTTGTTGAAGTGTTCTGTTTTGGAGATTAATTTGGTTCCTTCAAAATTAATTTTATGTCCTGTAGCTTTAAGGTGCTGGAAAAGGGAGGAATTTTTTTCATTTTTCTTACTGCATTCTTGTGTTCCGCGATGCATGCATTTATTTTCCTATTAGTTTGTCCAATGTATGCGGCAGGGCAGATTTTGCATGGTGTTTCATAGACTCCTTGGTTTTCTAGCTGGATTTTGTCTTTGGGGGTTTCTTAAGATGTTGGCTATTTTTTGGTCAGTGTTGAAGTCCTGTCTCAGGACATGAAATTAATTTTGAAGGAACCAAATTAATCTCCAAAACTGAACACTTCAACAAGAGAATAATTATGGAAGCTATTGAAATAGAGAAACATCCCCACAACGTGAATAAACGTGATGATACCACCCGCCTACCAGACATCTGGAAACCAGCCTAGTCAACAAACGAGCCCCACCCATCACCCAGGCCATTACAACTCCAGCTGGCTGGAGAATTCTGGGAGTTGAAGTCCACAAGTCTTAAAGTTGCCAGGTTTGAAGACATCTGCTCTAATGTATCAATGAAAGCTCTCAACTCAACCCATGTTCAACCTTTCACACCTCTCTAAATGTGGCACTCTAAAGCTGGCACTTTTCTTGAATCATTTTCAAGTGATTCAACATCCTGCTAGTGTATGACACTACAGTTTACAAAACAAACCTGTAGGGCCACATACCGTAGTATTTTTTAAAAAGAAAAACAAAATTGACTATAAGTTAAATAAGGGTAAGAAAAAGGCTTGTCCTTTCTTCTGAACAAAGCAAAAGCAGATTTTAAAGTTATGTATATATTTATTTGCATTTCTTTCTTTCTTTCTTTCTTTTCATTTTTAGCATCACCAATAGCTTTAGCCAAGCTTCTTCCCTTTAATTCTTCATTGATTAGTTTGGCTCCAACCTGCTTGAATCTTATTTCCTCTAGTAATGAAAACTGACTGAGTCTCCATGAGGAAAAAAAAAAACCACCCTGAATTAAAGAGCAAACCAATAAAATACTCTCAACAGTGACAAATAAACAGAGATAAACAATTTCCCTCGCTTGAGGAAGTCCACACTGTGTGCACAGGGTAGGGTGGAAGATGCCTGTCCTGCTGAAGATCTGAAGGTTCCCTCATGAATACTGGAAATGTTTAAGACTACGTAAGTCACCCTGTGTTGTTATTGTCAGTCTGACATTCAGGCAAGTTCTGCTTTCCTTCTGATTGCTGAGTAGCTCCAACAGGAGCAACCATGTGACATTTTTCATAGCCAGTAAATAAAAGAAACACTCTATTATAAAATCAATCCCAAGCAGTGGTGGTATCCTACTGTTTTTTTATATATATACAGTATATAAAGCTTTTTTTTTCCATTTTCATAACATATAACCCACATGTATACTATTACATAGCCAACATCGTATTCTATTATTAAATGTTTACATCAATTCGTCTTACCATCAACTCCCAAAAACAATTATTGGCTCTTCTGCTCTCCATACACCATATTTGTACCTTATCCACCACTTTCTTCTCCCTCTCTTCTCCCTCTGCCTACCTCCTTTCTTCCCTCTGTCACCCTTTTCTTCTCAACTTCACCTTCCTCTCTCCTCCTCTCTCCCCTTTCCACTCCTCCTTTCTCTCCTCCTCTCCCCCCCACTTGCCCTCTCTCCTATCCCTCTCTTCTTCCCTTACCTCTCTCATCTACTTGAAGTAGAGGGATCCTACTGGTTTAACAACTGGTTTGGTGATTGCACACTTTGCGTACATGTCAGTGGTGGGTTCTGGATCCAGCATCACCCACATGGACACGTGCAACATGCAAACATATGCACACAGCATGCGCATGTGTCGTAGCTGGCAGTGACGCTTCCGCAAGCCACCACAACACTCCAGTTGCTTGGCGGAGCACCGTGCAGGTGCTGTACGCACCATGCACATGTGTGGAAGCACCGAAGGCTTCAAAGGACAGGTAAGGAGCTTGGGTGGGTGGGTGGGCCCTCCAGAGCCCTGTACCGGAACGGTACCTGGTGCTCCGGGCAGACTCCAATAAGCCCATACTGGGGTGTACCACCTGCAACCCACCACTGGTACATGTGCACAGTTTTGAGAAAACTTACCTTCTGCATTACTGCTGGGGAGGAAAACAGCTGAGGTGCAACAATTTGCTCTGCCGCATGACTCAGCTGAGAGGATATAGGTCAATAAAATGCAAGGATGGGTGAGCAGGCCCAGCTAATTGTCAGGCAAACCGGTTCACTCCCAGCTGATCATCGGAGCTACCAGTTCGCATGAACCGGTCCAAACCAATAGAATCTCACCCCTGGTCCCAAGGTATGAGCACTTTCTTTGCCCCATCCATCTCTTTATCCATCTAGTATACTGCTCTTTTACAAGGAGGACCTTTCTGGATGGCCAAACCGAGGGTTTTCTTGGGACATTGAGCTGAAATCCACTCTAAGCAATGCTTGGTGGCTTAATATTGGTGAGTGTACTGTCTGCAGCGGGTTAGAACAACACAACAAAAAGGCAAAAACAAGACACTGTTTTTAGATTGCTTGAATACTAAATAGGAACATAAAGTTTAGAGTTACAAAAAATCTGGAGTCTGTAGAGATTCTCAGTCATCCAGGTCATGACTTTCTCAAAGGTGCATTTTCAGGAGGCAACTGGACTTTCCAGTTGCCTCCTGAAAAAGCATCTTGGGGACAAAAAAAAATATGGAGCTGCATTCTTTTATCCCTTTTAGTAGTCTTTTTTCGCCTAGACAAGATACATACAGCACTATATTTTATATTAAGCCAACAAATAAGGAAGCATAGAAAGCTATTTATCCTAACACCAGCCTTGGTCATAAAAGCAACACCTCAGAATTTAATAACAGAAAAACTGTCATCATCTTCAAATCCAAAGAAATACTATGAGAGGACCATACATTGTTGTTGTTGTTGTTTTTTAAAAAAGATGTAAAAAAGATGTTGACGCTCTAGAAAGAGTGCAGAGAAAATGATTAGGGGGTCTGGAGGCTAAGACATATGAAGAACAGTTGTAGGAACTGGGTACTTCTAGTTTAATGAAAAGAAGGATTAGGGGTGACATGATATAGCAGTGTTCCAATATCTCAGGGTTTGCCACAAAGAAGAGGGAGTCAAACTATTCTCCAAAGCACCTGAGGATAGAACAAGAAGCAATGGATGGAAACTAATCAAGGAGAGAAACAACTTAGAACTAAGGATAAATTTCCTGACAGTTACAACAATTAATCAGTGGAACAACTTGCCTCCAGAAGATGTGAATGCTCCAACACTGGAAGTTTTTAAGAAGATGTTGGATGTCCATTTGTCTGAAGTGGTGTAGGGTTTCCTGCCTAGGCAAGGGGTTGGACTAGAAGATTTCCAAGGTCCCTTCCAACTCTGTTTATTCTGTTCTGTTCTATTCTATTCTATTCTATTCTATTCTGTTCTGTTCTGTTCTGTTCTGTTCTGTTCTGTTCTGTTCTATTCTATTCTATTCTATTCCATTCCATTCCATTCCATTCTATTCTATTCTAAATAATGCTGGTGATGTTTTCTATGGAAAATGGAGAAAATAAAACAGAGGGGAGGTTAATAACAGTCCAGTGAGTCTTAGTTCCAGGTAAAGATTAAAATAAATTCAAGGCATATTAGTGTTGCGGACTCTTAGATCAGCTTCCACATCCTGAACAGAGAGAATTGTTTTAATGAAACAACGTCTGGCAATGTTCTTTGCACTGAGATCCTATTTTGTTTCTGCTCTGGTGTTAAAGAGGGGTTTTTGATGTGCTGATACAATATGCTGGCTGTATGAATAAGCTCTGGCATTAGTGATGAAGTGGTCCGTAGCTGGGAGTAATATCTCCCCTCTCCCCTCCAATCCCTGGCAGATGAAGCACAAGACATCTGATGCGAAGTGTGGCCAGGCATTATACAGGCTCATCACTTACTCCAATAGATCAATGCCCTGACTGACAGGCTAAAGCAAGCGAGTCCACGCGCGTGCCCTGGTCAATAGTTCTCCTGGGAGCAATTCTTCAACTCTGAGAGAGACAGCAAGCAAGACTGAAAAAGTACATGACAGGGAGTGAATGGGCACACTTTTCTTTTACCTCATGGACTCGAGACATTAAATTACCAGCCTGGGCTGGATGGGTGCAATGCTCCTTCATCTTCTCTATCTTGCCATGAATCAAATAAAGTCTCACTCATCTAGAATGCAATCACCAATATGTCCTTGGCTGTCAAATAGATCCGAAATTATTCAGCCACAATCCTAGAGACTAATGTTTCTGCCAATCCCTAGGAACTGTAGTGTGTGTCTGTGTGTATACATATCAGTGGTGCGATTCAAATAATTTAACAACCGGTTCTCTGCCTAATGACCAGATGGGTGGGCTGGCTCAGTGGTCATGTGACCGTGTGGGCATGGCCAACTCAACATCACTCAGGCTGATGGCTGCTTTGCCTTAGCTGTTACAATGTAATAAGGGTTAACCAGGGAGGCAGTTTCTGTAAACAGGGCAATAAAGATAAAGCTAGAAACAAAAGCAGAATATTTCCTTCCTGCGTTCCAGATAGGATTATCCCTATAAAGCAGAAAAAAACCAAAATGAGATTTCTTCCAACAACCAATTCTTCGAACTGCTTAGAAAGTTAACAACCTGTTCTCCTGAATAGGTGCGAATAGGCTGAATCCCACCACTGATACACATACTTATCATCTCTCTATATGTCTCTATCATCTATCTAATATATGAAATAAATTTCATTGAGTTAAGCAGCTTGCCATAATATACACATCCCTATAACTGCAGCCATACTTATATATTTTTCACTGGATTGAACATTGAAACAGGTGGATAGAGAGTGGAATTATATTTCCCCTCTCTTTTCCATTCCTTCTATTGCCTCCTTACAAGGAAGGGGGGAGAAATGGGACAGATGCCTCCTGCAGCACTCTGCTGGCCAAAATGGAGCATGGGAGGACTTACACGGGGCCCCATGACCCATCTTTTCCCTGGATGGCCTCCTGCAGCACCCTGCCAATCAAAGCAATCCCCCCATGCCCCACTTTGGCTGCCAGAGGCACTGCGGGCTGATCCTTTGCTATTTCCAGGCCAACCCCAAGGGCCAGATTTAAGCACCCAATGGGCCAGATCTGGCTCATGGGCTTTGAGTTTGACATTCCTACTCTAGACCATCACCACCTAGTCATGATGAGGCAGCACATGACTTGGGGATGGAGGACCCTACAAAGCAACTCTAATATTATGTTTTAAATGTATATTATGTCTTGTGACTATAACAATAAAGAACAATCACTCTCTTTCCGAGAGTGCATGAAAACTGATTGCTGTAGGGGCTAATTAGAGAAGAGGCACTAGTATCTCACCCTAATCTGATGGGAAGACTTTCTCTTTCCTTTCTTCCTGATATTATGGAAGATATGGAAAAAGTGCAGCATTATTGTCCCTACATTATCTCTCACAACATTCACAGACCATAGCTGTCATTGCCAAAACAGTGGCCACAGTAAGCCACTTGGGAGTGAATGCAGATTAATTTTATCTTTCTGTTTGCATGATAAATACCAATATTTCAGGAAAAAAATGTATTCTTCTTGAACTTATTTCACCTAATTTTATACTTGTGCTGGCCTGCATAATATTGTGCATAATAAGAGGGGTTGCCCTGGACGGTTGCTAGAACTGCTGTAATTGATTTTACAAAAGGATCTTCCCATTCCTATTTGGTTTTCTATTACATCCTCACACGTATTTATTGTATTTTAAAGTCAGCTTAGCCATAAAAAAAGGGAAGGATGGAGGAAGGGAGGGAGGAAGGAGGGAAGGAAGGAAGGTCCTATATGCAAAAAATAATTTCATGTTACAGAGATAAATACATGAAGATAGAAATGTTACAGCTGGGACTTCTGTGGAATTTGACTTCATCTGAAATCAGGAATGTTTCTTTTGCCAAGTATTTCTATTAACATCCTTTCCTGGCTGTTCCTGGTTTCAGCTATATCTCTTGCCATTGTGTGTTTTTTCCCCTAAAATTTAATGTCAGTGGCTGTAATGACTCCTATATTTTTGCTAACTGATACAGCTACAGGGGTATAGATCAAATTTGCCTTTCTCAGTGTTGCGCTCCATGGCACAGGGCCCAGTTACCTGCGGGATCGCGTCCTGCCCCATACATCCCTGCGACCCATTCGCTCACACAGAGAGGGGCTACTCCGGGTGCCGTCCTCTAGAGAGTGCCAGAGGGCGGTGCCCAGGAGTAGGGCCTTCTCTGTGGTGGGCCCTACCCTTTGGAATGACCTCCCCCCAGACATCCGGACAACAACCGACCTTCGCTCCTTCCGTATGAAGCTGAAGACCTACCTGTTTTGTCAAGCCGGCCTGGCATAACGTTACAATCTTGCCACCCCAGGTCATTTTATAATGGGAAATTTTGTTTTTTAAAGTTTTTAGAGTTTAATATTTTTGGGGTTTTAAATTTTGTAAGTATGCTTATTTATGGACTTATTTTTACCTCCTCTGCACGATATATGGTGCTATCTTGATTATTGCTCTGTACGTCGCCCCGAGTCCCTGTGGGGAGAGGGGGCGACTAATAAGTTCAATAAAATAAATAATAATAAATAAATAAATAATATTTGCCTACAGAATGTTCCATTCCACAACCTGTTCAGCAAATGCACTTTAAGAAAATGTTAGCTGGTGAACAACTGATTAATCATAGGGAGAAAGAACATGAAAAAGTTAGATAAGATAATATTATTTCTATGACAACAAGGATCAGAATACTTCAGCCCATTATTGTGTTAGTAACCATGTGGACCTGCGAATGCTGAATATTTAGAAACAGTGAGAGAAAGAAGATATAAATCTTCAAATTATCATTTTGGAGGCCGTTGTTAGGAATTAAAGGATGGCAAGAAGAGCCATTCAGTCGGTTCCAGACTATGTTTTTAATTTCTTCATTTCATGTCTTTTAATCTCATTTCTAATCCATTTGTTCCAGGTCAAATCAGCCAACAGCAGTTCACAGAATAAATTAAAAACATCAGTAAAATCACAGCAGCTACAAAATATAATAAAACTACAAACGCAAGATATAATCAATAAATAACAGCAGGACTCAGTCAAGCAATATTATGCAACTTTACATTTAAAAATGTCAAAATGGGAATTTTATCATAGAAGTCGAAGATGGTCAGACTTGAATATAAGATTGAAAAATGTTCTTATTAAATCAGATTACAAAGGGAACTGTCCAAATTTTAAAGGATATAGGATTCCATAAAGTTGATTCCACCGACTAAGCACTCTGTCCAGTAGATTCCAACTGTATCTCCTTCAAAGTTGGCACCTTTAATAAATCCTTAGAAGATAATTTGGGCCCTTAGTTTATAATATATGTGGGAAGCTGCTCCTTCAGATGAACAGAGCCCATTCTGTCTAAAGATTAATAACTCAAAATAAGTGCCTTGAATTTAATTTGTGAATATTTTGAGCAACCATGATCCTACTGGGGAACACCAAACCAAAGAGTGGCTGCCTTATTTATAGTTTCTCGGGTTTTTTTGCAGGGTAGAGCAGTTGGCAATAGAGTAATGCAGAAGTATATATGTATTTGTGTTGTATTTGTGCTGATAAATAAATAAAGGGAGACTAGTATAGATCTATTTCAAGCTATTTAGCTCTCATCAGCTAGCCATACCCTTACTGGGATTCGAACCAGGGCTGTATTACATATTAGGCAGTTGTATTAGCCACTAAGCCACAGGCAATCCTCCTTATCAGCTGAGCCAGGGAAATAGGTATGTATTTATGTTACTTTGTGTTACTATTTGGGCATACCAGGGGTTGTAACACAAATATATATATTTGTGTTACAAGCTCCCTACTCCCTCTTTCTGTCCTTCGGCTCATTACAGAAAACCATCCAGGCAGAAAACCATATTTTTTATTTTTAATGTTGCCTTTTTATATTTGTGTTGTATTTGTGCTGATAAATAAATAAATAAAGGGAGACTAGTATAGATCCATTTCAAGCTATTTAGCTCTCATCAGCTAGCCATACCCTTACTGGGATTTGAACCTGGGCTGTATTACATATTAGGCAGGAGTCTTAGCCACTAAGCCACAGTCTCTCCTCCTTTATCAGCTGAGCCAGGGAAATAGGTATGTATTTGTGTTACAACCCCTGGTATGCCCAAATATGGGAGGAAGCTCACCACTCCCTCTTTCTGTCCTTCGGCTCATTACAGAAAAACATCCAGGCAGAAAACCATATTTTTATTTTTAATGTTGCCTTTATAATATAATACAGCCCAGGTTCAAATCCCAGTAAGGGTATGGCTAGCTGATGAGAGCTAATTAGCTCGAAATAGATCTATACTAGTCTCTCTTTATTTATTTATCAGCACAAATACAAAACAAATATAAAAAGGCAACATTTATCAGTACAAATACAACACACACACACACACAACACAACACACACACACACACACACACATATATATATGAATATATATATATATATATATATATATATATATATATATATATATATATATATACATACATACATACATACATACATACATACATACATATATATATATATATATATATATATATATTCATGTATATGTGAAGTATATGTGAAGATACTTCCAATTCTACACGGGAGAAAACCCGAACAACCAAAGACGTATATATATATATATATATATATATATATATATATATATATATATATATATATGTATGTATGTATGTATGTATGTATGTATGTATGTATGTATGTATGTATGTATGTACTGTATGTATAAATATATATATATATGTATATATGTATTTGTGTTATATATATGTTGTATTTGTGCTGATAATTTGGGCATACCAGGGGTTGTAACACAAATTCATACATACATACATACATACATACATACATACATACATACATACATACTGTATGTATGTATGTATGTATGTATGTATGTATGTATGTATGTATGTATGTTGTGCTGATGAGCCGAAGGACAGAAAGAGGGAGTAGTGAGCTCCCTCCCATATTTGGGCATACCAGGGGTTGCAACACAAATACATACATATATATGTTTTATTTGTGCTGATAAATAAATAAAGGGAGACTAGTATCGATCCATTTCAAGCTATTTAGCTCTCATCAGCTAGCCATACCCTTACTGGGATTTGAACCTGGGATGTGTTACATATTAGGCAGATTTGTTAGCCACTACATCACAGGCTCTCCTCCTTTTATCAGCTAAGCCAGGGAAATAGATATGTATTTGTGCTACAACCCCTGGTATGCCCAAATATGGGAGGGAGCTCACCCCTCCCTCTTTCTGTCCTTCGGCTCATCACAGAAAACCATCCAGGCAGAAACCCATATTTTTATTTTTAATGTTGCCTTTTAATATGTGATGTATACGTTTTCTGTGGGATTTGAGAAGTATTAGGAAGGGAAGGCTGTGGATGAGTTGCGGGGAGGTGAAAAGTCATTAAAGAACAATGAATTTGTATAGGTGATGTGTTAGTAAACATTTATGTATAAAATTATCACAAAACTTAAGACAACACAGTATCTTTTCTGTTAACTATTGAAGTCTGCCGGAGGCCACTTATGCTGAGGCAGTTTTACATCGCCACGATGTAAAAAAGATGTGGAGACTCTAGAAAGAGTGCAGAGAAGAGCAACAAAGATGATTAGGGGACTGGAGACTAAAACATATGAAGAATGGTTGCAGGAACTGCGTATGTTTAGCTTAAGAGAAAGAAGGACTAGGGGAGACATGATAGCATTGTTCCAATATCTCAGAGGTTGCCACAAAGAAGAGGGAGGCAAACTATTCTCCAAAGCACCTGAGGGTAGAACAAGAAGCAATGGGTGGAAACTAATGAAGGAGAGAAGCAACTTAGAACGGAGGAGAAATTTCCTGACAGTGAGAACAATTAATCAGTGGAACAGCTTGCCTCCAGAAGTTGTGAATGCCCCAACACTGGACGTCTTTAAGAAGATGTTGGATAGCCATTTGTCTGAAATGGTATAGGGTTTCCTGCCTAGGCAGGGGGTTGGACTAGAAGACCTCCAAGGTCCCTTCCAACTCTACTATTGTATTATTACTTATATTGGTCCTTTTGCAGAATCTGAACAATAAATATCCTGTGGGTTAGAGTTCCTTTGCAAGCAATATTCATATTCATGCCTGACACATTTCAGTCTAAATTGTTATAATGGAGATTAGCCTTGAATTACCCATTAAATTTCAAACTGCCAATCTTTGCCCTTCAACTTCGTATCTCTTTGCGCTGGTAGTTGATTGCGTACTTCTGACAAGCATTCTCTTCAGCTTGATATTTAGATGCAGATAGTGTTCCACTACTGTTACGGAGCATGTAAAATGTTTTAAAGATCAGTGTTGACTGGGTTTTTTTAGTATTTGGGGAATTTTATTTAATAACTAATTTTAGATGCAGTTATTTAAGGAATCTGAAGTAATAGACAGGTGGCTTTTCATCTTCAACAAAAGACAAGCACTAATCATGATGAAATTGAGTCCTGTAATTATTTTGTATTATTTCAATGAATAATGTAGGACTGTCAATTCCTTGGTAGAAACTGCGCATGAATACTGGGCTTCTTGAAATACAATAAATGCTTTTTAAATATTTTAGTTCTAATCAGAGGTAAATATGCATTGTCACTTTTGTCCTAAAAATGAATCAAGCTGAAAAGAGTATTGAGAAAAGAATGTTATTTTAACTATTTAAAAAATAAAATAAAATAATCTCAATACAGGGAAGAGAACCAGTTTGGTGTAATGGTCAAGCATGAGGGTACAGACCAGGAGTCTTTGTGCCTAGTCCAAGCCAGTGGATGACCTTGAGCCAGTCACTCCTTGTCGGACCTAGAAAAAAGACAATGACAAATAATTCTGAAAATCTTGCCCAGAAAACTGCAAGGTCTTGTCCATCCAGTTGCCAGGAATCAACAGTGAGTTGGAAGTACAACTATATAATACAAGAAATGTTTAGATTTATATAAGAAGGGCAGGTGCTGCTACTGCTGGTTTGCTCAGGGATGTGCTGTGGGTGCATGCACAATATTAAAAAAATTGCTTCTGCGCATGCGCAAAAGCAAAAAACAAGATGGCGGTGCCTATGGCACCACCGAGAGAACGGTTCGGGGGCGTGGCAGGCTGAGTTACTCTGTCCATCTCTGTGGAAAGGGAAGAAATGGGTTTTAGGAAAATGACTGCTAATCTCCAAATAAATATAATAAAAATAAATGCTTAAAATATCTCAGTGTTTCTAAACTAAGCATGTGATCTATCCCTTCCTTCTCAGCAGTTTCATATACAGCCAAATGGCAGATAAAGCATTTGTATTTATGGCGAAGAGCAAAATGATTTTAAAAAAAATGCCTAATCAAGTCATGGTCCATAGCTTTCTGAGGTGGTTCATTTTCCAATATATACTGGTTGAAAATGTTAACAAAACAAATTGTCCAAATTGAAGAATACCATTAGATAGATTACCAGATTAATTTTATCCAGGTTACCCATCACCTGTACAATGCAATGCTTACATTGGGCTACTGCAGTAATAGCTTAGTCTGATTACATTATGCTAATGGGTATACATTGTCAAATCTGAGAAGATAAAGTGCCCAGATTTCAATCAGGGTCTTTAATGCTAGTCTGAGTTATAAACAGAATGTTGGGAACCATGAGATAAATTGCCATCCTTTATCTATAGCAGGATAATCCAGGCTTGGCAACTTTAAACCCGTGGACTTCAACTCCTAGAATTCCCCAGCCAATTATGTTAGCAGGGAAATTCTGGAAATTGAAGTTCATAAGTCTTAAAGTTGCCAAGATTTGACGTCCCTGATTTATAGTGAATTCATTAAAGTGAATTCTTTATAAAATCAGAAATGCTTTTTCTGTGGTTTATGGACTTCTGACTCTCTTCCTCTACCCCCCACCCCATTTATTTTATCTTAACTATTTTTCCTCTTTAAAAGGGTGACTTTAAAAAATGAAAATGCAAACTACAAACTAAAAAGCAAGAGAAAAATATACTTTTATATCTATCAACAGTCATTGATTTACCAATGAATACATATAATATAAATAGATAATATATTGCAATATCTCTACCATAATAACACATATTTGCTGTGTCTTTTAATTGTTAGAAAATATTGCCTTTTCTAAAACAGATAGATCACATGTTTGCCACCTGAAACCATTCTTTGACACCTGAAATAACATCACTTTTCCAATTTCTTAATATCTCTTTTATTATCCTCTCGTATTCAACACAATTATAATTTCTGCTAAACAGTCAAATTCCAAGGCTTTGGTATATAAGTGAACATTAAATTAACATCCTTAACATTTTCTCTCTTCATTATTCACATTTTCTCTCCATTCCATTCCTTTCCCAGCTTCACCACAATTTTTTATAGGAAATATATTTTTTCCTGTTCAGTCATGTCCAATTCTCAGAGTGCCTGGACAAGTCTCTGCAACTTTCCTTGGCAATATTTTTCAGAATTAGTTTACCATTGCACCTTCCTAGGGTTGAGAGAGAGTGACTGGCCCAGAGTCATCCAGTCAGCTTTGTGCCTAAAATGGGACCTGAACACATAGGCTCCCGTTTTCTAATCTGGTGCCTTGATCACAAAATCAAATTTGCTCTCATAGGAATGGTAGATACGAATCAATTCCACTGAAGTTGAGGCTATCTCTAGCCCTCCTTATTACTGTTTAGGGGGAATGTTCAAACTTTGTTACATTGACTTACTATTGGAAAGCTTTTATTGTTCCATTCTAGCATTTTTCTAGAATTTTAAATACATTTTGAATTATATGTGTATACTTATAAACCACTAGGAGTAATGGAGTTGCCAAAGTTCTAATTTATAAGTAAAGCGATTAATGGAAGATTTCTTCCTCTTGGGATATTATCAGGAATTAGCCAAAGGGAAGATATTAATTAAAATGTAGCTATGCAATAGGATGATGGAGAAGGTTCCACTACAGTGAAGACAGCATTTTTTATATGCTTAGATTATCTGCAGCATTAACTCTCCTTTTTCTTGGAGATGTTCAATGAAATCATGGTGTAACTTCTGTTGGGATAAGTATATCTCTGGATGACATCTTGATATCTTGCTGTTTAAGGAATTTGCAGAACATTCTCGGAGACTCTTCCCATCCTGCTTACAATCATTTTAGACTGTAGCCTTCTGGCAGAAGATACAGAACAATTAAAACTAGGACCACACATCTTCTGAATAGCTTTTATCCCAGAGCTATAATTGCACTCAACAATGAACTAAAGGGCCACCATCAGTGAGCTATTGGACAGCACTACTTGGTCTGTTGTGTGGGTGCTTGGGTGGTTTGGGGGCAGGGAATTTTTTTGGTGGGTGGGGGTGTGTTTGGGGATTGTTATGTGTGTTGGGCCTGGTCTCTGGGTGTTGTGTGAATTTTGTTGTATGCGTAAACTGTGTATATACGTACAATGACAATAAAGTAAATTAAGTATAGCTTGTGTAATATGTGGGCTGCCTTTGAAAAGAATTTTGGAACTTCAGTTTCTGCCTCAAAATATTGGTAGGAGCTGCTCACAGACTACCAGTCCAATTCTGGTCACAGTATGAAGTCCTAAGGAATCTATCTTGACTTTGGACTCACTTTTATAAATGTGTGTAGTCTCTCTATATTTCTGCCCAAATTTAAAGAATCTCAGAAAACTTTATGGCAGGAACATGAAAAAAAGTTATGATGAACAAGGCTTGAGAACTCCTTATCAAAGGCCCTCTCCTCCTCTGAAAGCCTTCTGTTAACAAGTCAATAGATTAAAAAAAACAAAACCTCAGTTGTATTTGAAACTTGCTGCCGAAGTAATTTTTAATCTTATTGATCTAGCTTAGTTCTATGACATTTTTAATGTTAAGGTTTTAAACCCAGCTTCATTATTTTGTTGCCAGACACCTTGAACAGTTTTGTTAAGGTAAAGTGTTCTCTGTTTAGGTCAGTACAATGTTCATGTCAGTTCCCTGTGCTTGGATTTACAATGCATATCCTGTCCTCTAAGAACTAATGTCCTGTAGCAACTCAATAAGCTTAACAACCCAGAAACTACAAACTCTATATGTTTCACTCCTCCTAATAGAGTAGAGCAATTCCTTTGGAGCCAGTTCATTTTGTCTAGTAATTTTTTTTCTTTCTTTTTTCAGAAAAGAACAAACGATCCCTGTAATTCAACATTGCTTTCATGCCATAAAGAGCCCTAGCTTCAGTACAATGGGGTGAATATAGTGCTATGAGACCAAGAATTGTCTTTTGTTAGCCTAAAAAGATTCAATAGGCTTACCTAACACAGAAACCTCCATTTCTTCTGGGTTACAATGCCAATTTCGCGTCTCTGCCATGCATGTGGGGTGGATGGGGTGCATGCGGGGATTGCACCCACATGCGGTGGGAGTTGGGCCATGCAAGGGCTCTTATGTGCATTGCATTATGGGGGTGAGCACCCCCACCATGGGGGCTTTCAGTTGGCATTACTGCCGGTTCTCTCACATGTGCGCTGGATGCGCAGTTCAATGGAAATTGTTCTCCGCATGCACAGAAGTTAAAAAAAAAAAGGTGGCGGTGGCAGTGACCGGGGAACTGGCTCAAGGGCGTGGCCAGCCTGGGTCGCTGCCATTCTGTGACCCGGGTCGGCATGCCACTACTGGTTCAGCCAATCCAGACTGATCCAGTAGGAACCCACCTCTGGCCCATGCGCTTTTGGCATTCGGCACCAAAAGGTTGGCCATCACTGACTAAAATGATCAAGAAAATCCAAATAGGTTCTTCTCTTACTGCACGTAAAGAGAAAATGGAAGTTTTAGTGAAAGCTATTTGTCCATCCTTTCAGATAGGCCAAGTCAAGAAACAGAAACCGTAGGGATTCCAAGAAAGCCATTTTATTAGATTGTGGGGCCTAGTAACAGCATCTTGAAGCCTGTTCTGGTTTCTCTTTGTCTTCACTTATTGTAAACAAAACTAAAGCAAGATAATTTTGAGTTTCTTACATTTGTTTCAGTCTTTGAACTATATAATGTATATTATATATAATGTATATAATTGTTTTGACTTAGGCTTCACAAATCACAAAGCAGATTCCTTGTCACAACAAAAACCCTTTTTATTCAGCTAATGTGAATTCCTCTCATGCACATCCAGCAAAGTCACGCAAAACAGTCTTTCAAGGGTGAATTTACAATCACAGACCTTATCAGGCATGGAGAGTTGCCAGGCCAATATCTTCCAAATGCAATGCTGTACAAGAAAATGCTTGGCAAGCAGTCTCTGAGAGTCACAAGCAAATGTTCACATTAATTCATTGTCCCCTGCAAACTCCAGTCCCCTTTCGCTCGTCTTTATTCCCTATGGGAGGGGCCATTCACTGTCTACCTTTGCCTTCACTCCTGAGTTGGCCCTTGTTCCTTAACTGTTCCCTGCTCTGGGCATGCATACATCAGGAACATGCTCCAGCTGTCTGTCTGGCTCATTGATGTTTGACTCTGAAGGTAGCTGAAAACTGTCAAACGGCCCTGGCCCCATCTCTGCCTCTGATGCAGAGCACTCATCAGAATGTTCCCCAGCCTGCAGGACTGGCCTATGTTCCCCCCACCCCCCAACCTCCTCACTGTCTAAGTGTGCCACCAACTCCACTGGCATACCACCACAATAATATATATATATAATTCTGCAAGTCTACATTTTCTGCAACGGTCTTTTCAGCCCTTTACCAAAGCCATCTTTAAATTCATTACAATATTAAAGATGTTGTGAAGTACAGTACAGTATGCTTGATTTTCTGACTTACAAAATAACAATAAGTGAAATATTAAGGAGAAGCCAGTCATAGGGTTTGTGGGAGAAGCCTGTGTTCTGCTACCCATTATCATGGGATGCTTTTGTGTACAAAATATGAAAAACAGGATCATGGAAGATTGATCTCAATAGGTTCTTATTACAGGCAGTAATACGTGGTAAAGAGCATTACAGAGGAGCCTTATTAAACTACAGTAATTGGGATTGGAAAATCCACCTCTAAGCAAAGCAACATGTCATATTTCAATGCCATTTAGAGACAGCATTTCCAGCACTTCTGGCTGGAAGTTGTTAACAGTTGTTAAGCGAACCCACTGTAATGCATCAGGATTTTGGCAGTTTTACTGACTTCTTTGTTTTAATTTAAAGAAATAATGGATTATGATCTGATCTTAGAATGGATAGTTCATGTTTATAACCACCGAAGGCTCTTTAATTCATGAGTGATTGGAAATCCCAAAAATATTTAAGGTTGAGTTCTGGAAGATTAACCCAAAATGAAAAAGCACAGTAGGATAAATTACTAAGAAATTGAGAAAGTACAGCGTGGTGTATCAGACGTCAGATGAAAGAAAGATTGAGGGTTGGACTCAGGCCAGCTGCCATTTGACTGAGAGAAGAAAGTGGTCAATTTTAACTTAAATGAAATTTAAGAAATAAACAAACCCTGAAATACTGTATCAATCAAAGTCTTCAAATCCATATACATACCCTGGTGATGAGAGTCCAATGAGGCAATAGATAATGGGATAATGGGATTTGTGACAATAAGCAATGCAAATTTGTAATAATTCTGTATGATAGATTTGAATCTATAATCCAGCCTCAATCCCTAAAATAAACTGGTTCTAGTTCAGGGATTGTTGGGAGTATACGCCTAGTGTTGGGTAGGCAATATATACCTATATACAATAACAAATGGCCGTTGTTGCTTTAAATGGGTGAATGTACTTACCAACTGTAATTAACTTCACAATAAGAGGGAGCCAGGAGAGCTCTCTCTCTCTCTCTGCTTGGCATATGCTTGATAACTACTTGATCGCTTGATGACTGGAACGTGAACTGCGACTGTAAGCCATTGTTTGTTCTTTGAATTGTTTTTGGACATATATCTACTATCACTGCTTGTGAAGCAATTATTAGTAGTAAAGCTACTTGTTTTTACTAGCAGTGTCTGAAACTCTATTCATGTGTTTTTTTTCCCTACTAGCAATGTTCTTTCTCTCTAGCTGTACATTCCGCTGCACTATTTTCTGTCTCCCAACGGAGACACCCCTAACAGGGATGATGTGCTAATGAAACATAGGAAACATGGATGTGAGCAGCAGAATGACCCAAGATAATTGTGGAGGCTGGATAAGCTGTTATTCCATCATTTCAACAAAATTGCACTTCATTGCACCCCACAAATTTTTTTACCTTAGACTGTCTACTGTCAACCTCACCCCATTCCTCAGAGGTCTTTAAGGGGTGTGCATAAGTGCACCAGCGTACCTACTGTCCCTAATATTCCCTTGTATTCATATTCATTTCATGTATACATAATCCTGTTTATACTTTATATCTGTTGTCTAATTCATGCTTGATGAAATAAATATAAATAAATAAATAAATAAATAAATAAATAAATAAATAAATAAATAAATATTTCCTAAGATCTGTACCTGGCTTCTTACTTCTCACTTCTCACAAATATATTATGGATCAAAATGAGTGGATGCATTCTTGATGCTTTAGGTGCTGGGCTGGCTCCATAAGTGTAGCTTTTTCTTCGCTTCTTTTCCAATGAATTGTTAGAGAACTGTTGCAGAAGTCAAAAGCAAAAGTAGCTAAGCACAAATAATAAGATGGCAAGCAGCATATACGGGGTTGTGCAACAGGGGAGGGGAAGGGCGAGTGAAGTACAGCTTCCCAGCTATTCATCATTAGCTCCTCAGCAGTTCCACTTGGATAACAGCAATTGGAATTAATTAGGTTTAATTAGTTATGACTAAATCAAATTCCACTGATTCTATGAATATTAATTACCTCAGGTTACGGTTGACAGTCTGGTGGAATCGTGAGCCTGGAATTCCACAAATAGAATATTTTCTCCAGAGCTTGGGACTCAGCTTTTGGTTCCTTAGCGTAGCCTTTGGATTTATCCCATATTTCTAAATGATATTCAGTACTTCCAATGTTCTAGTAATCTGTTGATTTAATCCACAAGTTTCCCATGATTACATGAGGGGGATCTTTTAAGATCACTGTCCAACTACAGATCACTGTTCAAGAAAGACAATATTGTATTTTCTATGCTCCCAGAGAAGCATAACAAAAATGGCAGAGCAAACTTTATGATATTGCTTCTGAAATCAATGATGTCCAAATTTTATCTAACCATCCATCCGTCCATCTGTCCGTGTATGTGTGTGTGTGTGTGTGTATTCCAGCATAACTTTGTAATGCTTTGAACAATTTCAACCAAACTTAGTACACGTATGACTGAATCTCTGGAAACAAATACTGTGGAGGGTTAAAACACCCCTAACACCCCTTGGTGTGTGTGTTCTGTTACGATACAGCCTGTTATGCCTTCAAATGGCTTCTAGTGTACTACTGTAAAATGGCTTCAACTGTACAGTGTAGTGGAGTTGCCATAGTAATGGCTTCACAGAACTCCACAAGGGGGCTCCCTCTGGTAAGGGGGGAAAATCCAACATTAGAAATTACATTTGGTCTGGACACTGGGTTATCAGCTAGTTATTAATAAACCTACACCTATCCTATTTTGTCTAGCTGTCTATTCCTACGTGTGTTAGGAATTTATGTAAATCCTAAAGACCCCACTATATGGTTCTTTTCCCTGTTTGTCTCACAAATATGATTATCTAAGCTATGATTATAATTTTATACACCATTTAACCTCATCGGATAGATGGAGCTTATTTTTTGGACTTGAATTCTGCTACTATGAGTTCTGCACTGCTGCCTGCATTTTGAACTGTTTCTGTGGCATTGGCTTTGCATAATCTGTTTGTTTTTTGGGGGAGAGGAATATTGAAAGGGATGACACATTATCAGCTGCCGGCTGGCTGTAGGCTGTCAGCAACTGTGATAGAGATGGAAAGGTTGCCATGCTCAACTTGCCTTTCAGCTCTTCTGCCGTTATTTTGTTGGAACTCATGCCACTTTTCCTTCATCATCATTCCCACTGCATTCTATATTGGCATCTGTCTCCCTCCTTACTTGCACCATCTTCCTCTCCTGCTCTTCCAAATGACAAAAATCTCCTTCCAACTCACACTCAGGAACTAAACTGAACTGCCTTCTTTCTAGAGTTGGATCTCCAGTTGTGACCCACTTCCTTAAAGTCCCAGGAAAAAGCAACAAGGAATGGAAGGGCACCTTCTCTCTGTGTCCAGGCTTCCTTTCCACAAATTTCCTAAGCTAGTGAGTCACTCACAGCTCGTGAGTCACTAGTCTGAATCTAGTCGAACAGAATGTAGTAATGAGTTACTAAAATCTTAGGCTTGACTGGCAGATGGGAATGCTAAAGTGGAGTTATTAAGCTAAATGCCAAGTACCAGGTACGTTGTGTTTTGCTTAACAATTGTAGAAATGTGCTTTATGCCTATTTTTATGCTTCTATGTTGTGATACAGACACAGATCATAGTAATACTCATTTCCTATTCTTAAATTACAGGAACCTCTGATATGAAGCTCCAAGACATTTCTTACGACCATTACACTATGCTTTCTACTTCATTGTCTTAGTGTAAGACAAAGCTTAGGAAATATTGGAAAAACCAACCAGTAGCAAAAGGGACATTGCTTCCTTTATTATTCTGAATTTTATCCTGCATAAAATATTAGGAGTTCTGTAATTTCTTCTGGAACTGTAAATTTAGAGGTATGGACAGAAGCATAACAATTAGGGTAGACCTAAAAGCAGGAGAGAGAATGTGTCAAAATGGTGAGATGAATTTTACTATTAGAAAAGAGAATTCCCAAAAAGACTTAGAGTAAAATTAAAATTGAAGACAGAAGGGAGCAAGCGGCGAATTAAACTTGAATTAAACTTAGTGTGTTATCTTTTTTTTAATTTTTCTTTTTTTTAATGGATGGAACTTTTACAAATGCCTCTTACTTTTTAAATTGGACTGGTTTCTTTTTCCCTCCTCTTCTTCTATTTTTCCTCTTTTTTCATATTGTGGATTATGATTTTCTTTCTTTTCTTTTTACAACGCTCGGCTGGATTGTTTGCTTTTAAGCACTTTTTTTTTCTTAAGTTGGTAATTTAAAGAGAGGGGTAGAGGCAGAGGAAAAAGAAGCAACACTCCCATCTAGAGGCTGGAGGCTTGGAAACATTGTCCTTTTTTATTTCTTTGAACATCTGACTTATATCTAGTACTTCAAAGCTCCTGATTTTGTTTATTGAAAGGGATAGTGGGAAGAGTATGGATTGTTTATGCAGGTGTTCTTCTGGAGTACTATCAATAGCTGGACTGGAGTGAAGAGAAAACCTTGACTTGAAAGATTATAGTGAACTTGTTTGAAACTTAACAAAAAGCTTTAGTGGCAGTGTTTATAACCTGGAAGAATGGTGCAACATGAAGAAGAAAAAGAACATTCCAAATGATTATGTTTGAAATTCAAAAAGTACAAATAAGTACAAAAAACATTGAAAAGAGGATGGAGAACATAGAACAAAAAACAGAAAAAATAGAGGGAAGAGTTGAGAATATTTACAAAACGATGATGAAATTTGAGAATAGAGTTCAAAAAATTGAAGAAAAATATGAACAAAGTGATAAGAACATTGTTGACATTGACAGAAAATCGAGCGTGGTTGGAAACGACAGGAGTGGAATATTGAAAGGAGAGATTAACGAACTGGAACCCTATCTCAAACCTCAAAACATGGAAGAAGAAAAGGAAGAAAATTTGACAGAAACAATGAGAGGAATTTTGGCAGAAACACCAGTGATAACTAAAGACAAGGGAATGGAAGGAACAGATGGAGGGTTTCGAGTTTTTATAAGATACACAAGGAACAACAAGGTGCCAAGAGATGTCCACATAAGACTTATCAAGAAAATAATTAGAATACGAATGCCACAAATGGGAAGAGATATAGGATTGCACTACTACTGGAAGGATACTGTCAGTGTTCTAAATACCATGTATGAAATCATCAGAAACCAAGGCAGAATCATCCTTAAAGTTCCCTTTTAATCATATAGGCAAGTTAGCACGTCTATGGAATTCCAACTCTAATGTTCTTCCTGGAATTCCACCCAGTTGAAAGTTCATGATCTATCCCCATACCCCATAATCCATCACATGTTCCAATCATCCTCTTCCATGCTGGCATCTACACCCCTCTGCTTCCGGTCAGGTGTCGAGGTGCGGAGACAAAAGATGACCTTGAGCTTCTATAAAAGAATGACAACAATACATTCCACAAATCTACTCCTTTCTATTCCCCCCTCCCAACTACTACACTAATGAAACAGCATAGGAAATTAATAAAAAGTGTGGCAGGCCAAATATCCTAAAAAGAACATAACTACAGGCTGGACAGATACAGGATAAAGAAATGAAATGTTAGGATAAAAATTAAGTTAAACTTAGTTAAATTTAGAGTATTATGTATAAAATAAGTAATAATAGTTATAGCTAAATAAATAATTAATAATGATAATAATTCATATATACACACTAGATTGATAATATGAAATTTTATATAAATTGTGAAGACAATGGAGAGGATGTTTAAAAGCTTTGTTATAAAAGATAAATAATTCTATATAGAATAGAATATAAAGATGTGATACTAATGGATGATTTCAGGATGATGTAAATGCCATAATATAAATTTATCTTAAATTTAGAATATTTTACATAAAAAGGATGTAATAATAGATATAGTCAAATGAATGTTTAATAACCATAACAATTGTATACATATATATTAGAATGATGATGTGAGTTTTTATGTAAATTGCAATGAAGACTATTGTGAGAAAGCACAAAAGTTTTGTAACCAATCTACACACTGTAAGTAATTGAAGAAGGCTTTTTATTTTGTGTGTGTTTATGTCTGTATGTTTTATGTTTGTCTAACAATAAAAACTTTTTTATAATGAAAACAATTAGGGTAGACCTTCCCAATCTGACTTTCTTCAGATGCATTGGATAGATGTATAGATAAATATACATCTCAGAATGCCAAATTGGTTGAGATCAATTAGAATTCTACTTCTTCAAGGGCGTATGGAGTGTTCAGGGAGGGATAGCACCTCTGGTGTAGGGGCAGGTCATGTCCTTTTAGGGCAGCTCATCCACCTTAGGTTCACCTTTGTCACTCAGCTCTCACCTGTGGCTCCTAGTAGCTGGAGCATGTGCAGCGGCCACACACTGGCAACAGCTTGGACAGGCTGGCCAAACCAGGTTGAGAATAGTCGTTGGGTCATTGACCTTCGGTGAGATAGGGACTTGTCTGCCCCAAGCATGTGAAGACAGATTCCAGTGGATTGAGTGGATAAAACCTACTAGAATAGGACAACGGTCATGAAGTTGGTCTCTGCAAGTGATGTGGTACGCTAAGAGCACAGCAAGACACGAAAGACACCCTGGTCAACCACTGCACCCAGCCCATCTCCAACTGTCTCGGCTCTTGTCCTGCTATTGGAGCAAGATGGAATCTGGGAAGAGAGAGTAAGGCTGACTCTGTGCATCTGTCCCTCACTTTAATCCAATTCAAGCTCAAGTCTTGACATCCTCTCAATTAGATGTCAAGGTCCTCTTTGAACACAATGGATGAACAGCATCACTTCTTCAACCCCATTCTTTAGTACCCACACAATTAAATACCAGGTTCATTCCTAGAAGCTGCCACCTTCTTAATCTAATTTAGAAATTGTGTGTTGCCATACTTGTCCTTTGAATTATTCCTCATTGAAATGTTATGGGTTGTAAGTCTGAGTTTGCCTTCTCTAAGAGAATATACTATATTTCAAGATTATCTTAAATACCTCAGATCCAGTTTGGGTTGCAATGAAAAACATATGTAAAAAAAAAATTACTCCATTCCATCCTTATAGGAAAGTGGTGAAGAATTTGATGCAGACTTTCATTTTAATCTACATTCACAATAGAAAGTGGGAGTGCCCTGTATAAATAATGTAGTTTAATCATTGAAAAATAAAAATACAAGAATGGAAATGAATTGTATGAAGACAGAACATTATTATTATTATGTTAATATTAAGTCCGTCAGGGTTCCCTTGAACATAAGGTCCCAATTTTGCAAAAGTTAATTGGTTTGCCAATTATCTGCCTATGAAATTAAACTAATACAAATGTACTGGTAGACTTACAAAATTATATAAATCAGAAAGATGTTGAATAAATTCCACAAAGGTCAAGATAATTCATAGATACAGGACTGTACTTTATAGGGTTTCGGAAGTACTGGAACTGTTTATTCTTATTAGCTTTGCAAATAAAGTGTCCAGGATAATTGACTGAAGCAGTAAAATCCAAGAGAAGGGGGGGGGGGGGGAAACTGATACTTATGTTTACCATGAATACAGTAGATCTTTAAATCTAACTCTATAGAAACATTATTTCAATGGATATGAACTTGAAAAGTTCATATCCATAATTATGGGATAACTATAGTTATCCTATTTGGATAACTACTGTACTTGGGTTATTATTATTATTTTACTAAGGAAAATCTTCATGACTTATTTTACATATTAATGTTTCACTGGTTCTATTTTAAAGGTACCTGTGACTTCAGAAAGGCTCCATTTGTTCCTACCTCCACTTTTTAATATAACGAAATACAACCATTTCTTTCTGGTGATTCAGGCTTGTCCCCATTGAATTTGCATTCAATGGAAAGGTTTAAGAAAACCTGATTAGAACAGAGAAAACTCAGTGCCTTTTCATTAGACCTCATTCATGAATGTCAAGCAGTGCTCATTTTCAAATGCGCCACCTACGTAAAGTAGAAGATCCAAGGTGGAACATCACAATAGGATGATAAATCCACCCGGGTTACACAGTCTCCAGGGAGAGTCCTGTTCCAAATGATCTATGATCAAAATTAAAGGTTGGGATGAAGTTATTACAAGATCAGTCCCTTTCTGTATCAAAAGTAGGAGGTCTTTTGGGGCTGTGCACACGCAGCTCGAATTTTAAGTATATGACATGAGTTGTAACTCTTATAGTCAGTGTATCTAATACTGAAACAAATCATTATTGGAGGACCAACTGGTGGGTAAGGTTGCCTCCTTCATGCCTCCTAGGTTCACCGAAAAGTTGTTATAATGAAATATTTCTCAAACTTGGCAACTTTCATATGTGTGATTCAACTCCCAGAATTCCCCAGCCAGCATGCTGTGTCAGACAGTAACCGATCAATTGTAGCTGAGAGATTAGAAGAAAAAATAAATGATGACTGTTCTCTACAAATGCTTTCTAAAAAAATAACCTTTTCATTCTGGTGATAGCTTTACAATTACAAGATACCCAATCCTCTATAAATTAGTATACCCATTAAAACCATTCTAACTTGTCAGCTATTAATAATCTAGTACTAGGATTAAACTAGCTGTCGTAACTAATATGGGGGTGCCACTCCTCAAGGATTTAACCTGTACCAGAATTAAGAATGATGTTCAATCAACATCACGGCATGTTGTCCATTGCATCATTCTTGGTACTCTGAACTGAAATAACTATACTTGTAAATTGTTTGTGCCATTTTTCATTCTCCAATCTCTATGTCACATACTTATATTGTGAATATCTTTGGAGATTTTCAGTCATCCAGGTCATGGTTGTCCCAAAAGTGCTTTTTCAAGAGGCAGCTAGACTGTCTGGTTTTTCTTTGAAGATGTTTCACTTCTCATCCAAGAAGCTTCTTCAGCTCTGACTTTGTCTTCAAAGAAAAACAAAAAAAAAAAGTCCAGTTGGCTCATGAAAAAGCACCTTTAGGACTTACATTGGAACGTTTCTGTTTAATAAAATATATAAAATAAAATTGGTTGGTCAGTAATATTAGGTGTTTGTTAATATGCCCATGTGCAGTATGGGAAACATATCCACATTTAATTGCTATCTCTTCAATTATCTGTCTGTCTGTTTGTCTTATTATCATCATCTGTCTATCTATCTATCTATCTATCTATCTATCTATCTATCTATCTATCTATCTATCTATCTATTATCTATCTATCTATCTATCTATCTATCTATCTATCTATCTATTATCTATCTATCTATCTATCTATCTATCTATCTATCTATCTATCTATCTGGTTGACTGATTTAAATTCTGCTTCTAATGTTGCTTACAAAAGATAATTTAAAAAGACAAAAATATAATTTTAAACCTAAATTATTGTTTATAACTGTTAAAATACCATCATTCAAATCTTGGCAAAAGAGACACAAAACTATTTACAAATTTTCTAAATAGTGAGATAATGGGAGCCAAACAAGTACAATCCTTAAGACTGAACAAGTACAATCCCATAGACTGAAAACCAAAGACTGGGGTCAATATAGGAGAGCGCTCAAAGAATTTGAGTGTAAGACCTTTTCCATCTCATTTTTTTTAATCCTCATGTACTGTACGTAAGCTGAAGTTCTCCTAGAGCCACAATGAAGCAAAAGAAAAATGTGACAGAAAGATTGTTCCACTGCTGTTGTAACTCTTAATTTTGCTCTAATTTATATCTCTGTTATCTTACTAACATGCCAATGTCAACTTTTCTTATACCAGCAATTATTTTACTTTCTTCTCTTCTTTTGCAAAACTGTGGCGTGAATACTATTATTCCCCTATGTTGGCATGAGCCAATGGCCTCTGGTTATTCTTTATATGACAACTTTTTTTTTGCATTTAGCAGAAATCCCCTTAGTCCATGACTGAACAAGAATAACATAAATGTAATATCTTTTGTGTAGTGGTTTATAATCCTTTCAAATATTTAGCTCAAATTGTTGGCTGAATAAGGAATATTGACTTCAGTCTGTTTGCTGCTGAGCTAAACTAACTTTGATTTCTGGGCTGTTAACTTCTTTTGCAGTAGGAGTTTTACTAGTGTTGTATGAAGTAATATTAAAATGCATTCTTGTATTATTCTGCACAATATACATTTCATACCTTTATGAAATATCCCTTATATATGCAGGATTGGTCTGATATATGTCTCTGAAAGAAACATGGTAGTGAATTCAACGTTTAGCTTCATCAGTTCCCAATCTCACTGAATTAGATCAAGAATCAGCCAAACTGATTTTAAAGTGTTAAAGTAATTGGCTGAAATTCACCTTCAGTCCTAGAAACTTGCTAATAGACTTTGGCCCAATTACTATCTCTCAGTTCAACTCAGCTCGCAGAATTGTTGATGTGAGTCTAATGTCAAACAATGGATCCATATTTACCTTTGTTGTGGCCCGCCAACGGCCTGAGGAGCTGGCAGCAGATTCAGATAGTGAGGAGGTTGGGGAGGAACACGGGCCAGTCCTGGAGTCTGTGGAAGGCTCTGATGAAGGCTCTGTGTCAGAGGCAGAGGGGTGGCCAGAGCCATATGCCAACAATCAGCTGCCTTCAGAGTCAGACATCAGTGTGGCAGACGAACGGCTGGAGCCTGTTCCCAGTGTGAGCATGTGCAGAGTTGCCAGATGAAGGGAACAGCTAAAGAAGAAGGATCGACTTGTGAGTAAGACCACAGGTGGACGATGAATGGCTCCTCCCAGAGGAAATAAAGGAGGAGCAAAAGGGGAGTGGAATTGCAGGAGAAAATTAGTTTGCTTAATTGGTTCATGACTTCCGAGACTCCTTGCCAGGTTTTGCAGATATCGGCCTGTCAGCTCTCCAAGCCAGATAAAGTCTGTGGCTGTAAATCCTCCCTTGAAAGACTTTGCTGGATGTGAATGCGCAGTATTCACAGTAAAATAATAAAAGAGTTTTTTTGTCGGAGCAAGAAGTTTGCTTCATGCTCTTAGGAAGCCTAAGTCCGAACAACCTTGGGCTGCTGGAGACAAAGCAAAATGTTACTCTAGGACAGGGGTGTCAAACCCCTGGATGTGTTATGCACTAGCCACACCCATGCCCAGTTTAGCAAAGGGGAAAAAGTCATGATCCGTCATATGACGATGTGAGTTTGACACCCCTGCTCTAGGAGCTAAATAAATAAATAAAAATAATTTCCATCCATGTTCTTTCTCCACAGGAAGAAGAAGATAGTTGGAAAGCTATTGGAAATATATTGCTCTGATGAATTATAGAGCCTGCAGACAAGGGCCTCTGATTTATTCATACATCTCTGGGCCTCTCCTGATTTGAATTGCATTCTAGAATATGAATGCAGAAGTACATCAATGCCTATCATGAGTTAGACCTCTATTGAGGATAAATGACCCTGATTCATCTCCTGCTTATAGTACATTGTATCTTGTACATCATTCTAAAGGGAAGCTTGCAATACAAAAGCCAATATATTCTAACATAGCACCTTCTATGGGTATTACACTGTATTTCCCATAATTTAGGGCGAAACACTCTTTTATTTGGGAACACTTACAATATAGTCAAACACTTCTGGAGACTGCACTAAATTGGAACAGACTAAATTTCTACTTTATAAAATTATCAGTATATTTAACAAGAATTCACAGTTTGGTAACCAAGAGATATAGCTATCAGGGGTTTCGGCAGGGACTATTGCCAGTTCGCTCAGGGCCATGCCGCTCACATGTACTTGATGCACGCTATGCGTGCATGTGCAGTACAACTAAAATTGCTCTGCACATGCACAGAAGCAAAAAAATAATAATAGTGGCACCTATGGCACCACCAGGAGAACCAGTTTGGGGGATGTGGCAGGCCTGGGTCGCTGCTGGTTCCAGCAACCCAGGCAGCCAAGCTACTACCAGTTCGGCTGAACCAGTCCAAACTGGTAGGAATTCACCACTGGTATCTACTCCCAGTATCTGAAGATGAGGACTCTGATGTGAATGCATGACAGTAGTTTGGTTCAGGCCTTGTTGAAGCTGAAACGAAAGTAGGCCATGAGAATGTGACCTTTAACATACATAATGCTTGCATAGGTTGATGGTTAACTGTAAATATCTAACTGTGTATAGGATGTTTGCTGACCACAATATTTAACTAACAGTTTATCTAGCTTAGCATAGCGTTTGTATAGGTTGTTGGTTAACTGCAAATATCTAACTGTGTATACAATGCATTATTAGGGATGTTTTTGAAAACCCCTAACTGCTACATACCTATTAATTATTTTCTTGTGGAAAATTGCTGAATGTACTTCTTTGTATCTGTCCACTCCCCCGCCCTAAAAAAACTGCTTAATAAAAAGGGTCTGTACAGAACATGTCAGGGGGAATGTAGCCATACATCCTCCAAGCTCTGTGCTTGCCTACCTCGAGCTAACTCTTTGTGTGGTGTCTTAATTTGCGGCCTTCGTCCACGTGTGGACCCTCCAAATTCCCGGTGAGGACCGGGGCTCGTTCTCCCACACAAGGGAGAACCCTGAAGGCCCAGACAGGCGAACCCGGGCTCAAGTAGGTCGCGACCCTTGCAGCGACATCTGGGGGCTCGTCCAGTCCTGTATTGGCGTCTTCATGGGCACGATCGTTGTCTAGCGGTGTGCTCTCCTTCACTCCTGTGAACTTACCCGGCCGGATGCGCCACTGTGCACACGTAAGTCATGGGCACCTCGGGCTGAAAGGTTTCTGCTCATCACCGAGAGGAACTTTTCGCTCTCGTGAAGCGTACTAATTCTCTCCAAAAGATTAATAGCATCACTGTCTATCCGCTTTCTCGAAAATCTATCGCTTACTCTCTATCCTAATTCTCCTTCAGACGATTCTTCCGTTTCTTTTGTTCCTAATGCTTCTCCTTCGGACGAAACCCCGAAGGTTTCACCACCTCCTTATGAGGCCCCCAAAGTCTCAGTCGCTTCCTCTGCTCCCCTGCGGAGACTTCTGCTTCTTTTCCTACTGAAACTCCTACTGACTTTCCTGACGTAGATCCACGGGCTGGCTCCTTTTCTGCCTTTGTTGCCTTGTATGTATGTATGAAATGAAGGAAGTTCCTACTAAAGGTTTGCCTTCAACCTGAGTAAAAACCCTCTGCACATTTTTCTGACCAACCTACTCTATTAGTCCTAAAGTAAAAACCTGGCCTCCAGAAGGCAGTTTTGATTTAGATTTTGTCAACAAATTTGCTGATTTTCTGGCCACCATCAGATGAATCAAGGGCCCCACCCAGATGCAAATGATGTGTTAATGAAAGTCTCCATACATCTTGGATCTTTAAAAATATGCCAGCATGAGCTAACCTAGAACCCTGGCTGAATGCAAACAATGTGTGGACAAACATCTCTGTACATTGTTTTTATACATCTTGATATTTAAACATGCCAGCGTGTGCTGGGATATCAAGATAGAATTTGGATCTTTAAAAATTAGCCAACGTCCGTTGGCAGATCCAAATTAGAAACGAACACCCCAGGGCAGAGACAGGCATTAACTATCTAGTGCTTAAGGAGATAGAACAGCCGGGTCACTTCAAGCAAAAGTAAGAAATTTAGCAGGTAACAAAAAGGTAAAGCCTGTCTGAATGGAAGACCTAGGTAATTGGACTGATTTTATTAACATTATTTTTTCTATTCCAAAATTTGATTTTTTTATTTTCTTTTCAAAATAATTTTTTTTCAGTGTCTTTTAATTGGCTATGTGGTCTGTATGACTTTTTTGCTTGCCTATTGTTCTCAATTCTTTGCTTTCATAAGACTGTTTTTTTTTTTGGATGGAAGATGAAATTGTTTATAAGGACTCTTATGAAAGTTTCCTACCTTGCAATATTGTTGTTTTTGTAACACTAAAAATTGTTTTTTGCTATTTTATTTTTTCACATCTTTTTTTAATAAGCTTTTTAACTATATTTCTGACTTTTATTATGTGTGTCAATTTATTTTTAATTTTTTAGAAACTATGTTTTTTTTTTCTTTAGATTTATTTTTGATTATTATTTTTTTCTCATCAAAATGCCTGGGGACTGGCACAATTTTGCCATATGCCACTCAACCAGGCCAAGCAAATTGTTTTATTTTGTTCCTAGTGTTTTGGGGCATCCCCCTCTGGGGACAAAGAAGTTAATTTTTATGATTTGGCCTCTAATCACTATGGCAAATGGATGTCACCTATGTTTTCTTTTTTTTGGCTCCTTAGAACTAAATTCATTTATTTAGTTAGGGGGTTGGACTAGAAGACCTCCAAGGTTTTTTCCAACTCTACTATTGTATTATTATTGTATTATCTATTTTTCATTTTTGGCCACATTTTTTTTTCAGCCTTTATTGCCTTGGGCAAACTTTTTTTGAAAAAACTGACAATGGCCTGGCCTATTTTTCATTGGCCTTTTTGTAATTTTGTACTAATTGCACCAGTTTTAATTTTTGGGGTTTTTCCTTATCATTCCACAGGTTAAGCCATTGTGGAACGTGTTAATTGGTCCTTCAGGGACTGTTTTTTCAAACATATAAAAAAGGAGGGATTTTGGGTACCTAGTAATTTGGTGTACCCCAATTTGGCTAATTTGGCATAGGTAACACAATAGATTTTAAAAAGTTTGTTTGCCTCCCCCGCAAGGGGGACGAGGATATGCTGTGCTTGTTTTTACAGATTTTTATGGATTCTAGTACGTGATGTTTGTCTAGACAAGAATATTGTCGTACCAGTTCCCAAATCCAGTTCCAGAGATGACCAAGATGACTTTACAGACAGCACAGTGGCCAATACGATCTTGCCAAAACAGCTGTCCAGTGATATGAAAAACCAAAAACCACCAAAGCAGTGCTGAAACAACGACACGACAACTTATGTGCTGCCATTTTTGCCAAGTTTTTAGTCATCATTAGTCATCATTTGTTTATGTTTACTTGTTTTGTCATCTCACCAAAAAAACTCATTTGAACAGTGACTGCAATAAAAATCTATGTGTGCAACTAACATTACACACACTGACTTGAACTGTACATGAAACATTTGCTTTTTATATGCTTGGATCCTGTTTGAATTTTGCCTGCAGTAATTCAACACTTCATTGGTTCGAATTATAAGACTATCTTTCATTGAGGATTAATTGCTTATGATCCTCCCTCTGATGCAATTGCTTTGTATATATTGATAGTAGCAGTTCCTAAAAATGTAACATGTGTTAAAGTAGTTAACTGTATATTTTTAAGTAATAAGCCTTATTGTCTCTTATTTCTTCCTCTTATTTTGCTCTTAATAACAGTCATGCCTTTCCTAATGCTGATCCGGAGTGCTGGATGTGCCTTTTTTTTCCAACCACCATTTTATGAGGCCATAGGTTCTGCCGTACCTTTTCAATCTATGGTTGCTCTCCAGAATTCTCTTACTTCACTATCTGAAGTTGTTTTACAGAATAGAAGAGGATTGGATTTGTTATTTTTGAAACAGGGCGGCTTATGTGTAGCTTTAAAAGAAAAATGCTGTTTTTATACTGACAGTTCAGGCATTGTGCTTGATTCTATGGCAGAATTAAATACCCGATTGAAAGAGAGAGAGTCAGAACGCTCCAAGTTTCACACATGGTATCAAGGAATGTTTAACTTTTCTCCATGGCTTACAACTTTGCTTTCAGCCCTTATAGGTCCTTTGATTTTGATTTTGATTGCTTGTATCATTGGTCCTTGTGTTATGGGAAAACTGCTCAGGTTTTTGCGTAATCGCCTGGGTGACATAGATAAAGAAGTTGATGCTACTCGCAAAGATTTAAACCTACTGCAACACTTGTTACCCTCCTCGCATGACACCTGCAAACAACCATTGTTAACATTTTCGGATTCAGACTCCGATACAGAAAGTGAGTTTCAATTCCCGGATAAGGTGAATGGTTCTTCTCACTGCCTGCCGGAGGGTGGGCTGTTAGAGGAACGCATAGCCTTGGAGGGATATTGACCTCCTTTTAAAACAAAACAGAGGAGATGTGAATGCATGACAGTAGTTTGGTTCAGGCCTTGTTGAAGCTGAAACGAAAGTAGGCCATGAGAATGTGACCTTTAACATACATAATGCTTGCATAGGTTGATGGTTAACTGTAAATATCTAACTGTGTATAGGATGTTTGCTGACCACAATATTTAACTAACAGTTTATCTAGCTTAGCATAGCGTTTGTATAGGTTGTTGGTTAACTGCAAATATCTAACTGTGTATACAATGCATTATTAGGGATGTTTTTGAAAACCCCTAACTGCTACATACCTATTAATTATTTTCTTGTGGAAAATTGCTGAATGTACTTCTTTGTATCTGTCCACTCCCCCGCCCTAAAAAAACTGCTTAATAAAAAGGGTCTGTACAGAACATGTCAGGGGGAATGTAGCCATACATCCTCCAAGCTCTGTGCTTGCCTACCTCGAGCTAACTCTTTGTGTGGTGTCTTAATTTGCGGCCTTCGTCCACGTGTGGACCCTCCAAATTCCCGGTGAGGACCGGGGCTCGTTCTCCCACACAAGGGAGAACCCTGAAGGCCCAGACAGGCGAACCCGGGCTCAAATATGTCGCGAACCTTGCAGCGACACTCTGAGCTGTCCAGTGCAATGACTTGCCATGCAGAGAGGATAGTTGTAACCAATGGTAGGTTTCCCTTTTTTTACTACTGGTTCTCTCGTGAGTGTGTGAGATGCTTCTGCGCATGAATAGATGTGTCCAGGCAGGTGGGTGGAGCCTCTGCCACCGCTACTATTGGTTCGCCCAATCTGGGTCGAACTGGGAGCAGCCCTCCTCTGGTTGTAACCCGCTTTATTATGAGATAGGCAGCATATAAATTTTAGAAATAAATAAAATGTTTTACTCTTTATTTGATTATTTATATCCCACAGAGCAAAGATATTCTGCATGGCTCCTTGCAAGAAAGGTGCCTCACCCTTCAAATGGCCAACAAACATCAGGGTTGCTTCTAAAGGTTAAAACCTTTTTAAAAAGTGGTTCGATTAGCTTCTAACCTAAACGCATCCTTATAAATCCGTAACAGGCTGCCACGGAGCATGAAGTCCGGTTTTTAGCCTTGAATGATTTGACATCTGTTAGTATATAACTGTGAGCCTGTTGACATGCATATTTAATCATTGAAAAAGATGCTTTGGGGGTTCTTATCAAATGGTCCTTTGCTTGACTGAGCCAGCGAGTAGAGAACTGAAAATGGACTTGTAGACATTTAAAGGTTATGACTTGCTCTACTGTTAAGACATGATAGCAAGTGTTCCAATATCTCAGGGGCTGCCACAAAGAAGAGGGAGTCAAGCTATTCTCCAAAGCACCTGAGAGTAGAGCAAGAAGCAATGGGTGGGAACTAATCAAGGAGAAGCAACTTAGAACTAAGGAGACATTTCCTGACAGTTATAACAATTAATCAGTGGAACAATTTGCCTCCAGAAGATGTGAATGCTCCAACACTGGAAATTTTTAAGAAGAGATTGCATAACCATTTGTCTGAAGTGGTGTAGGGTTTCTTGTCTAAGAAGGGGGTTGGACTAGAAGACCTCCAAGATCCCTTCCAACTCTGTTATTCTATTCTATTCTATTCTATTCTATTCTATTCTATTCTATTCTATTCTATTCTTCCAGTTCATAAGAAATTTGAAATCCATCTTGGAGAATATTAAAACTTTTATCAAGGTCTTCCTTGTGGAGATGGGGAAATGATGTTGCAAGCTGTCTAAGCAGGCCCACCTGAGACATAGGAAGAATAGCTCCATCATTGGTGCAGAGAAAAATGGGAACAGGTAGATGAAGGGAAACTCTGGCTTAGCAAAGACTTCAGTCATATCATTAATATATAAGTTGAACCATAATGAGGCTAGACTGTAGCCTCCCTTAACACCTTTTAGGATAGGATAGGTTCAGGTAGATTTCTTTTATGATTAACTTGCATGGTGAAGTCTGAATGCAGAGTTAAATCAAGTTCTCGTTTTTCTTTGGTCTTCATCAACATATTGGTAGTCCTTGTTTAGTGGTTGCCTCATTTAGCAACCCATCACAGTTATGACAGTGATGACAAAGTAATTTTACGACAAATCCTTGTATTTACAACCTTCACAGATTTGTAAGCAAAGGAAAGTTGAAGTAAATTTGTAAGCAAAGTCACAGTTTCATTTGGCAACTGCTTCATCAAAACATTGGATTGCCTGCCCCAATTGTGGTCCCTAAACAAGGATACCTTCATGCAGTCATCCATTCAAAGCATTCTATTGTTTTGTTTTGTTTTCTTTTTCACTATCAAATCAGTTCAAATACATGTCAGGAAGGCTACCGCTGCTGTTGTTTAATTCCCCCCCCCCCCGACTTTTGTGAAGCTCAGCCAGTGACAAAGATTAACACCACTTCTTTTTAATCGTTGAAGTTAGGTACTACAGAATGATCATTGCTTCCCTCTTCTACGTGTTTCTTTAGCCATTAGAATTTTATGCTGTAGAATTCTATCCACTCAACTTTGGATATTATGTTGTTAAAAGAATAATAAATGAACATGTTCTATTTTCTATTTTAGCATATGATCTTTTTTGTGGGGGGAGGGGGGCGTAGGAAGTATGAATGCATTGAAACCAAGAACATCTACTCAATCTTTGTTTTAGGGGCAGACAGGAATCTTGATGGTTTATGCAAACAGCTCTTGAACCTCTTGATGAAAATGAACAAGTGCTCAGGGCCAGATATCTTATCGTAATCCCTTTGTGGCAGAGAAGGGCCTATTATTGGCTTTTGTGATAGCAGATTATACAGTACAAAAGCTGCAACATGAGGGCAAGTTTGAGGGTCACAAGAAAAAATGTTTCACCTCCTTATGTCCTGTTTTCACTGCAACATAAGCTTGACATTTAACTGTAGAAATAGGTTATTTATTTTCCAGGGTTTTTACTGCACTTGAAAATAGGGTCTTTCTTTTGACTTCAGTGGAATTTCTTTTTGCTAAAGGACCCACAGGAGATCTGGATATGCAGTGAGTTCATAACAGTATTTATTTATTTGGAGTTGCTCCACATCCTGATCGATAATCAATACAGTAGAGATAGATAGAGAATAGAAGATGATAAATAGTTCCAGAGGTGGTATACAACTGATTCAGACTGGTTCGAGTGAACTGGTAGAGGAAATTTTGAGTAGTTCGGAGAACCGGCAAATACCACCTCTGGTTGGCCCCGCCCTCCCACCCCCGTCATTCCCTATTCTATATTCCCTTGTTTTTTAGCTCATCTGATTCGCGTGGCAAAAAGTAGCTCAGCTCACCAACTCTGACACGGAGGGCGGTCTTTGATTGGTGCGCACAAAGGGTGAGTGTGAAGTGCTGTCTCATAGAAAAAATAGGAAAAGATTTGGAATCCCACCACTGGATGGATGGATGGATGGATGGATGGATGGATGGATGGATGGATAGATAGATAGATAGATAGACAGACAGACAGACAGATAATAGATGATAGGCAGATAGGTAGGTAGATAGGTAGATCGGTAGATTGGTAGGTAGGTAGGTAGGTAGATAGGTAGGTAGGTAGATAGATAGGTAGATAGGTAGGTAGAAAGGTAGATAGGTAGATAGGTAGGTAGGTAGGTAGGTAGATAGGTAGATAGGTAGGTAGGTAGGTAGGTAGGTAGATAGGTAGGTAGGTAGGTAGATAGGTAGATAGGTAGATAGGTGGATAGGTAGATAGGTAGATAGATAGGTAGGTAGATAGATAGGTAGGTAGGTAGGTAGGTAGGTAGGTAGGTAGGTAGGTAGATAGGTAGAGAGGTAGAGAGGTAGGCAGATAGGCAGATAGGTAGATAGGTAGGTAAGTAGGTAGGTAGGTAGGTAGGTAGGCAGAGAGGTAGAGAGGTAGGCAGATAGGCAGATAGGTAGGTAGGTAGGTAGATAGGTAGATAGGTAGAGAGGTAGAGAGGTAGGCAGATAGGCAGATAGGTAGGTAGGTAGGTAGGTAGATAGGTAGGTAGATAGATATGTAGGTAGGTAGGTAGGTAGGTAGGTAGGTAGGTAGGTAGGTAGATGGACGGATATGGACAGATGATAGGCAGGCTAACAGATAGATATATTATGCTCACAGCCGTTAAACAATACACAATGGCCCAAATGCAGAGGTACCAAAACACATATCATTGCAAGATGAAAGTGTTAATTGTACAGATGATTTCAAATTATCTGCAATGGGACTTGCGAGAATCCTGAAGTTTCGTGGCAGGCAGAAGGATCGGGGAAAGGGGGGGAAAGACAAATGCCTCATAAAACATTAATAAAGCAAAATGTTGACATAATAAATTGTAATCCTTCTAGGTCCATAGCATAAAGATATAAATAAGCAGATGTTCAGGATAATGCATCAAGGTTGTACTGAAAGACTTACAGCTCCATATTTGCTTAGCTATAATAAGAAGTTATCAAAAAAGCTAGTCTGGCTTCCAGATTCCAGGCAATACACCTGTAGAGGCAAAGCAAGGTAAAGGTAAAGTTTCCCCTTACACATATGTGATAGTGATTCCTGACTCTAGTGGTTAGCATGACTAAATACTCAAGGTGCACAGAACGCTGTTACCTTCCCACCAAAGTGGTCCCTATGGGTTATGCTGCGCTAGGGATTCGAACTATCGAACTGCCGACGTTTCTGATTGCCATGCTCAGCATCTTAGCGACTGAGCCACCATATCCCTATAGAAGAGGAAAATAATATAAAATTATAAAAATAAGAGGCAAAATAGCGAACGTCAAAACATTTCATAGGAATCATGTTTTTTAAAAAATTTTAATGCAACCTTAGTTTCTTTTAACATAATGAAATACAGATATAAGAGCAGAACATTTTACAATAACAGTTAGATTTCAGAGTTACAGGGAAGGATCTTTTTCATTCTTGCAAGATAGAAACTTCAATTATGTCAGGTAGCAGGCTTGGAATAGGATTCCTCTAGAGGAGTGTTTCCCAGAATTGGAACTTTATGATGTGTGATGTGTGGACTTCAACTCCAAATCTGCCCCATTTTTTTTAAAAAACCCAACTGGAGTGAACTGTAGGCTGTGGAGCAGATTGGTTGAAGGTTGCAAAACAGGTGAGACTATAACACATGCAACTTGGGAAATCAGTTTGGGAAATATTCTTGCACGATGATATGCCTTCTTTAGAGATTCTAGTACGCCTTTTCCTTTGTTTCCTACCTTGAAATGGAGAGGACCTATGTAATCAACAATGACCATTGGGATTGGGGCTGAAGGTCTGAGGATTGTAGTCCCTCTTTTGTGCATGTCAATTGTTCTCTTTTCTTGTCCTGTTACATACTCTCAAAATCCTGTGGATTGGGCACTTTATTGAGTTAGGTATATTACGAATCTCTTATCTAGTCTTACTCTTCTCTACGGGCACATGCATGTTCAGTAGTTTCCATTCCAGGATGTGGTGAAACTATGGCATGTGGGTACATAATGTAGACTAGAGAATGATTAAAAAGATGGAAATCTGAAGTAACATATCTTCATAATTAAATAGAACCTCTTGAGGAGATGCTTGGAGGTGTGGAGAAGAAGTGGGAGGTCTGGAGATGTTTAAACAGACTGTGCACTGGTTTGGCTAGAACTAAATATTACACCAAGGACTTTGGCCACCTAATGAGAAGGAAGGACTCACCAGAGAAGAGCCTAATGCTGGGGAAGAGTGAGGGCAAAAGAAGAAGGGGATAACAGAGAATGAGGTGGCTGGATGGAGTCACTGAAGCAGTAGGTGTGTTCTTAAATTGACTCCAGAGGATGGTAGAGGATCAGGAAGGCCTGGAGGATCGTTGTCCATGGAATCGCGATAGGTTGGACATGACTTCACAACTAACAACAACAAAAATATTACATGGGAGAATGGGGGTTTCTCTCTGACGATGAGGATCTTCATTGCAAAGGTGGCACTGTTCCAACAACTATCCATCTTTTACAGTGCTCTCTGGGTCTGGCTTGCATGCAGAATGGCTTGCTAGTTGGAAGTATCTCTGCCATTAACATGGTCTGGTACTGGGTTAGAATTATATAAATCTATATTTTATTAAAGCTTTTTAAAAAATATTACATTAATAATTTCCCCTTTTATAATTCCTGCATTTCTGACCTGAGACAAGATGAGATGTAGGGGAAAACCTGTTCTTAGTAATGCCCATATATCAGAGGTGGGTTCCGGATTTTTTTTTACTGCCGGTTTGCTCAGGGATGCACTTCATATGCAGTAGTGAAAAAATTCCTTCTGCGCATGCACAGAAGCCAAAAACAAGATGGCGGCAACTACAGCACTGCAGATAGAACCGGTCTGGTTATGTGTCCACCGAAATTACTATGTATTCGGCCAAACCATAACGTACCGATAGGAACCCACCCCTGCCATATATTCACAGAATCTCTTAGAAATCTCCTTACTGCTGATCAGGCATCCAGACATGATTTGGATTTTTAATAGCAGAATGTAGGATACATAAGATGTGAAGCCATTGCAGTTTGGAACCACCCATCGACATAACTCAACTTTTTCTGCTTGTCTTTCAATGGTAAGTCTGAAAGAAGAAAGATGCTCTCGCTCACCTGAAAAATTATATGCATTAGTGGCAGATGGGATTTGACTTCATGAGTCATGGGCTGTGCAGGTCACTATTACTAATATTACTAATATTCTTCCTGTTTGATTTGTGTGGTAATGTTCCGTGACCTTTTCCAGATCATCATTATCTTCTGCACCATTAAACTTTGAAATGCTGGAGGTTATTGGTGGAATATTTGTCTTTATGGACCCATATGTTGAGAGCTAAGGGTTGGCTATTATCATCATAGGAATCTTTGGAACATCCTGTAGAAAGACACATTTATAGCTGGTTCAAGGCTATAAATTAGATACATCCAGCAGAATTTCCTTCTCCTTGACACCACATATTGTGCACAAATAATGTAATAATAGATAATATTCCAGCTAGAACAGTAGGATTCCTTCAATCCCAATTATTTCTGAAATGGTAACCAATGTCTTTGGGAGAAAAATATCAGGTAACCACAAGCATGATATCCTCTTACCTTTGCTACTGGTTTGGAACCAGTAGCACATGCGCAGAGCATCCACGAGGACATCTGAGCAGGTGGGCAGAGCCTCCTGTCGCTGCCACTATCAGTTTGCCTGAACCGGGGCGAACCAGCAGAATACTACATCTGGGTAATCAGTTTAGTGACTTTAATGAAAGTTTGCGTGGATTCTGAAGTTCTAAAGTTGCCTGTATCTGCCTACTTTTGGAGAACCAGTAGTGGAAATTTTGAGTAGTTCAGACAACTGGTAAATACTACCTCTGACTGGCCCTGCCCCCATCTATTCTCTGCCTCCCGAGTCCCAGCTGATCAGGAGGGAATGGGGATTTTGCAGTATCCTTCCCCTGGAATAGGGTGGAAATGGAGATTTTACAGTATCCTTCCCCTGCCATGGCTCCCAAGCCATGCTCCCAAGCCATGCCACGCCCACCAAGCCCACCAAGCCATGCCCACAGAACCAGTAGTAAAACATTTTGAATCCCACCACTGGTATGTCTCCATTTATGAATGTGTTTGAATTGCATTTGTATCAGGGAATTCTGAAATGTATTGGTTCTGTTATATTTGATTCACAAACAAATCTTGAGAACCGCGCTGAATAAATTCAGAAGAACTTTCATGGTGATTCCTTTTCTGTTCTTAAATTTGGATTCAATTCTATTGAGAAAAAAATGTTACAGTCTGGACTTCTCTTTTACCACTCCCAATAGTGGAAAGAATCCAATGGAGTTGTTATCATTGTCTTACTTCTGCTTATGTGTCCCAATGTCTGAACAATGACATTGGAAGCTCTCAAGTGAATGTGCCCTTCGTTTGTCTTTTGAATGAGGACCAAGATTAAGCTAAACATTTCAATTCAGATATAAATGAACTGCTCTCTCTCAGCTGCAAGCTTGAGAGATTGTCAGACTTTGTTAATTCTGTGAATGAGTCAAAATTTCCTGCAATAACAAGAATATACTTTTCCAGCACCTTCTTAGTATGCAGGATGTATTCCTTAATCCAAACTACTTGAGGTTTAGTGGGACTGTTGCCCTGTTTGCGTTGGGGAGTTAGATGTGATTTGCAAAGTCAGAGGCCAGTTTATTTGCTTAACTGCTTCATGTTGTTGAAGAAACCCAAATAAATGGTTTCACACTAGATGATCATTCTTCTCATGTTATGGTTCTCATATGTAATGCTCACACCGCCCCGAGTCCCTTTTGGGAGAGGGGGCGGTCTAGAAGTGCTAATTAAATTAAATTAAATTAAATTAAAATTTAGTGAAAATACCAAAATATAGCATCATAGATTCCTAGGGCTAGAAGGACCTTGTAGTTCAACTTCTTTCTAGGATATGAGTCCAGGTGGCACAGTGGTTAGAGTGCAGCACTGCAGGTTACTTCAGCTGATTGCTAGCTGCAGTTCGGCAGTTCAAATCCAACCGGCTCATGGTTGACTCAGCCTTCCATCTTTCCGAGGTGGGTAAAATGAGGACCCAGCTTGTTGGGGGCAATGTGCTGACTCTGTAAACTGCTTAGAGAGGGCTGTAAAAGCACTATGAAGCAGTATATGTCTAAGTGCTACTGCTATTGCTATATGAATCCTTAAACAGTATTAATGGTCAATGAATAGTTTCTTTCTATTCATTCCTATTCCTGAGTGGAGGGAGGAATCCTAGAATTTACACAAGCAGGTATATAGTCAATGATGACTATCCTTCTGGGAAGTTGTCTGTTATCTTCAGAGGGGTTCAACCAAGACAAACACTCATGCTAACAGACCAAATTAAGCTTTTAAGTCATTAAATCAAAATCAGACACTTCAGAACAAGTTATTCGACTACCAGAATTACAAACAACAGAACTGTTTTCTTTTTGCCATCTAAAATTGATTAGAAAATAGCGAGTAATTGCTTTCAAGTGATAAAATTGCACTATTGAATTCTAGAGGGTTTTTATATGAACAGAGTTTTGTGGAAGAATAAGTACTTTACCCAAAGCATTTCAATGGATATATTCTGGTCACGTGAATATATTTTTCATTGGTAGCATGCAAGAAGTCAACGGAAAGATTTCTGTCCAGTGACAGAAAAGGGAAAGGGCTCAACAGTGATTAAATAACAGTTTATTTAGAACACATATTTATGACCCTCATTAGATATTTTATAGAAAGATTACATGAAGGTTGTACCCAACTGTTGAAAGACTTGTAGTATGTTTCAATCCCTCCCCAACACACACACACACACACACACACACACACACATTCAATCAATCAATCTATCTGTCAATCTATCAAACAATCAACCATCCATCCATGCATCCATATCTATCTATCTATCTATCTATCTATCTATCTATCTATCTATCTATCTATCTATCTATCTATCTATCTATCATCTATCTACCAATCTGATAACAATTGCCTACATTATTTTATAGGTGTAAACTTAAAATTGGAATTGCCATAATTCAAATATAAAAACAATGCAACCAAAAGATGACATGGTTTATAAGATTATTTGCCTGTTATTTCATTTGCCCCTCTTTCTACTACTTTTTTTTAGTCAATCTTACATTAATTTTACCTCCTAAATTTAACAATAAACAGTACTTTTTAATGCTGATAGTTGTCTTTAGAAGACATCTGCAGGACATTTAGTGAAAAAAAACTTATAAAAAGAACATGTTGCTTTTAAGAGATATCACAAAGACCAGTGGCAGATAAATAATAAAAATAACTAGACAACTCGTGATCCACTCAGTCATTCTTCATTCATGTATCTTATTTGTGGAAAGAGGGATGGCTCAATGGGTCATGAATTGTCAGATTACAGGCTGGTGCCATTTCCCTTTGCCTCATGACCCTGAGCAGAGTCCCAGTGAAGCGTCCTTCTCCTTCTTTTCCTTCTCAGATAACCTATAGAATTGCCCTATACTTTGCTGGAGAGGAGGGAGAGCAAAGTAAGCTGTGGAACATGAGGAAAACTGTACCACCACTCCCAATCCCAGCATATCCCCAAGGCCTCCTCCATTCAAGAAGAAAAAGCTCACCTGTCAAATGTCATCACTATCCATCCTATCCTAACCCAACAGCTGATATCCAAGTCACTTTCTTGTCTTTCCCTTGCCATTTGATGCCTTGAAGACATTTCAGGCTTTGGACTTGATACCCAAACAGCTATCTGCCACTCACTCATTGGGTCTTGTTGCTAGTGGATTTGGTAAAGGGGTCAGAGAGGTGGGAAAAGGATGGGACTCTCACATCTTCCCTTGCATCATGCAACCTACATATTTCTGGGAAATGTAGTGTGGTTGGAACTCATGATTGTGTAACCATGGCTATATCAGCAGCCACAACGTTTCCAATATAGCTGAACTGCAAATACTTGGGAATCATTACTCCTATGGGAGTAACGGGTCCTGAATTTTGGATGAATTCTTTAAGTTATCCCATTTGAACTACCTTTCTTCAGAAATTGTTAGCCTGTGATGTACCATTTTGCCCAATTCTAGGTTGCAGACAGATAAACAGGAGAGTTTTAGTAATATATAGATATAGACCAAGGTTAATCTTTTAAACATCTTGGCATAATATTTCAGGCACAAACAAATCTACAAGGCCAAACAATAGTGCCAATGTCATTTGATGAAGGTCATCTTTTACATTAAAGGAAAGCAAGAACATACCTGCTGCTATAAAACTCTTTAAAACAAAATCTATCTCCCAGATGTTACAGTATATAGTTCTCAGATTCCTAAGAGTGCTATTCTGAGTATCTTGCTTCATTTCCAATGCAACCCTTCATTTAGAAACTGGGATGTTTTCCCAGGAATCTACATTCTGCATATGCTGGGGCTATTCATAGATCAAACTTCGCTTTTCCATTGATTCCCTAACTGCTTTAAACCTTCTTGATAATTTTACCTCTTTTTGAAAAGCCAGAAATTCATAGCAATCTATGCTAGTGTGACTTCTGTACCACCATGTCTCTGGGTGGAAAGCATTCCCGGCTATGGGATAATCAAGTGGTAGGGTCACGATCCAACAATGGCTTATTATTTGGCAGAACATAAACAGGAAATTGTTCATGTGAGCAAGTTAACTATTCAATGTCTGTAGAGATTCTCAGTCATCCAGGTCATGGTTGTCCCAAAAAGCACCTTTGGGACAACCATGAGCTGAATGACTGAGAATCTCTACAGATTTTTAGCTATATGATTTGGGGTGAAGATCCTTTGAATGGTGTGGGAGTAGGAATAGATTTCTAGAGTGGGGTAAATGCAGACTACAAGAACCAGGAGCACTACACAGGGTCACAGATAAACCTCCAAGTGCTTCAATGACCCCCTAAAATAATGCAAATGACCAACTGTCTGCAAGGAGTATAGATCCTTCCATTCCCCACTATCCTGACAGAGCTGAAGAAGCTTCTTGGATGAGAAGCAAAACGTCTTCAAAGAAACAAAACAAGAAAGTCCAAGATGTCTCCTGAAAAAGCAGCTTTGGTTTACTATTCAATGTGACCTGCTCAAAGAACTGCAGCCTTTTTACTTTAGCCACCCTTATGATTTGCTTTTTGAGACATTGGTGGAGAGAGATACAGTACATCTTTTACAGAGCAGACCTGCCCAAGTGACCAGGAGGAACCTGGGAGTTTATTCCACTTCTTTCTTCAGTGCTTTTTATACTGCAACTTGTGCTCTACCTTTATACGTCAGCTTGCTAATAGAAATTCTGAGATTGACCTCATTTGCTTTTCACTGGGAAACCCGAACATTGCCAAATTTGCTTTAGCTACTGATGCTGAATGCAGGAAATATAACCCTAATTGTAGGGCCTCATCAATCCAGAAAAAATAGTCTATGCTTTTTCTACTTTTTATACTTCTCTTATCATTGACCACAATCCGGTTTTATAATTATATAGACACACACAGAGATAAAATAATAATAACAACAACAACAACAACAATAAATCATTTGTTGTCCCAATTGTAATTGGAGCCCTTGGAGCAATACCTAAAGGGCTACCTCGCTATTTGAAAATTCTAAATTTACCTGACTTGAACATTCTGACTCTACAAAAAACCCACCCTACTTGGAACAACTTATATCCTCCGATGTTACCTTAACAGTTCCTTGGTCCTTGGTTACGACTCGAGCTGTTGAGCTACCAACCAGCCCCAAAGGCTGTGAATCTCACCAAAGATTAACATAATAATAATAATAATAATAATAATAATAATAATAATAATAATAATCCAATGGCGTTTTTATCAAAGTCTTAATGCGAATGGTGACACCAAAAGCGAAAAACCAGAAAAGCAGGCCACAGTTGAATTCTGGAAAGGATTGTGGGAAAATGCAAAGGACTACAATAAGGAAGCAAAGTGGATACATGACTTTGAGAAAAGCATCGGTAACAAACAAATGCAAGTATTAGAAATAACAACTGAGATGGTCAAAAATCGAGTAAAAAAGTAAAGAATTGGACATCACCTGGAATGACCAATTACATGGTTTCTGGCTCAAATATCTGACCAGTTTGCATGCAATATTGGCCAGGCAACTGAATGAAATTTTACAAAATGGCCAAATTGATGAATGGTTGACAACTGGAAAAACATACTTGATTCAGAAAGATGCAACTAAAGGAACAATACCTGAAAACTACAGACCAATAACATGCTTGCCAACAACCTTCAAATTACTCACAGGCATTATTGCAGATAACATTATGGATTATTTGGAAACAAACAACATCTTGCCAGTAGAGCAAAAAGGCAATAAAAGAAGGAGCAGGGGCACAAAAGATCAGCTCCTGATTGATAAAATGGTATTAGAAAATTGTAAGAAAAGAAAAACGAACTTGAATATGGTCTGGATTGATTATAAAAAGGCATTTGACTCATTGCCACATAGTTGGATCATAAAATGCTTAGAAACAACTGGCATTAGTAAAAATATTACATCCTTCACTGAAAAGGCGATGAAACAAGGAGAACTGAGTTCGCAGTAGGGAATGAGAACTACGGAATGGTTAATATCAAGCGGGGAATTTTCCAGGGTGATTCACTTTCACCTCTTCTCTTCATCATCGCGATGATCCCACTATCAGTAATCTAAAAAAATATGAAATTAGGCTCTGCAAAGAAGTTGATGAAACTGTTGACCACATACTCAGCTGCTATAAAAAAATCGCGCAGACTGATTATAAATTGCGGCACAATTCAGTAGCATAAATGATCCACTGGAATTTGTGCAAAAAATATAATATTAAAACAACAACAAACTGGTGGGAACATAAGCCTGAAAAAGTCACCGAAAATCAGATGGTCAAGATCCTATGGGATTTTCGTATACAAACGGACAAAATACTGGCTCATAACACACCAGACATCACACTGATTGAGAAAAATAAGATTACAATCATAGACATCGCAATACCAGGTGATAGCAGGGTCAACGAGAAGGAACATGAAAAAATCACGGAATACCAGGACCTAAAAATTGAAATTCAACGATTATGGCACAAATCAGTAGTGGTAATTCCAGGGGTAATCGGCACACTGGGTGCTATTCCAAAAGCACTGGAATTACATTTAAAACAGTTAAAACTTGACAAAATCATCATCAGTCAAATGCAAAAAGCTGCACTGCTTGGATCTGCACATATATTACGAAAATACGTTACGACGTCCTAGGCCCCTGGGTGGGGCCCGAACAGTAATCAATGCCGAATCCGGCGAAACAACTGGCCACTGTGATACAATCGTATAATAATAATAATAATAATAATAATAATAATAATAATAATAATAATAATAATGATAATAATAATAATAATAATAATAATGATAATGATAATGATAATGATAATGATAATGATAATGATGATAATGATGATAATGATGATAATGATGATAATGATGATAATGATGATGATGATGATGATGATAATAATAATAATAATAATAATATGTAATGCAACGTAATATAATATATACACATATTTACATGCACATACATATATATATATATACACATACACGCACACACAAACATATATACACATACCAACATGTCCATATGTATATGCATGTGTGTTTGTATATATGCACATTTATGTATGTATGTACATATTTTTGTATGTATGTACATATTTTTAATGTTGCCTTTGTTATATTTGTGTTGTATTTGTGCTGATAAATAAATAAAGGGAGACTAGCTGATGAGAGCTAAATAGCTTGAAATAGATCTATACTAGTCTCCCTTTATTTATTTATCAGCACAAATACAACACAAATATAACAAAGGCAACATTAAAAATATGGTTTTCTGCCTGGATGGTCTCCTGCAGTGAGTTGAAAGACAGATAAGGAGGAGAGCCTGTGGCTTAATGGCTAATGTTTCTGCCTAATATGTAATACAGCCCTGGTTCAAATCCCAGTAAGGGTATGGCTAGCTGATGAGAGCTAAATAGCTTGAAATAGATCTATACTAGTCTCCCTTTATTTATTTATCAGCACAAACTGACAAGGCAATTTCATAAGCCACATGAGTAGGAGGTTGGACTACTAGAATATCCCCAAGGGCTTTTCTATGAGTCTATGATTCTCTTAATTGAAAGGCCAATTCCTCACATCATTTGGTAACACTGCTATTTGTTTGTTTGCAATTGGCCCTAACATTTATTTAACCTAAAATAACACCTAAAATTCTAGGTTCAGCTATCTTAAAAGAAAACAAAATGCCTAAATTCTCTTCTGTTTCTCTGAATTATTAATAGGCACTGTTAGTAGACTAGTATTTTAACTTTTTTTTTTAAAAAAACTGTGTATTTATAAGGATTACTTGTAAGGAAATGCAATTGCTATGGACGTTCGATATCATGATTTTTCTACTGACCAGGAATGTATATTCTCCAAACCTTTATGAAATGTGATATTTATCCAGGAAGAAATGCTGGAACGAGGTCACCATGGAAATCTTGGGTTTTATTTTAACCGAGTCGGTGAAAATTTGACCGACAAGGAAATTGACATTCTAGAGGTGTTTCCAAAATAAGGGTTTATGTTCTAAAGGGATAATTGAACCCAATTTCTGCATAAGATTTGTGTTCAGTTCTCACTAGTTATGTATCATAACTGGCAAGTGGATTTCCTGAATTTGATCATTTGAATGTGGCATTGCAGGCTATTCTGCTCTATTATAGCTGGCTTCTCTACTGCATGTTAAAGACTAATAAAAGAGCATTACTGAAAAGGTTACACTTGGTAACATGTTTTTTTTTGTCATTTACCTTGGTAAATCTCATTGTTCCTTGTTTCAATTTCATTTTTAAAGAACAGTTCTGTCCCTTCCATCTCTGCTGTTGAACGGTTTCTTCAGATACTGCAAATTAACCACAGAGACATAATTATACCAAAACCACCAAACCATCATGGACTGTAGAGTGTTTATATCAAGTACAAAAGACAACACATGTTCCTCAATTCCATACTGGCTCATATAAGAAGTGAACATAAAATAGCTCAGAAATTGTGCCTTTTCCCACAAGTTGAAGTGTTTTTCACCCCAGCCATGAGTCAAGCAGGGAAAAATCCCAGCACGAAAGAAGCTGTTCTTGATTTTATGTTTACTGACCCTATACCAGTTACCTGATTTCTCTCGAGGACCATGATGGTGAACCTATGGCATGCGTGCCATAAGTGGCGTTTGGAGCCATATCTGAGACCATGCAAGGCATTGCCCTATGTCAGCTCCAGCATGCATGCACATGTTGGCCAGCTGATTTTCAGCCTTCCAGAGGGCGGGGAAAGCCTCCGGATGGCAAAAACTGATCCAATGGATCTACCGTAAGTTCAGAACTTCTGGTAGGTCTGTGGGGCCCATTTTTCACCATCCACAGGCTCTGGAGGCTTTCCTGAAGCCTGGGGAGAGCAACAAATAGCCCAATGGGCCTACTGGAAGTCCAGAGACTTCAGTGATGTCTGCGCACATGCACTGGAGTACCGGGGGTTGTGCGTGCATGCACTGGGGGAGGGCATTGCATTATGCCACCCTTTTGGCACCCAAGCAGAAAAATGTTTGCCACCACTACTCTAGGATAATACTTAACAAAGTCTAACAGCCTTTATACATATTGTGAGTCCATTAGATGGTGGTGGAAGAAGCCTAGTCACTATTCAATACTAGTACAGCTAATGATAACTTAAAATGGTCTCGTTCTTGGGCTGAAGATGAGATAAGGACAATATTATGGCGTCAAAACAATAAAAGGATGTTGCCTAAAGATGTTTGTTGTCTAGTTAAATACACACGGGAAAAGGCGCTCAATTACATACACAACTGTATTGTTACATCCCAAGATTTGGGTTTTTTAAATTCGGAAGCAATAACAATATTAATATAAGCACTTAAAGCTTCATATCAAGGAGTTTTACAAAATGATGTAATGACATATTACAAAAGATCAATAAAAGAATATTCAATTATTCATGATAGAGAAAGAAAAAGAAGCACTGTCCCAAATCACCCACTGTCTTCCTGACAAAGGCAGGACAAGAACACATAGTGTCCCACTTTCTATTACTTATCAATTAATAGAATGGAATGGAATGGAGTAGAGTAGAGTAGAGTAGAGTAGAGTAGAGTAGAGTAGAGTAGAGTAGAGTAGAGTAGAGTAGAATAGAATAGAATAGAATAGAATAACAGAGTTGAAAGGGATCCTATACCACTTCAGACAAATGGTTATCCAACCTCTTCTTTAAAATCTCCAGTGTTGGAGCATTCACAACTTCTGGAGGCAAGTTGTTCCACTGATTAATTGTTCTAATGGTGAGGACATTTCTCCTTAGTTCTAGGTTGCTTCTCTTCTTGATTAGTTTCCACCCATTGCTTCTTGTCCTACCCTCAGGTGCTTTGGAGAGTAGTTTGACTCCCTCTTCTTTGTGGCAACCCTTGAGATATTGGAACACTACTTTCATGTCCTCCTTTTCATCAAACTAGACATATCCAATTCCAGCAACCGTTCTACATATGACACCCATTCTTTATATGATTAAATTAAATACTTGAGTTAACCTAAATATGGCTGCTTGCAAAATATACATTTTTTCATTGTTTTTCATTTTGAAATCCCTCTTGCTATATTCTAGAATTTGCAATTAAATATACTTTTTTCTGTCTCTTTCTCTTGCACCCCAGTGATTTCACTACTCATCCCCAAAGATGCCTTTGAGGAAACAGAAGATTACAAAGGCCACCTAATTTGAGGACAGAATTATGGATTGTTGAATTTGGTAGTCTCCACGGAGCTATTCAGGAATTATTTTGTAGAAAGCAGCTCGTGTTTTACCTTCTAATAATTAAACATGCCATTAGCATACTCTGCACTAACATTGTATTGTCCAGTTGGGTGTCCCCAGATATAACCTCAAGTTTCCCAATATTCTTCCAACATAGTTGTCTTGATATGAATTCTGGCATTTGGGGTCCACCACAATGCAAAAGCAACTATGGTGACAGAGGAAAGTACAATAAGAATGCACAGCCCAGAATATGTGAAGTAACTTCAACATTCAAAAGGTTTTCCTGTTTCAACCATTTTTCACAAGTTTTCAATGTGGTCCACATCCCCTGCTTGAAAACTATAAACTGAGTGATGACCTTGTGATTAACATGATAGTAATTATTGATATTTTAAAAGAGGTATTCTTTCGACAAACTGCTTCTGCTTTATCTTGAAAAAAAAGAGGAGGAAGGGGTAAAAAAGACCAATCTATAATTTTCTTGGCAGCATTTTCAAAAGTGGCTTGCCGTTGCCTCCTTCCTAAGTGCTGAGATAGAAGGACTGGCCCAAGGCCACTCAGCTGGTTTTGTACCTAAAATGTGTCTTAGTTTGGTATAACCACTATGCCAAATTGGCTGACTAGACTAGACTAGACTAGACTAGACTAGACTGTAGAACCTTAATTCTTGATTAAGATCTTTCAAAGAATGGTTTGGCTAATTCTTTTTAAAGTGAAGATACGGATTAAAAAGTTTTGTGCAGAACCAAAGTACATAAATGGTTTGTTTACATGTTGGTGATCAGATTAAAGATCTACAAGACAGCTCATTTCCATTGCTTTCAAAGCAGTTGAACTCATATAAAAGCCATTGTATACTTTGAAAAAATAGACATGGGGTTGACACCTAGGGACCTGTCCCCGAGTGATAAAGAACTGGCAAAATGGGCATTATAATGGAAATGCTGACAGCTCACCTAGCAGCAATCCTCTCTGTTATCTATTGCAGAATGTATTAAACATGCAAGCCACCTGATAAATACACCCTGTGTTAAATCGATAAAATTTCTACTGACTAAACTAGACAAGGAACTGAACATGATAAACAAGCTTGAATATCTTGAATATCTGATCCATCCAGCAGATAAGTAAACTCTGCCATATGATACTGGGCATCAATGTCATGTGATTAAGGTGAATTTTACAGAGTAGCTTTCATCCAAAAATAAGCCAGAGAATAAGGAATAGACTGAAAAATAACCAACTTTTAATGAACAAGCACATTGACTCAGTGGGTGGGGAAATAATAGAACAGGAAAGTAATTCCTAATTTACACTATACATGCAATTTATCCTGTGCCTGGTCCATAAATTTTATTATAACTTGCAGTCCAATTTAGGAATTCTAAATTATGAGATCTCTAGATTTTAATTTTACTCATAAACCAATTAAGGAAAAAAAAAACCCTTTTCATAGCATATAGCCATGGACAAAACTACAAAAGACCCTGGAATATTTAAAAAAAATGAATATTGAGAACAACTTTTAGTTCAGCAAAGCAAAAATATATAAATATAATTTATATTTCTTCAGTTCTGAAGAAGCTTCTTGAATGAGAAGCGAAACATCTTCAAAGTAAAACCAGAAATTCCAGTTGCCTCTTTAAAAAACCCTTTGAGACAGCTATGACCTGAATGACTGAAAAATCTCCATAGACATTCAGGGCATCACACTTTAAGGGAAAAAAATTAGACAAATTCAGAGAAAAGCAATGAAGTTGACTAGGTATCAGAGTTCCAAATAGCATCCAAAAGTAAATCAGAGTCCCAGCCAAAGTATTGCTCAAAGTTCCAATTTATTAAGAGAGCCATGTTGGCACATCTGGGGAAATTCGAACCTGAAAGCTTCCCGGTGTTCCCCACCCAATTGAAAGTTCAAGATCTTGCCCCCACACCCACAAGTCCATCACGTGGTCCAATCGTCCACTGCCAGGCTGGCAGTTCCATCCATTCAGTTCCGGTCAGGTGCAGAGGTGCAAAGACAAAGGATGACCTTGGCTTTCTAGAAAGAATTTTGTTATGGCTGCATAGCATCTCACTCCTTACAATCCCCCCTCCCCATTTTCCCACAATAGAAAATGCATAGTAGAATAATAGAAAGTGTGGCAGGCCAAAGATCCCAAAGAAAAGATGGCTGCAGGCCTGACACTAGGGACTAGAAACAAGATCCTAATAAGCAGGCTGAAATAATTGAGAAAGACAACTGCGATGGGATATGATGTTGCTATTCACCCACTTCCAACTCTTGATGGCATGACTATTTTGCTATAGTTGTCTGTGAGTAACTTTTGTTTGCAGGTTTTATAAACCCATCCTTGCATCACTAATGATGGTATACAGTTCACTTTTTCAAGTCATCTCTTTTTTTAATTGCCTTCATTTTTTCCCAAGCTTCCAACAACTCTTACTTTGTTCAAAGAATCTAAGCGTTAGTTTCATGATTAGTGTTTCCACTGAACTGTCTGATTTTATTGCATCTAGTATTGAATGATTCATACTCCCTGCTATTCAAGATATTCTCATTATTTTTTTCCAGCGCTACAATTCAAAGGCATCAATTTTTCATCGTTAAGCCTCCAGATGATCCAGATTTCATAGCCATATGTTGCAACTAGGAAAGCTATAGACTTGACAATATGGACCTTTATTGTCACTTTGGTGACAATAATATTTTATCTAGATTTGTCATAGTCTTCCTCTCAGGTACCAGATGTCTCTTTATTTTATGCTACAGTCATTTCCCTGTAGATCTTTGATCCTAGGAAAATAAGGTTTCTTGCTACATCAGCTTCTTCTATGCTCTGGGTTGGCATTGCTTTTTGAAATGAACACAAGTTTTTACATGCTAAGTAGTACACCAACTGTCACAGTTCTATCCTTGCCCTCAGTAAAGGGTTTTTTAAAATCTTCCTTCCAGCTATCAGGACATCTGAGGTTTTTGATATTTTTCTCAAAAATGTAAATTTGAATTTCAATTTCTTCTAGCCCAGCACTTCTCATGATATAGCCTACATATAAGGTGACAGTATGCATTCTTGGCACAATCCTTTCTCAATGTAGAATTGCTTATTTGCTCCATATTCTATTCTTACTATTGCTTTCTGGTCCTTCTATATATTTTTCCAATAAACATATGAAATGGCTGCTACATTTTAAAGGAACATTAAATCTGCAATTTAATTATCACAATTATCTACAATTTGTTGTGGTTTACACAATCAAAAGTCTTTGTTTAATTAACATGAAAATAATGTAGATGCCTCTTTGGAACTCTCTTACTTTTCCCATTATACATAAGATTTTAGCAATAAGATTTGGGTGCTATTGCCTTTCTACAGCTTATATGTCTGCAAAGTACTCACCCATTAAATCAATTGGCAATCAAAAGATGTGGTTTAAAACTCCTTAGAAAAGAGTGACAAGCTCAGTACACAACTCCAAGTGGAAAGCAGTAGACTTTTTAGACCAAGTAAGATCCAAAAATGCCTATGGGAAGACACTTGGGTGAATCAATCTTTTACAAATAATTTGAAATAAGCTCCATTTAGAACCATTGAGCCATGGTAGCGCAGTGGTTAGAATGCAATATTGCAGGCTACTTCTGCTGATTGCTGGCTGTCTCTGCAATTTGGCAGTTCAAATCTCACCAGGCTCAAGGTTGACTCAGCCTTCCATCCTTCCTAGGTGGACAAAATGAGGACCCAAATTGTTGAGGGCAATATGCTGACTCTGTAAACCACTTTGAGAGGGCTGTAAAGCACTGTAAAGCGGTATATAAGTCTAAGTGCTATGGCTATTCAAAACAAGAAGCAGCAAAATCAAAGAAAGTCAGACAAATCTAAAGGCATCATTCCTATATTTTTCTCCAAGAATGATGAATTGTTGGTATGTGTCACCAAAGAAACTTATTAAATAAATTTATATGGCCACCCAACGCACACATGGTGACATCTGGCACGTTATAAATTTAAAAATCCAAACTGCAACTACAACAAATTTATTATATGTGGAAAGATGGAAAGAAAGTTTTGGCATGACCTACAACGGAGGAAGGGCAGTAAAGATGATGGAAGTTGTAGAAATGGCTAATCTGACTTCTTTTATTAGAGAAAAGACAATATTTATTTATTGCTAACTGGAAACCAGTTGCAGACATTTTGCATGAAACAAAACAAAAAAAGAACTTATGGTACATTTTTGATGGTAGAGTTTTGATGGTGAGGCAGCATAGATTATAGAAAAAATTGAGTTGAATTTACATGTGCTGTAGTGTACAACATATCAAAAGCTACTTCTTTGAATTTTCCTTCTCTTTAACTTTTGCACTTTTAGCTTTCTTATCTCCATTTTCTTTTCTTTTTTTCTATTCTATATTAGTTTCCATTACTTTTATATCTTCTTTTCTAAAAAATTTAATAAAATCCAATTAAGAAGATGATTACAATAAGTTCAAAGCCTTTAATTTAAGAAATATTAAGGAAATATTTGTAAGAACTGACCATCTTTCCAAGGCCCCTTTTAGTTTTGTCTGATATGGAGTTAGCCAGACTGAAAATATTGCAAGTTTGCATCTTTTACATTTCCTCACTTGTAGCAGAGCATTCTACACCAAAGCAATTTTCAGGTTGCCTTCACTTCTTTCAATTTTGTGAGCCAAGGGAGTCAGCTCCCATCCTAAAGGAAAATTTTAATTAGAACAGAAAGGTAATTAAACACCTTTATAACTTCAAGAGGGATTTGACATAAATTGTAGTCGATCTTAAAAGTTGCTTAGCTTGAATATATTACCCTGTTATATATTTGTTAAGCTGTGCTGACCATACTATCTTTATTATAACTAGCAAGATCTATTTTGACTTAAAAGCACTGAATTGAATGAATTGGTCATACTAGAGGCGGATGTTTATTGACTGCCCACCTATTACTAGAAAAAAATATCAAAGAGCATTGGACGGAGGAGGGCATTAGAAAAGTAAATATGGCTGCCATTACTTTGTAATCAAAGCCCCGCCCTATTAAAAGGGCGGGGCTTCAAATGCCACCATTTTGAATTTTTTAAACACCACTATTTTTTCTGGGCTTTGGGATTGATTCTAAGTTTGTCTCTCTATCCTATAAAAGTCTAAATACACATTTAAATCGAAAAGAGGCTACTGACTAGTTCCATCCTTTTGCTTTTTTTAAAAAAATTGTAAAGTACTGGTGCTGATGAATAGCATTGTGAAGGACAAAATGGGGGCGGGGGATGTTGAGCAGTTGTCCTTCTGAGTAAATTGGTATTGTTAACTCTGTACAGACAAGAATCACCAGCCAGTAATACTAGATCTCTCTTTGTTATAAAGTTACCTTAACACAATCTCATAAGATTGAAAGTATTTCTTCCTTCCTGTCTTTTTACCCTCCAGAAAACCAGGGAGGATCCCTTCTGAAATGTTTCTCTCTCCCTCACTTCCTCTTTCTGTGGGCTGAGATCCCTTTTAGACTGAGATACTCCCATCTGTGGCTCTCCTCTCTAGTCTCCAAAGTCATTCCCACATAGTATTACAGGTATTTGGGGACCAATTTACCTAAATTAGAACATATCTCAAGATTTAATACCAAAAGCTCAACTGTAGGACATCTGATTGTTTCTCCCAAGGGTTAATAGCATCTTCATCACTATGGGCCAAAATGTGATTACAACATCTTCATTTGTCCTCAAGAACTGGGGGAAAGATATGTCCTGGATCTCAAACTGAGAAGTATTTTCACCCACCAAGGAATGAGTCATTTACTTTTGTGTCAATATCAGAAAGCAACCTGCAATTATACTAGAGCAATTCTCCACTACTTTCCAGCACACTGTACAACTCATACCCTCTTTCTTTCCTTGAGGCATACAGGTTATTTTTTATAGGTCTATGTTGTGGCCCAGCAGGAGCCATTGGAGCTGCCACCAGACTCCGAGAGCGAGGGACCCTATGAATCGGCTCTGGAGGACCCTGGGCAGGGTTCTGACTCTGAGCAGGGATTGGAGAGTCTGGTCGGCCACCAGGAGGCGCCTGAGGCATGGAGCAGCAGTGAGAGCCAAAGGAGGGGGGCTCCGGATGCCATGCCTTGGAGCAGTGGGGAGGAGTCACGGGACAGAGACTCAGACATAAGAAGGGAGTTCTTAGATGCCCGTTATCGCTGTGCCCACAGGCACAAGGAGCAATACCGGCGGTAATTGCTCTCAGCTGCTGATAAGTAGACTCCCCTTGAGTCTATAAAAGGACTGATTGTGCATACGCCCTTTGCAGAAGTCAACGTAGAAACTATTGGGAAAGTTCCGTCTTGTGAGCTTGGCATGCTGGATAGCTGCTATCGTGTCTCAGTGCCGGAGGGTTCTGAGAGCCTAGTCGTGGTGGATTGCTGCCAAGGATCTGTCTGTCTGTCTGTGCAATAAATCCTGTTGAAGTAGTTTTGGTCCGGAGTGTGTTCTGTGTTGGCGAGGGAAGAAGGGGGGTCAGAACAGGTCTATATCCATGATGGCGAACCTATGGCACATGTGCCACAGGTGGCACACAGAGCCCTCTCTGCGGGAACGCAAGCCATCGCCCCAGCTCAGCTCCACCGCGCATGTGTGCACGCCTCCCACCAGTCAGCTGATTTTCAAGTCTCTGCTGCACATGCGTGGGGGATGGTGTGCATGCAGAAGATGCCCCCTGCTGCCCGTTTTTAGTCCCAGGAGGCTGCAGGGAGCCCTGCTAGGCCCAAATTGGAGCACAGTGTGGTCTGTGCACTCATGTGCAGGGGGTGGGATGCGTGGGTGACGTTGTGCACACATTGCATTATGGGTGCGGACATGCAACAACAAAAATATTAGCCATCACTGTTCTCTATTGTTCTTTCTCAACCATAACTGTGAAATAACCAGGACTGGTAGAGGTTAGGTTGAAGAGATATATTCTCAACAAGCAAAAAGGAGATCTCCAGAACATCTAGGAATAATACTAAACTTAGTTATTCTGGAAATTGTCATCAAGAGCAACTGGCATAGTCTGTAATCATAGAAATGTAAATATCTGGGACTAATGGGTAGACAATTAGAAAAGAGTTATGGGTGGTTGCTTTATGCATAATAAGTTCTGCACAATTATTAGATGCACAAAAGTAGAAACACTGAAACTTCCAAAACACAAAGTCAATGTTATAACTCTATTTCCATTTACTACAGAAGAAATCAGAAGCTTGTTTTCTATTTTCTTCTTCTCTCTTTCTATACTTTTTAATCTTTTCTTTCTTTTCTTCTTTTGCTCTTTATTAATTTGCGTCAGCTTGTGTGCTCTTTGCAAAACTTTTAATAAAAATGTACTAAACAAAAATAAAATACTCACAAAAGAGGAATGGCTGGTAAAGCTGACAGAATGAGAAGAGATGGCAAAATTGACTTTTTGAATAAGGAAAGAACAGTTACTACATTTATTATTGATTGGAAATGCCTTATAGACTTTTTGCTGAAAAAGAAAAGAGCTTGTGATTTAGGGTTTCATGATTAGAAAGGGTAGACTGTGGAAAGAAGATTATTTTGTAATTTTAGAGAGAGGCCAAAATATTCATGTACTTGTAACTGTGGTTAAAAGCTCTTCCTTTCATTTCATTTCCTTTCCTTTCCTTTCCTTTCCTTTCCTTTCCTTTCCTTTCCTTCTTTCTTTTCTTTTCCTTCTTTCTTTTCTTTTCCTTTCCTTTCCTTTCCTTGTGTTGGGTATGGAATTCTGTCTTCTCACATGAATGTGCATATGTATTTGTATTTTCCCTTGTCAAATAGCCTCACCAGCAATTCTGGACCTATTGACACAACAGAATAGATTTCATTTATCCTATTCTGTGTAGCTGAATAGAATAAAGAAAGCCGAGCTCCATAAAATGTAAAGGTGCAAGTGCTGTTGATGAAGATCAAGATCCTGAAAGCATAATGAATTATATCACCAGAATATCATTTGTTTGTGAGATATCCATTGAAAGTTCATATTTTTCCTGGAGGCTGCAAATGAAAAGTAATGCATTTCCTGACATTTTGTACCAAGAGTTTCAGCATATCTTGCTCCTGCTAAATCAAAATATCACAGGAGACATGAATTCACACAACATAGCGTATTTCATTTACACCAAACCAAAATATTCATTATTATTAGGGTAGTTGCTTATTTCTGATAAGCTGCTTGCCATAACAGGGTGATGCCAGCAAGAGCATTATTCTCTAAAATCTTGTGTCAGACAATGTTACTATAGCTCCTGCCTTCATAGCTTATCTATGTATTCAATCTTAGCTAGCCTGAATTTTGGATTCCCTGTCCATGTTGGTCCAACCAATAACTTGGTTTTCAACATCGACCGAGCCATGAATTTCCCATCCTTATGGTAAGGGTGGGAACTTTTTTCTTCATCTGGATCCTTGACTTTGGAATAGTTTGTTGGAGAAGAACCTCAAAAAGTAGAAGAACTGCAAAAAAAAAAAAAAAAAGAGGAATGGTTATGTCAGGAAAAAAATGAATTTCACTTTGTGTTATTTAAATGTTATTAAAAATGAATCAACATCCTATAATTAAAATGATTATGTTTATCATATTTAATTTCTAAGGGCTCAAGGCTTTCATCAAAGAGCTGCAAACTGTGATTTTTTTTTTCATCCTATAAGAATACTTTTCTCTTCAAATGGCTGTTCATATGTGGAAGATTACAAAGGAAGTTTCTCCCCTTCTTCAAAACCTTTAAAGGAAGTAAAGGAAGCAAGACCACCCATCTACAAGACTATTTGTCCTGATCAACTAGGGAGAATCCCTTTTCAGATACATATTTGCCATTTCCTTTTGCAGGGTCAATTACCTCTTGCCTAATCTGCAGCTCTTCCTTCCAGTCTCCCAAGGTCATTCTTACATACCAGTACAAGGTTAGTAGTGTAACTTGGTGCCATTCTCTTTGTGTGTTCAAGGACTAATGTTTCAATAGGGCTTACTTCTCTGTTGCAGAGGTGATGCATTAGTTCCTAGCTTTGTATTGGTAATGCGATAAACAAGCAGCCATAAATGCTTCATCTTCTGAATAAGATGAAGCTGTTAGGAAAGCAACCGGCATAATTCATTCTGGAAAGTTATTGTATAAAATGCAGACTTATAAGCCCTTCTGAAGAAGCTGGCATTGTTTATCTAAAAGCCAAATGTAAAGTGAATAAATTATTGCTCTCGGCTTGGCTGAGCTCCTTGATGAAGTGTGTTGTTTTATAAGTCAATAAAGAAGAACTATCTGCTCAGTGGGAAGACTTGCAATTCTTGCGTTTCTGTCTACAGGTATCCCAATTCCAGTCATCTTTTTGTCACTTGAAAGCAATAAAAGATACCTTGATAGCATTCAGCATTTAATTTAAGTCTCTGCTCTTTTAAAACACCTTCAAAATATTCCTACCACGCTATACTCACCAGAAAATTTAGCTGGGCTAGCTTAAATTCAGTCAGAGCCTAAGAAACCCCCATGATTGATGCTTTTTAGGACTTTGTGTAAAGAACCCTCTGCTGGCATATAAGCCTCTGTTAAGAACTCAGCCTGTTCATAACACTGACAGTCATTTCTCTAGCCTTATGCCATTCTTAGTTTGATGAAAAGAAGGACTACGGGTGACATGATAGCAGTGTTCCAATATCTCAGGGGCTGCCACAAAGAAGGAGTCAAGCTATATTCTCCACAGCAGGGTTAGGGTAGGACAAGAAGCAACGGGTGGAAACTAATCAAAGAGAGAAGCAATTTAGAACTAAGGAGAAATTTCTTTACAGTTAGAACAGTTAATTGGTGGAACAACTTGCCTCCAGAAGTTCTGAATGCTCCAACACTGGAAGTTTTAAAGTAGAGATTGGATAACCATTTGTCTGAAATGGTACTATAGGGTTTCCTGCCTTCTATTCTATTCTATTCTATTCTATTCTATTCTACTCTACTCTACTCTACTCTACTCTACTCTACTCTACTCTTCCATTCCATTCTATTTCTATTTCTATTATTTCCATTTCTATTCTATTCTTGCAATCTTAGAAGCAAATTTGAATGAGGATATTTGTAGGAGTCACCTCTGACAGGAAATGGGCAGCTATATGATAATAAATAAATAAATATAAAATAGCAATTATTTGCACCATATAACCCTCTGGATTTCACAGTATTGGGTTTTTTTTAAAGGGCACTGATAAACCATACTGATTAGGCTTTTAAAAAGATGTTGGTGGAAAAATGCTCTCCATAATTGGAATAGAACAATCACAGGTTACAATTTATTCAAAAGGAACCGAAGCAATAGAAAGAGAGAAGGAGTCCACTACATTCAGAACTCTCCGTGTGGTTCAGAAACCAAACGGAATTAATTTAGTTGCATCCTAGAAAGAATGAATAAAAGCCCCACTGCTTTCCTTAGCAATGAAAGTTTTTCAATGCTGGAACCATTTGCTGAGAAAGCTGATAAGCATCACTGTACCTAATGAGATCAGATAGAGAGAGGGGAGCTCTCTGTCACTGATGATTTAACTTGGATTCCTGCACCGAGTGGAAGATTGAACTTGGTGGCCTGACTAATCCCATCTCTAGGATTCTAACTCAGATCTTCCTGAAGAAGAGAGGGATAGTATTGTCAAACTCTGTATTTTTCATTGCTATTGTTTTCTTCTCAGCTTTTTTTTTTTGGTTCTTTTTTGCTGAGCCAAATACTGGGATAAACATATTGTTGGTGTATTAGGATTGCAAAATGGTTCTGTCCAAGGCTGATTTTTTTAAAAAAATAAAACACTTTATAAGACTGAGCAATAACTGGTCAAATACTAATGATGATCATTAATATTGGTCTATGGCATCATAGGCCAATATTAGGGATGCGGTGTCTCAGTGGCTAAGACGCTGAGCTTGTCGATCAGAAAGGTTGGCAGTTCGGCAGTTCGAATCCCTAGCGCCACGTAATGGAGTGAGCTCCCGTTACTTGTCCCAGCTTCTGCCAACCTAGCAGTTCGAAAACATGTAAAAATGCAAGTGGAAAAATAGAGACCACTTTGGTGGGAAGGTAACAGCGTTCTCTGCACCTTCAGCATTTAGTCAGGTGGCCACATGACCACTGAGACGTCTTCGGACAGCACTGGCTCTTCGGCTTTGAAACAGAGATGAACACCGCCCCCTAGAGTTGAGAACGACTAACACATACGTTTGAGGAGAACCTTTACCGTTTATGGCATCATCAAAGAAAATTAGGTTTCTGGGCTTCTTCAAAACTCTTCCCCCAATTGCTATTCCCATCTTTTAATACATTTTTTCTTGTTTAGCAGCCATTCGATTTTTAGTGCTCTGATGCTAGCATTGGAGTTCTAGTAAACATAATGCATTCTCTAATATATAAGAAACATGTTTTTAGTTGGAAAATGTAGTTTCCAAAATCGTTTACCAAAAGATAATAAAGTGAAACAAACAAAACTAAGCATAAAATAGGATGAAGCTTCAAGCCACTAATTTATAAAAATGGCATTAAGTGAAAGGAAAATTTACATCTCATAAGAAACAACAGCAAGAATAACTTGATTCATTCCATAATGCGTAATTGTCTATGTTGTAGAAAGTTGGGTTCTTTCAGGGGTGGGACATTCTGCATGCATGTGCTATGCGTGCATGTGCAGTATTAAAAAATGCTTCTGCGCATGCGCAGTAGCCAAAAAGAAGATGACGTTGCCAACGGCACTGCTGAGAGAACCAGTTCGGTTGCTGCCACAGTGAGGCAGGCCTCCAAGTTACTAGCTATTCGTCCGAACCAGTCTGAACCCAACTCTGGGCTGCTTATAGTTGTTAGCTTTTAACTCAGCCCTCAAATTGTCAAAAGTATGGGCCCAAATCTGAACTTTAGTTCATGCTCTCATCAGGATTATTATTTTATTTGCCTTCATTTTGTAACATATGAATAACACCATGTTTCCATATTGAAAAATGAACTTGTTTATGAGAATATTAAAACTTTAGCTCCTTTTTCAAAGAACTTCTGATTGGCTATCACGGCCTGTCATTTTTTTCTCCTGCCATCTTCTGTTCACAGCGTTATAACTAATCTGCATGAAATCTGCTAACAATATTTCTTACTGTCAGCTTGCGTCATCTTGACACCCTGGATGAACAAACGATGCTTTCAGTTCTCAAAAGTATTTTTAATGCCAAAACAATGCACTTCACTAAAATGTCTTACAATAATCTTCTTAACTATCCCAGCTGAGGCCTGTTCCAGCTGGTTTTTAGTAGATTAAAAAAATAATTGAGTACAGTTACATGCATAATTTGTTTAATTTGCATGTCGGGATCAAAGAAAAATGTGTTGTTAACATTATAATGCTAGGTTTACTGAATAGTACAATTATGCTTCAATTGTATCTCATAAAACTTTTTTTTTAGATGCTACAGACATAGACAGCACTACGGAAAGAGAAGAAATTGTCAGAAACGATCCAAAAATTGACTGGAGATCCATTTATCTACCTAGTCAGTTAGATATGTGAAATATGGCTATATTAAACTCTTCAAGACAGAACGTTATGTGCTTCCTGATCCAGAAGAGGGGTTAAAGCATAGCTGAGATTCACCTCCTTCATATTTGAAATGGAAGTCCAACAATAACACAGTAAATAGCAAATGTTTTGGCAGCTTTTTGAATATTTCAATGAGCACGGAATACACTTAGTCTGGATTTTTTTCATTTACCATTGGAGTCTTCTTCTTACCCAAAGCAGTTATTAAAAAAACAAGTTATTTTGTCAAGGGTAAGCACTGTGTTTATCCCACTTAGCAAAGAAAGTAACGTTGTCTCCATGTCGTTATTTTCTTCAACAAAACAGATCAAAGTTGCTTTTGCACAGTCCTACTTTATTCTAACTCTCTGGAGGTTTAAGAGTTCATGGTTTTATATGAAAGTCCATGATTCTCAACATAATGAAACTTAGTTATTAATTATGTATAATAAAGGAAAATTAATAGGAATTTCTATCAGGGAAATCTCACTTCCATCTGAATTCAAAGTTGTAATTCTTACATGAACTTGTTATTTTTAAATTTTTATGAGCCATTGGTTTCCCTTCAAGAGTTGCTGAAGATCAATAAGTTTCTAGTAGTGCATTTATTTTATGATTCTTAATGACATTTCCTCTTTGTACTGCTTTGTTTCCAGGGCTTATGAATATGGAGCATATAAAAATTTAAAATAGCACTCTATCTTCCCGTTGCTTTCCATCCTTATTTTAAAAAAGGGGACCTAACTGAAAATGAAATCAAATATATCATTAAACAGTAACATTAAAATGTCATCTACTGTTTGGAGCAGTTAGTCAAAATCTATTTCATCATAACTTTCTTCAAGAAACTTTTTTTAAAAATCTCTGTACAACTTCAAAATGTTCCTGAACATTTATTATTGATTGCATTTCATTTAATTAAAGCAAGGAGCACCATGCTTCATCAAATGTTTGAGCACCAAGTTATATTCTTATCTTCTTTCTGCAATGCTGGTACAAGTGGACTCATATTCAGAATTATCCCATCCTGGCAACAATATCCACCCAACACTTTCTAACAAAATCTACTCAATGCTCCCATTTCTATTCAACTAGAGGTATGATGAAGACAGCGTGTTTTATGCCATGAATAAACCATTCCATGTTCTACTTATTGCATATAATGGACAGGAAGCTGACACACTAAAGGACAGAAGAAATGAAAAGCTTCTTTGCCAAAAATTTGGAACTGCCATGGTATGTACAAACTTCCTTTACAAATATTGTAAAAGGCAGATCTGTTATGAATCAAGGGATTAGTCTGATTTCTAAGACTTATGCAATTTGGGTGTTAAAAGCATATTGATGGTGTTGTATTCATAACTCCTATCACCTTGTCATTGGGCTTGAGGGAAGAGTGTCTGTTGAACCCTGTGTATTACTTTTGTTGAAAAGTCTGCATTTTGGTTGTTTATTAAGTTTATATTTTTCACTACTTCTTATTGTCCCTATCCCAGTGTTCATAGCCACCCACAGTCACTTGCTCGAAATGGGCAGCCTTATAAATTGAACAAATATTGAAATATATACATGTTTTAAACAAAACAAAATGAAATGAATGTATTTATTTTAAAGAAAAGTTGACTTCAGGTGACAACCCACTCAAGTACCCTTTGGGTGTGAAGTTATAGCGGAAAGAGGCATCGTGTTTAGCATATAACAACAGATATGCTGCTGTCACCATTTTGATTTATTGAATGCGCCCCACACTGACAAATGTGACAGAGATTTTAGCCCATCTAGTACCAATATTGAGTAGTGAGGACAGTTTGGGTTTTGAAGTAGGAGTAGTTTAGGCCAGTTCTCTTTTGTGTTCATCCTCCATGTGAACCAAGAGCTGACACAATATTGGCTTCCTGACATTTTTAACATTTTAGGGTAAAATTCAGTTAAGTTAAAAACAACATTGAGCATTCAGAGCTAACATACTTGTGATGCTCTACTCTTGGTGGCTGTCCATATTTTTTCTTGCTGAACCCTGAAACCTAAAACTGGTTTGAATTAGTGGTGCTGTCTACAGCAGTAAGAACACTGACATGTTTTATTTTAGATAATATCTTTTTATAGACGTCATTTAAACTTCGTATTTGCTCACAGAAAGAGTTGTGAAATGGAAGACAGATGTAATAAAAGATGAGCTTTAGGCATAGCACTGGCTCAGTCTCAGGGTTTTTCTTTCTTTCTACTGCCTGAAAAAGAAGTTTAAATCACCTCCAAAAATTCAGGTACTATATTTCTCCATTAAAAGTAAAAGCATTTATCATTTTATTACCTTGTTAACTGCAAAAAGGAACATTTCTTTTAAGTGCTAATGGAGTATGCATTAGGTTATTAGGGGTTGGGAAGGTTATTAGTGATAGCATATACAGGTAGTCCTTGTTTAATAACTTGTTCATCAATTGGAAATCCTTTTTGGATCAAAATAGCCACATTTTTTTTTTGGCTGTGATCTGTGAGGTAAACTTGTCCCACCCAATCCTTCATTAATAGACACTTATCCTATTCCATTACTTGAGTCTCCTGTAGACCGACAATATCTGTCCTTAACAAAAGTAAATATGCTGAAATTACATTTTGTTTTTTAGGTTCTTGTAGCCCTTTTAAAGGTAAAGGTTCCCCTCGCACATATGTGCTAGTCATTCCAGACTCTAGGGGGCGGTTCTCATCTCCATTTCAAAGCTGAAGAGCCAGTGCTGTCTGAAGACGTCTCTGTGGTCATGTGACCAGCATGACTAAATGCCGAAGGTGCACGGAATGCTGTTACCTTCCCACCAAAGGTGGTTCTTATTTTTCTGCTTGTATTTTTACATGCTTTCTAACTGCCAGGTTGGCAGAAGCTGGGACAAGTAACGGGAGCTCATTCTGTTACGCGACTCTAAGGATTCGTACCGTCAAACTGCCGACATTTCTGATCGACAAACTCAGCGTTTTAACCACTGAGCCACCGTGTCCCTGTAGCCCTCTTACATTAATACTAAATAACTTCATGTACTGATTTTACTTTGGCCCACTTACCAATGTTTTCCCAATACCAATTCAGCCTTCTAATATTGCTTACAGATGTCAAATCTCTATAGGAACTCAAATTAGAATCCACATTGTCTAGTGATGGGATTGCTGGTTCCAATTAGCATCATTTAGTGAGAATTACCTATAGTCCGTGTACTGTAACAGCTGGCTTTTGTTTGGAAAATTTTATTTTATACCTACATTTTAACATGGGGACATCTGTACTTGAAGGAAGTGGAATAATTTTCCCTTGAGTATGATATCTTTTTTAATATTTTCTGTGTCCTTGCACAGATTAATTTCATTTTCTATGCCCGAGAACAAGGTAGGATAACCTTTGGTTTGAGGTTGAAAAGAAACAGGTTAAAAAAAACCCTACCAACTAATCAATAACATTCTGATTAGGAAGAGTGACAGCAATCTAAACAGTGATAATCCACCAAAATCCTTTTCAGTCTTTTCAGATAGATGTAAACACCTCTCCGTGCAAAATCCTAATCCTTAATTTGTCTTGCCTTTGTGGTGTGTGTCTTTTTATTGTTATCAGTGAATTAAATAATTTCAACTTGAAATAAGTTTTTTTGTCTACTCCATCAAGGTGCCATAGTTGTACCTTTAGGTTATATTCATTCGACTCTGTAAGTCAAATGGTCCTAAGGCTGTGATGGCAAACCAATGGCCTTCTCTGCAGGCATACCAGATGTCATTCCAGCCCAGCTCCACTGCACATGCATACATGCCTCCCACCGTCCAGCTGATCTTTGGATCTCTGCTGCTCATGCATGGGGGTTGTGGTGCATGTGGGGGATGCACAAATGCATGCATGGGGGGGTGAGGCACATGCATGGAGGGGTTCTCACATTGAATTTTGGGGCCTTGTGCAGTCCCCTGTACCCCATGTTGGCTTCCAAGTTGGTGTAAAAGGCCTCCCAGGCCCAAAACAGGGTGAGGGAGTGCCTGGTGAGGCCTCCCCAAGCCCTATTTTGGGCCTGGAAGGCCTCCTGCACCAACCTGGAATCAAGAAATGGGTGAGGGGGGGGATCAGGAGAGCGGGGGAGGTCAGGCACCTGCAGGGGGGGTTGAATGCATGTGTGTGTGGAGGGAAGGGCACAGGTTGGGGGAGGTGTCACGCACACATCACATTATGGATGCAAGCACTCACGCTTTCGGCACACGGCAACAAAAAGGTTAGCCATCACTGCCCTAAGGAATATTTTTTGTATTTAAAGATAGGAAATCATTTGGCGATATTCCTAACCTATCAATCTCCAAATATGCTGTGATTACAGCTTCCAGAATTAATCTGCCACCAAGGCCAAGTGTAAATAGAGATATAATGGCCCAGTTTTCAAATACAACAAAATATATTCATCTGCTGGCTGATGATGTCACAAGTAACATTTCTATACTTCTCATTCCATGCTGGTATATTTTATGCAATTTATAAGGAGGTAACTGACATTCAAAAAGTTACCTTGGAACCTTATGATATAAAATATTCTTTTCCATGAAAACACATTTTCATTTTCAGTGACTTGAATGTAAACTTAAATATACTACGTTTTCTCAAGTAAAGGTTCTTTTTTTGGATATTGTACTACTCCCAGAAGATCAGGAATTGTAGATTGTAGTTCCAAATTGGACTTTGATAATCATTTCATGTTTTACCCAGTGTTTGAGTTGTATGTTATGCAAGTTATAATGTTATAGTTTGTATTTAATTTCTTTGTAGGGAGTGAAGCTTCATTTGTTGATAATATTTATGATTATATTAACTGCCAAATGTTATTGTTTGAGGAGACTCAGTAAATTTTTCTGAGTAGACAGTCTTATTCTGAGCATTACACAAGAGGCAGCTCGATATCATTTGCTTTCATAATGTTTCCTCTGTAACAGTGTTTCTTCACTTCAGTACAGAATATTATAGGAGCGGAGGTGGCTCAGTGGTTAGAGTGCAGTACTGCAGGCTACTTCTCCTGCCTGCTGTCTGTCTGTGGTTTGGCAGTTTAAGTATCACCAGGCTCAAGGTTGACAGCCTTCCATCCTTCTGAGGTCAGTAATATATACAGACCCATATCTACAGAATATCTACAAACATCCTGGACATAAATTATTTCAACTTCTACCCTCAAAATGATGCTATAGGGCACTGCACACCAGAACAACTAGACAGAAGGACAGTTTTTTCCAGAATGCCATCACACTGCGTAACAACTAATTCCCAAAACACTGTCAATAATTACTTAGAATGTATTACTATTATTCCTCTCTTCCTTCCTAGTATCTATAGCTACCCACTTATGACTATAACCATGTTGCTTGTATCTTTCAATTTATATCATTTTTATTTGTTTCCTAGTACGGTTTGATAGCTTATTAGTAACCTTGACTATCACTAAGTGTTGTATCTTTTTATTCTTGATGAATGTATCTTATTCACCTTATGTACACTGAGAGCATATGCACCAAAGACAAATTCCTTGTGCATCCAATCACACTTAGCTAATAAAGGATTCTATTCTATTCTATTCTATTCTATTCTATTCTATTCTATTCTATTGCTATATTAAGTGGGGAAATCTAGAGCTGAAGTCCATACATTATAAGGTTGTTGATGTTGAGATCCACCACTCTAGGCCATAGAATAATGGCAGATTGAAGATGGCTCCACACGAGCAAAGGCAAAAAGAGAAACCAGTAAATGAATGAGCTCCTCAAAACTCCTTTCCATACAACACAGAGAGGGTAAGGGTTTGCACCACACAGTTTTCCATGAAGTAAAAGCAAAATAGCAATCTCCAGCAGATTCTGAAAATCTGACATCCCAGAGAAAATCATCCCACAGTTTGGCACCTTCAAAAGGACACTGGATTCACCAACTTCCTCTCTTAATCATTTAGGAAGTTTCCTGTTAATAATTTTCTGGTTGTTAAGAACCTTCTGAAAGACAACTTTCATTACAGAGATAATTTTCTTCTATTCTGAATGAAAGAAGTTTTATCTGGTTTTTACAAAACTTTTATCTTTTGCAAAACAGCAAAAGGGAAACCAGAATGATGTTTCTGGAAAATTAAGAGCTAGATAGAATTGAAAGAAAATTTCTTGGGAGGTATTATAAAATATATATGAAGATTTTGAAATTAACTGTAGAAATCTTCCTGTGGGAATGTTTTATTGATTGAACAAATAAACTTATGGTAAGTGAAGACTTTGAAGATTGACTAGAATTAGAGATAACAAAAGATTACAATCATAGCAAAAAAGATCTGTTAATACAACAGAGTAATACTGTAATATAACATTATTATATTAAAAAAGAGAAACACCACACTTGGCCAAAGAATAGTGTTCCTCAGAAAATATGTAGCATTTTGTCAAAACACATGCCAATTTCTTTTAGAAAGAAACCACAGAAGCCACTGAATTAGAAAATCTTCCTCTTTTCTGTTTGCATAATTTGGTACATTTCTACCATTTATTGCATTTCAATTCCCTATTATTCTGAATTATTCCATTGATGACACATAATCTCTTCCCATTGTATGAACAGTACATTTATCTACAGTTAAAAAGAAGTAGACTATAATTGATAATGCTATTTGCCCATCTACTTTATAGAAAATCACACATGAATTTGGATTAAAAACTTCAAGAGCTCAGTATTGAAGATACATTCTGTTAAAGAAATCAGCTTTTCCCCCTATTTTAATTAGATGTTTTGGGTTTCAATTCCCATGATTTCTCCAGAACTAATTCCCCATCCATCTCTAGCAATTCTATCTTAAGCATTTTCTTAAATGATTAACAAATGAAAATATTGATTTCTAATCAATAGACCATCACCTTGGATCTTGAATAGATAGTTTACTAGAATGTTACTAGAACTGGCAACTACTGGAACTACTTAAAATCCATGCCAATTACTTTGTGGTACAGTAGGATGCCTCTGCAAACATTAGATGATTATGTAAGGTAATTTTATCATTGCTTTCCATCATGAATCTATTTCTGTTCTAAAATACCAAAAAACATGGTGTTAGTAGAAGAGAAGGTGAACTTGGTCAAACTATTGAAAAGAAAATAAATGTGAATAACATCAGCATCTTACTGCTATATGAAAATGTGTGAGAATATTCTCCAGTGTTCAAATTTTGTCTAAATAACATCATACAAAGGGATAATGGGGAGATCTCTTCCCTGTCTTTGTGAAGGGCTAGATGTCCATGTTTCAAGAAAGCTGAGAAATGTTTTGATTACAGTTTACATAGAGATATAAAAGTTTTCATTTAACATCTAACCTTCCTAAAACAAACTACCAGTGAAAGTCATCAACACTTTTTTTTGTTCGTCAGAGCAGTGTTTTATTGGTGTTATTAAACAGTGGAAAGGTACATTGAAACTTATCACCTTGGTTCTCTGTGATAATTACATAGATTAATTGGAATTTTAATCTGAAGTGTGATCTTTCCCTTTTTATAACTTATAGAAATATGTTGGTTTTCCTTAATTATGCACCTTAACAGGTTATTTGTTTTTTTGAAGGAATATTGCATTTTAAAGACAGAGTGCAGTTTATGTTTAATTATCTGAATCTATGCATCAAAATATCTTTATTTAAAGACTACATTATTTACTGAAGCTGCAGAATAGCGTTTATAATCCTAAATCTACTTTTTTTTGTTCACGATGATGATCAGTTTCTTTTATCTGATAAACAAGTGAATAAATAATATGTCTATAGTTTATAAGGGGAAAAAAACCATCTTGCTGCCTTTGCAATGTACAGGATTTTTGCTATTGTTCTCTGTAGTGGTAAATACAGCACTTGTAGAAATATTTTTATGTAGCTAGTGGGTTAGGGTTAGGGTTAGGGATAGGGATAGGGTTAGATATAGGGATAGGGATGGGGTTTATTTATTTATTTATTTATTATTCATGCTTCTAGACTGCCCCCTCTCCCAAAAGGGACTCGGGGCGGTGTACAGTCCATGCAAAATATATCAAAATACAATAAAAATTGAATATGTACAGTTGGAATGGAGGAGGTTAAAAATGGAATTAAAAGAACTGTACAAAGCAGTATATATAAATATAGGATTTTGAACCCCTAAAACACACACAATAAGTTAAAAACAATACCCCTAAAATAACCAGTTAATAGTACATTTGCCAGGAGGGACAATTGTAATTATGCCAGGCCTGCTAATCGGAACAGGTGAGTCTTCAATTTTTGCCGGAAGGAGCGGAGGTCAGTAGTGGTTCTAATGTCGGGGGGGAGGTCATTCCAGAGGGTTGGGCCCATCACAGAGAAGGCCCTACTCCTTGGTGTCGCCTGTTGGCATTGCCTAGTGGACGGCACCAGGAGAAGTCCCTCTCTGTGTGAGCGAATTGGCCGCAGGGATGTATGTGGGAGGATGCAATCCCGCAAGTAACTAGGTCCCGTGCCATGGAGCGCTTTAAAGATGGTAATCAGCACCTTGAAATGCACCCGAAAAACCACAGGTAGCCAGTGCAGCTCGCGCAGGAGAGGTGTTACGTGGGAGTACCTCGTACTCCCCATCACAGCCCGCGCGGCTGCGTTCTGAACTAACTGCAGTCTCTGGGCGCGTCCCAAGGGCAGACCCATGTAGGGTTAGTGTTAGGGTGACTATCCTTCTCCCTCCCAGGGACGTGCGGTCAGGGGAGGCAGGGGAGGCAGAGCCTCACCTCTCTTCATGAAATAATAGTATATAATATAATATTATATAATATTATATATATATATATATATATATATATATATATATATATATATATATATATATATATATATATATATATATATATATATATATATATACACACATGTATACATATATATAAATAATAATAATAATAATAATAATAATAATAATATATTATATTATATACATCCGTCCGGCCGCGCCCAGGAGCTGCGGAGGCAGAAATGTTGTCGGCGCTCCCGGATGACGAAGCCACGAAAGCGACTGGGGAACGACGAGAACCTTCCTGCCTCTGCTGGATTTCGTGCGCTCCTCGCGACTGCAATATGCAGTCGTGAGGAGCATGCAAAGTCCAGCAGAGGCAGGAAGGTTCTCGTCGTTCCCCAGTCGCTTTCAAGGACTGCGGAGCGCGAGCCGGCAGAGCACGCTCAGGAAGGCGGGGAATGGGATCACGTGTGCTGGAGGCTGAGGCAGCCTCAGCCTCCAACACACGTGGTCCCATTCCCCGCCTTCCTGATGATGTCACCAGCCTCACCAGCCATAAACCTCACCGCACGTCACTGCTCCCTCCAATAGAAAACACAAAATTTTTTGCAAGAAAATAATTCAAATATGAAGCAGAAATCAAAGATCCCTTAGAACTAGGACAGGGCAATCTTCATATCACAACGTTCCTTACTTTTACAGAACCTTTAAAAAAAAAAATCAGAATAGAGCTAGACGGTACCTTGGAGGTCTTCTAGTCCAGCCCCCTGCTCAAGCAGGATATCCTATATCTGTCCTTCTACAACTTTCTCTATTAATCAGTTATTTTTGCTCAGCTTTGAAAAGACAAGCGCTGTATTGGAATGTAGGGGGGAAATCCAGAATTTTAGGTAAGTGGAGTGATAGGCAGGGATGCGATTCAGCCAGTTTGGGCTGGTTTGGGTGAACCAGATGTTAATTTTAATCTGGTTCGCCGAACCGGTAATTGCAAAGACTGGCTGACCCTGCTTACCCTACCTCACCCCTCCCAGGAGTCTTCACGTAGTCTGTTTTGGATGCCAGGTACATGCAGGGCCCATGTGCAGGCTCTGGGAGGCCGAAAAACGGGCCTACTGGAAGTACCAGAAGTCCAAAATGGGCCTGTTTCCAACTTCGGAAGGACTTCTGGAGCCTGGGGAAGGACATTTTCCCCCTCCCAGAGGCTCAATGAAAGTCTCCAGAGCCTGGGGAGGTCAAAAATGCCCCCACCCTAGTTGGTGTATGAAGCCAACTAGGCCACGTCCCCAGAGCCACACCCACCAGCAACCAGGCAGAGAACCAGTTGCTAAAAAATTTCACTCCCACCCCTGGTGATAGGTTATTGTTCTGACTCCCCCTCCATGCCTGTGAATAAACCAGAACACTGGCTTGGCTGTTTGCCACTGTTTAATTACTGAGATAATGAATTCTTTGGCTGAGGGAGGGCCCAGACAACTCAAGTTCAATGGAGCAACCCAGATAATTCAAAGGAAGCAACGCAGATAGTCCAAACAAACAGACACGGCTAGAATACACAGATAGATTTTCTTAACTACTAATTCGAATGGTTGTTTCCTGCAAATGTCCCCTCCCAACGCCCACCTATAATCTCTCTTAGGAAGGGCAAATCCACAACCACCTGTGCTTAATCATCTTCTGTGAGTCTGCCTACGGAGTTTCTGCTTCCGTTTCTCGGCCCTTCTCAATCTAGCATCAGGGACAAACTGCCCTTGATTCTCCCCACTGCTCCATGCCTCAGGCGCCTCCTGGTGGCCAACCATCCTCTCTGGTCCCTGCTCTGAGTCTAAACCTTGCACAGGGTCCTCCACATCGTCCAGGGCAGACTCATATGGTTCCTCGCTATCCGAGTCCATCAGCAGCTCAACCGGATCCTGCTGGGCCACAACAGGTTATGAATTCCAGCAGCTTTCTTTTTTTCATCAATGATTGCAAACACTTGCAATTCTAAGAACATTAGATCCAATAAATAGAGAATGTGAGGTTGATAAGCTCTAAAAAATAATTCTTAGATTGTTAGCATGATTCACCAAGTTTGTCCTTGACATCACAAAGTAAAGGCTGATGTTTCTTCAAGTCAATTTCCTATTTTTTAAAAGAAAATCAGAATAAATAAAACACTTTCATTTAGAACTCTGACAATAAATACAAATTAAAAATATCCAAAGTATATATTTAGTTTCTAAGAATATATGTTGAATTTATCTTCTTCAGAAATTAGGTTTTTTTCCCCAAAATAAACATTTCTAAACCAATTTTATGTAATGCATGAATTCTGATAGATATTTTGAGTATGATAAACAGTATAATGTGTTTTACTAAATATGAAATATATGTATTGATCTATATATTCATCTAGGAGATAACTATTAGATAACTTAGCATTGGAATGTGCAAAGAACAATGAAGTCGCTTCATTGATCTAAATCCAGTATCTCTTTTTAAAAACTCTGTTCTCTTAAACAATTTTTCTGACTTTCTTGCAACTCATTTTTAGAGATAAGAAGGATCAACAAAAAAAAAATGGAAGGAAAAATAAATAACAACAACAATAATAAAAACTCTGGGAAGCATAAGGAAAAAATCCTGATTTTTTTCTTTCTTCACTCTAGGCAAAATTTAATATTAAGGGAAGCCATTAATTTCATACTAGTTATCTTTATTTTATAATTTATTTTAACACTTTGTTTTATGTAGTCTCCTGAGTGGAAAGGTAGTATTTAAAATGAAGAAATAAATTAATTTTCAGGGAAATTAGACAGCCTATTCAATCAGCCTGCATGAATGGCTCTATGCTTCCCCAGGTGAAAAAGTTAGCACACTATTTTCATAATAGTGAACAGCAGTATAAACTACAATCTCACATATTCCAAAGTCTAATTCCAATGTCTTTTAAACATTCATAAAATGGTCTCATTGTATTGATTTGCATTTAGGAACTGAACACCAGGACCAAAATAACGAGCCATTGTTTAAATAGCTTTTGATTTCCCACAGAAACTCCTGTCAATGAGAACTATTCATCAGTGGAACAGCTTGCCTCCAGAACTTATGGGTTCTTCATCGCTGGATATTTCAAGAAGAGATTGGACAGTCATTAATCCAGGATAGAATAAAGTCTCCTGCTCAAGCAGGGGTTGCACTAGAAGAGCTCCAAAGTCCCTTCCTAAAGTAGAATAAAATATGAATTAAAATATAAGAATGAAGATGTGGCATAAAAGGGACAGTTAGAAGCTTGCTTAAAGGGACAGGGAAATGTAATCAGCCTTCAACCACAACATGTTCCAGCAAATGTCCCTATGTCAAAAGTCCAAAAGCACAAGGTTCAATTAAAGTTCGTTAATGGCACGTAGTCCATACCTGTAACAAAAGGAGAAGTAAGACCCCCATCTACTTATAAGGCTTTCCCCCCAAAATAACCAATGAGAAATGAGTTAAGTATTTCTGTGTTTTTTGAGAATGTATAAGAACGCGTGCTTCGATAATGAAGGTTGTTCAGAATTTGCAATGTTAGCCATGGGCTAACTTTCTGAACCTGGCTGCCAAATAAACTCTTCCTGTATCCTGAGAAGTCTAAAGCCTGTCATTTTCTGCAACATTCCAACTCTTACTCTTATGTCCGTGAGGGCAAACCTATGGCACGTGTGCCAGAAGTGGCATGCAAAACCCTCACTGTGGGCATGTGCACCATCTCCAACTGCTCTTCTGGATTCCGGCATGTACATGCGCGCTAGCCAGCTAGTGTTTGTGGGCCCTGGAACACTGGAAAAAAAGCCTGAAAACAGCTTGAAAATGGCAAAAAGAAAAAAAAACCCAGCCAAAAAACCAAGCCATTTTCCGTGCTGTTTTGGGGGCGTATTTTGGGCCATTTTCGGGGCTGTTTTCAGGGTGGTGTTTTTGGACCATTTTTGGCCTGAAAAATGGCTTGAAAACAGGTCACAAAAATGGCCAAAATGGTCAAAAAACCAGGCATGTGTGCGCCAGCCAGCTGGTCTTTGGGTTTCTGGTTCTCTGGTGTGCGCATGCACACACATGTATGTGCATGCACGCACATTCCAGTTTGGACACTTGGTGCCAAAAAAGGTTCACCATCACTGTTCTTTTTTTTTTATTAAACAAAAAAGACCACACAAAAACATTCTTCATTACATCTTCCAGAAAGCATGTCGATTGGTGACAAATAAATTTCGTGCATTACTACAATCATTCTTTATACTTCATTCATATTGAATTGTACATTTTAAATCAAAAATCTTTATACCATCAATATACCATCATTCTCATTTAACTATATTTGTTTAAACGTGCTTTTGTCTAGAATCATTTATATTTATATTATAATAAATCTATACAAAAATTTATTGCTAGAATTTATAAGTACCCAGGAGAGATTACACCTTTATAACAAAATCTAAACAAAAAATATTAATAAAATTAATAAATCTTTTCCCCAGGTCCCATATTATAGTTTATATCCAAATTGTTTTCACCAGTTAGAGTTATTATTTCATTATTATTGTCATGAAACACTATCACTGTTCTATGTTATTCTATGTTTCAGTGTTTCTATCAACAGTTCCCTCAAGCATGAAAGTACTTCCTCTAAACATGGATATGTCATCTTAAGTATTACAAGTGGTGCAATGATTTTATTAGGAATGAGATTAAATAGATTAAACAGATGCAAAAAAAAAACCACTAATGTAACAATATATTAAAAGTAAATTAAAAAATGCAACATACCCAGCTCCCCCCCTCCCACAAAAAGTAGGAAAAGGAAACTTCTTTCTATCCCCTGCAAGAAAATTCAACATTAACTATTTAAAGCTGTCTCTTAAAATACGATATATGTATCTGTGTTTCATTTTCCAAAAACCCATCTGTAAAGCCTTATCAATTAGCAAAGGTCCAATGAAAGTTAGCAGAAGTATCTAACATAGATATATATATTTCCATTTCCGTTTAAAGTCTAATCCCTTTAATGCCTCACAATAATAAGCAAAATCTAATCTCAATTAGCAATTAAACATTACTAAGATTAAAACTCATTAAGCATTTCCAGAGAGAGTAATCATTCAATTATATATCAAATGTACGCATATAGATACTACAAATCAACCCATTACCCCCAAAAGTATAATTCCAAATAAAAAACATCATTAAACAGTTTCAAAAATAACAACCATTACTATAAAACTCCCTTGTTTATATACCGTATTTTTCGGAATATAAATATATACACCGCACCTAAATTTACAGGAGGAAAACAAGAAAAAAAAATAGTTTTTGGTCCCGGTTGTTGAGTTCTCGCCCTTCCCGGCCCTCAGAAGCACTCGGCAGTGCTTCGCAGGCCCTTTTTTTGACAAAAATGGGCCCATTTTCACTCAAAACAGGCTCATTTTTGGGCTCCCAAGCCCTTTGTTTTCAGCCTCCCAGCTCCCAGAAGCACTCTGCAGTGTTCCACATGGCTTGTTTTCACACAAAATGTGCTCATTTTTGGCCTGCAGAGTGCTTCTGGGGGCCAGGGAGGGTGAAAACATGACACACGGAGGGTTTGGGAGGCCAAAAATACTTGTACTTGGTCTGTAAGATGCACCTAAATTTTCACCCACTTTTAGGGGGAGGGGAGAAGGTGCGTCTTATACTCCAAAAAATACAGGTATATAAAAAGTGATATCATAGGTATTACACACTAGACCATTACACTCAAAATGTCTATTAACAACACCAAACAATACAAACCCATTGTTTAATCTTAACCAAACAAACCAATATTGCTTTTTTCTAGTCTTCCTTCCAACAAGTTCCATATATCCAATTGCAACATCTGATTTCTTCTCTTATCTCTATCTCTTCTCTCAAAGATCTATCATCTGATCAAAGTCCACTTGTACTTGCAGTGTAGCTTCTCCAGCAAATCTCTCACATTTCAATTTTTAAAAATAATCCACCTGATTCTTTTGGTATTTTACAGAATAAAATACTTCATTTTCTATGGATTATAATTTTAGAGTCCTCTATAATTGCCTTTTTAAAATTTTGGTCTAAGGAGCTTGAGCCTCTTCCAATACTTTTGGACCCAAAATAGAGTTACCTAATTCACAGTGTTCTTGAGTCCATGGGTTGTGATTTTTCTTTAATTCATCCATCTGGTATTTTATAATGCGAGTCTTGAAAGCCTTCTTATCAGCAATTTATAAACACAGACACTTTTTTCTACAGGAGAAGATGTTTTAGTTGACTTCCACATATTTCTTGAAATCAATTTCATCCTAATTCTTAATATTTTAAAACCAAAAAAGCCCACTACGTTCTTCTTTTGCTGTATATTACAAAAAATTAAAATCTTACAGAGCTGGAAACATATATAAGCCACAGGCTCTCCTCCTTTGTTAACTCCTCCTGTGTTACAACCCCCTGGGCATACCAGGGGTTGTAACACAAATACATACCTATTTCCCTGGCTCAGCTGATAAAAGGAGGAGAGCCTGTGGCTTAGTGGCTAAGACTCCTGCCTAATATGTAATACAGTCCAGGTTTGAATCCCAGTAAGGGTATGGCTAGCTGATGAGAGCTAAATAGCTTGAAATGGATCTATACTAGTCTCCCTTTATTTATTTATCAGCACAAAATACAACACAAATATATATGTGTTATATATGTTTATATAACATATAAGGATTAAAGAGGGAGTCACCAAGTGATTACCAATCTTGTAAGTTCCGATGGCTTTTCAATCTTGAAGAGGTAATAAAAAGAAAATTAAACACCAAGGTGACAAAAAGTGAGGCTTGGTCAAACATTGAGTTCTTTAAAAAAGGATATATTAATGACTTGTAGCACAATGAAATCCACAATTTCCAGCTGATGTGTCTTCCTCCAGAGAAAATTATCACATGTCTGGATCTCACATCCAGCTTCCTACAATGTCCTCCACAAAACACAGATTTTGGAAAAGATGCTTTACCTATATTGAATACAAACAGGAGCTACATGAGGATCCCTAACATTGAATGTTTCATTTGCCTTTAGAATTGAAGTGCCACACAGCCTTAGGAATTAAAAGTCTTTTATGAATTCAATTAAAATGTATTCAAATTTAATTTTCATTTTATGCAAGCCTCCCCTGTTTCTTTGTCTTGGACCTTTATGTTTTTTACAGTCTTGCTTCTGGCATGCAGTCAAAAACCAATTGTGCCTCTTGGCCCAATTCCATCAATTGTGGAATTGAACAATGTGTGGGTTCAGGAGAAAAGTGTGGCCAAAGTACAACATCCTCTTCCCTTCTACTCTCTCAGATCATGATCCACCTCAATCTTTTTCTTTCCATGCAATAAGCTTTGGTTTAGAGAAACTTTCTTGGATGATTAAAAAAAAAGCCAAAAGTTTTTTCTCAGGAATTATATTATAATTTATAGGAACCTACAATGTTTTTTTCCCAAATTGTGAGTGTTCTGTCCTCACTACACATTAGTCTGTGTGCAGCTTGACATGCAGTTAAACCACACCTATCCTCCAATTAAACAGACCGTGTGCATAGATCTGAATGCTTTATTGAAAGAACAGGATATGGTGAAACTGGGGAAAATAGGAATACATACAATGAGAACCAACACAAGATAGGTAGTATTGGGTTACTGCTGAACATAAGAATTAATAAATACAAGCAATCTAAATGTCACCAGTGATGCTCTGTGTGTGGGATGTGGGTTTGTCCTTGGAGGGGTTGGGTCAGTGTCAAACAATATAATTGGTATTTGTCTCTCCAGCCAATAGATGGGGCTAGAGAGCAACAACTGTATATAAAGATTGTATGTTGGGCATGTTCGCCCCTCAGGTCACTAGATGGGGTTAGAGAGCAACAACGCTACATAAAGGTACTTTGGGACATGACATTGGGCACCCTTGGCAAATTGTCCAGGGCTATCATTGAATGGTGGCTATTTATGGAATAGCTGATGTGGAGAAAAGTGACATGTTCATTTGATTGTGTTGTTTTTTTCACCCATAAAGGTAAGTTTATTATTTATCCTTTTGAAGTGTGTTGATTTTGCAACAAGACTCTCTCAAAGCAGACTTTTTGGCAGGAAAAAGCACCCCGGGGCTTTTTCAATAAAAATTACAGGTTCAGAAGACTGTATTCATAATCAATGGATGACTTCATAACAGAAATTGAGAGAGGTATTGAACAGGTGGTTTTCTGTAGAAGTACCTCTTTTCTAGTTTAAAATAATGACGGTACCCCTTAAAAAAGAAAAATGGACTTGGAAAAATATTTTAAGGGAATAATGCATGAAAATGAAAAAGAAAACCTTAGGTGGGAGAGAAGATCAAGATTTGTAACAGCGGGATCCTGGATAGTGAACCTTGCATCCAGTAGAGATCTCAGGAAGCAATCTAATTTTGCAAGCTTGAAGGAGTCAGATGTAGAGTGCTGCTGAAGCACACGGCTAGATGAAGAAAGAAAGAAAGAAAGAAAGAAAGAAAGAAAGAAAGAAAGAAAGAAGGAAGGAAGGAAGGAAGGAAGGAAGGAAGGAAGGAAGGAAGGAAGGAAGGAAAGAAAGAAAGAAAGAAAGAAAGAAAGAAAGAAAGAAAGAAAGAAAGAAAGAGGGAGGACATTATAGATAGTTGTGAGGGATCAGGCTAATTTAAGAGGCATGAGAAACGCCAACATATGGTAATTCAAAGAAATATGGCCTTGCAGATGGTGTGCACTTCAGGATACTTTTTGAAATATTCTGAACAACTTTAAAAAATGAAGCGTAAAGGACAGAGTTCAACAAATTTCTATTTAATAATGATCTAAGGCTAAATCTTTGCAAAAAAAAAATAGAGAATATGAGTAGGATGATAATACAAAGGAAATTAATAAAAGTTAATTATCTGCATTTGGTAATTACCTATCATTTGTCAGAGAGTTTGTGGCTCCTTTTTCAACACCGTTGTATAGCTTTACAGTAATCATACACATGCATAATTTTGTCAAACTGATTTATGAATTTTTTTGTTTTAGTAATTGGAAGCCTGGATCTTAACACAGTTTTTCAAAAGCATTGTCTATATGCACCAGGCTACATCAGAAAAACCTACGTGGGCAAACAACCCAAAGCACTAGTACAAAAGGTCATGCTATATCCATGTCACATCCTTAAACGTAATTATACTTTCTGTATCTGAATTTGAAAAACACATAACTGGTGTATTGCAATCTAGTTAGAAATTTGCAGGCGGGGGAGGGGGCACTGAAATAAAGGAGGACACCGTTTTTGGAAAGATGTGACTACCGTATTTTTCGGAGTATAAGACACACTTTTTCCCTCAAAAAAGAGGCTGAAAATCTGGGTGCATCTTCTATACTGAATGCAACATTTTGGGCCTCCTGAAACCAGACCCCCTTCACCAAAATGGCCGTGCAGAGCCTTTAAGAGGCTTACAGAGTGCTCCTGGGGTCTGGAAAGGGCAGAAATGAGCGAAAAACGAGACATTTAATGCTCAATTTTGTCACCCTAGCCCCCAGGAGCACTCTATAAGCCTCCTAAGCATGCCCTTTTTTTTGACAAAAATGGGCCTGTTTTTGCGAAAAATGGGCCGTTTTTGGGAGGAGTGCAGAGTGCAAAAACTTTTTTTTTAATTTGCCTCTTCAAAATCTTGGTGCATCTTATATTCCAGTGTGGCTTATACTCCAAAAAATATGGTAATGTACTCCAATATTTATTTATATATTTGTTTTCCGCCCATCATTCTTCGAGGCACGTCTGGGTGACTTACAGCATTAAATGCAGCTTCCCCAATCTGAGAACTTGATTTTGGAATACTAAAATCCAGCCCTAATGACTTTCAACCAGGAGTGAACTTCAATAGGTTTTTAACAGGTTTTGACAGGTTCTGGAGAACCAGTAGTGGAAATTTTGAGCAGTTCGGAGAATGGGCAAATGTCACTTCTGGCTGGCCCCAGAGTGGGGTGAGAATGGAGATTTTGCAGTATCCTTCCCCTGCCACACCCACCGAGCCATGCCTAAAGAACCGGTAGTAATAAATTTTGAATTTCACCACTGCTTTCAACCAATGGGTTTGGAATTATGGTACGTGGTGGTCCGTACTTCTGGAAACATCTGGCTGAAGATCTTCTATTATGAAACAGAAGGTGGGCACATTGAAGTCATGTGCAAGATAGCTTGGTGCTGCAAAGACAGCATAATATTTCTTCATGAGATATAGAGATGATACGGCTTGCCTTGCAGCCTCCCTGAGGTTTCAACCAGACCTTGTTGACAAAGGCTTCTTCACCCACACAAAAGCAGCTTCTTAGAAGCTGAGTGGAAGTGTAAGAAGAACTTCTGGGTAAGTACTGACCCAACTATCAAGAGGATGTAAGTCAAAGAGATGAAGTTAAGTAAAATGGCTGCTTTGATTCATGGTAAGAAAGAAAAGACCACAAATTGCACCATAATTTTGCATCTGGAAGTAACAGTATTGAAAAGATCATTTATTAAATAAGATGTTCAGCCTTAAGAAAACATACAGCATATCTAAAAATACAGTATATGGACATCCTTTTTCACGTGATTCAAATATGAACACTGGAAACAATAGAAACTTTATCGATTTGTCTTATTGGGGATCTTTAGGAGAAACCCAGGTGAAAATCATCACTTGAATCCTTATTAATTTGATATAAATATGTGATTCACAAATAATTAGCCTACCTGTGTTTTCTGAATTAAAAGGGGAAATTCATCTAAATTTGTTTGAGAATGATAAGAATCCTTTTGGCTTAATAAAAAGTGTTTCTTATTGGTTTCCAAAGTTTTCGATTTCAGTCAGTAATGGAGTAAGAGTAAATAGTGTTTGGTGAGATGATTAGCGAGGATGATTGATACCCCCACTGGGTTGTGTGAGTTTGTTTCTTTTACATTCTTGTCCAGTTTTACTATCTTTGCTATCTTTTGCTCCTTTTTGGTTCATTATTTATTTTTCTCTCTCTTGTTTTTACTGTTATTTGGTTGTCAACTGCCTAGAGTTATTGGTAACCACAATTGAGACTTGCAACTTGGTCATTAATTGAACCAGTCACTAAATAGAATTGCATCTGTGCCTAGGCTCATCCTTTGACTTCCTTTTGCTTTATAAGAAAATCATAAATATAAAGGCTAGTCGTAATGTTGGAGGTAGATAGACAAACAAAGAAACATATCACACAAAACACACTCAAAACTGTAGAAATGGTCGTCGGTTTTAGGAGAAACCCTAATATACTACCATTTCTTACAATACTAGACAACACACTATCAACAGTAGAGACCTTCAAGTTTCTAGGTTGTATCATACTTCAGGACTTAAAATGGACACCTAAATGTCATCCAAAAAGCACAACAATGTTCTTTCTGTGCCAACTCAGAAAGCTCAAACTGTCCAAGGAGCTGCTGATACAGTTCTACAGAGGAATTATTGAGTCTGTCATCTACACCTCTATAACTGTCTGGATTGGCTCTGCAAACAAACAAGACAGAAACAGACTTCAGGGGATAATTAGAACTGCAGAAAAAAAAACAACAACCTGTATACTGCACGAGTAAAAAAGAGGGCTGTGAAAATATCTACAGACCCCTCACACCTTGGTCATAAATTGTTTCAACTTCTCTCTTCAAAATGGCATTATAGAGCACTGCATACCAGAGCAACTAGACACAAGGACAATTTTTCTCCACATACCATCACTCTGCTAAACAACTAATTCCCACAACTATGTCAAACTGTTTACTCATCCTTCTTATTACCTATCTCCTTCTACTAATGACTATAACCTTGTTGCTTGCATCTTTACAATGTATATTGTTTTATTTAGTTTCCTAGTATGATTTGATTGCTTATTTAGTATCCTATGACTATCACTAAGTGTTCTATCTTATGATTCCTGATAAATGTATTTTTTTATGTACACTGAGAGCTTATGCACTGAAGACAAATTCCTTGTGTGTCCAATCACACTTGGCCAATAAAGAATTCTAATTCTAATTTATTGTGTTGCTTATACATCTGATTGATTTCTTAAGTAACTTAGAAAAAAAATTTGTGAACAAAAATGATGGACCGTGGTTTTTTTGCCAAACTATTATTTTTGACGTTATCAGAATAGAACATAGAGCATAGAATGAAACACTCACACCTGACCCATCACAAGACCATCACTTGATGCATCGCAAGATCTACTGATCACACAAAACCCTGATAAACAGAAGGACACCAACATTGACATCTCCTAAACTCCATTGAAGATGTTACCTAGCCTTGATAATGAAACATTCAGAAGCCAACCCACAAGCATAGAGAATGAACCTTCACCCTCATGATCATATCTAATTGGAATTAAGCTGCCAATATAAGTACACAACAAATTTGGAAGTCAGATTTCTAGAGTAATACTGACATTTTTTTCCTTTAGCAATTGCTTAATTAATTTCAACTCTTGTCACTGGAGCTAGGTCTTCAGGTAATAGCTATCTGTGAAGACCGAGGGCTGACCAGAAGGAAATATTTGAAGTGACTAATGATGTGGTTAGCACTGATGCTGAAAATTGTGCACCCCTAAATTAATGTCATATACTTTGGAGTATACAGTTCATGGTACTCTAACTCAGTGTTCATAGTTCAGTTATCAAAGATCAGTGACCTATCACTGGATCGTCTTACCTTCATATCTCAGACATCAACATAATTAAAGTTGCCCATTTGCTTGAAGTGATTACTCTTTTCATTATCTTGACAATTTCATTATCAAACTAGGTGGAATAAAATATTTATTAAAAAAAGAAGAAGAAAAAGATGAGCTATTGTACAGCTCAGGGGATATCATTATATTTTTGGACTCAAATTATTATAATTAAGATCCATAATAATAGAATACCAATTCAGAACCTGACTAGCAATACTCTCTCTCTTTTTCAACAAATGACACAAAGATAATTCATCTATTTCAGTATATAAAGTCTTAAATTTATGGGGGCTCTATGCTCTACTTCTACACATAAAAGGTAAAGGCTCCCCTCGTGTAGGTTTCAGAAATCCATCACGCAGTTTGTGTCCAAAATATCTGTCTGCCTTTCGCAGAGTTTATTTGGTTTTATAAAGTTTTTACAAGCAAAGCACAGAGCAACAACACATTACTTTCGGTTTTACTCCCCCCCCCAATCTTCCCTAGTGAATCAAGAATACTATTCAGGCCAAGGTTACCTCATGCCTTTGCTCTGGTGAATTAATGAGCTAAAGATAACAGACTGTGCATCACCTTTCCTTTATTCCTGCATTTGGTTTTGCTAATTAGGTGAGCTTGTAGGCTTCCAAGATAAACAGCCACTGAGATCATGGTAGTTTCTATGCATGTCTGTATGTAAGCCTTACCTCTCATTCCTACACCCTCGCACATATGTGCTAGTTGCTTCAGGAAGTTGGGCTGTTTCAGGGGTGGGACATGCCACACACATGTGCTATGCATGCATGCACAGTATTAAAAAATGCTTAGGTTCTTGTAGCCCGCTTAAAGGTAAAGGTAAAGGTTTCCCCCACATGTGTGCTAGTCGTTTCTGGCTCTAGGGGGCAGCGCTCATCTCCATTTCAGAGCCAAAGAGCCAACGCTGTCTGAAGACTTCTCTGTGGTCATGTGACCAGCATGACTAAATGCCGAAGGCGCACGGAATGCTGTTGTCTTCGCACCAAAAATGGTTCCTATTTTTCTACTTGCATTTTTACATGCTTTTGAACTGCTAGGTTGGCAGAAGCTGGGACAAGTAACGGGAGCTCACTCCGTTATGCGGCGCTGGGGATTCGAACCACCAAACTGCTGACCTTTCTGATCGACAAGCTCAGTGTCTTAGCCACTAAGCCACTGCATCCCTTCTTTTACATATAGGTACATGTCTTAGATATATTTCAAATATTTTGAGTTGAGTGATTTGCCTCAAGGGGAATCTCTATACACTATATGTATTGGAAAAGTGGGAACAACTTCTGTGATAGCTTTCTTGTCCTTTCTTTTGTCCTTTTCTAGCCTTCAACATCCTCTGGCAGCAGCAGCAAGCCTATAAAACACATGATTGGGGAAAGATGATTTTCTGGCTGCCTCAAATCCAGGAATGCACAAGGTGATTTGGAGGTTAGGGGAAAAAAAACATTTTCTTTTCATATAAATGAAATGATTCACCACAATGCAACCAATGGGCTCTGTGAATATCACAACCTGGTTTTTATGCTCCACGCATAACCCACTGGGAACTTTAGAATAGAATTCTTTATTGGCCAAGTGTGATTGGACACACAAGGAATTTGTCTTTGGTGCATATGCTCTCAGTGTACCTAAAAACACAAGATACATTCGTCAAGAATCATAAGGTAGAGCACTTAATGATAGCCATAGGGTACAAATAAGCAATCTGGAAACAATAAGGATACAAGCAAAAAGTTACAGTCCTGCAGTAATAAGTGGGAGGAGGTGGGTGATAGGAATGATGAGAAGACTAATAGTAATAGTAATGCAGCCTTAATGAATAGTTTGACAGTGGTGAGGGAATTATTTGTTTAGCAGAGTGATGGCATTTGGGGGGAAAAATCTGTTCTTGTTTCTAGTTGTCTTGATGTGCAGTGCTCTATAGCATCATTTTGAGGATAGGAGTTGAAACAATTTATGTCCATGATGCGAGGGGTCTGTAAATATTTTCACAGCCCTCTTTTTGACTCGTGCAGTGTACAGGTCCTCAATGGAAGGCAGGTTGGTAGTAGTTGTTTTTTCTGCAGTTCTAATTATCCCCTGAAATCTCTGTCTGTCTTGTTGGATTGCAGAACCCATATTTCTCATAAAGCATAAATTCTTCACTCTTCCCGAATTGTTTTTTCTGCAGTTCTGATTATCTTGTGAAGTCTGTGTCTGTCTTGTTGGGTTGTAAAACCAAACCAGACCGTTATGGAGGTTTACAATCTTACTGAAGGTAAAAAAGAGAAGGCAGATAGGCAGAAGAAGAGAGAGCTAGGATGGTAATATTATCAAACGTCTCCATAATCATTACTATTTACCATCTACTACAGAGTGTGGTGGTGGGTAAAGAACATATTTCTCATAGGTTATGAATATTGACATTATGCATATTGCAAAGAGAAACAAAACAGCTAAGGCTGCTATTGCTATGACTGGGCATCAAGGGCTGTAGCTGAACTATTGTTATGGTCAGTTAAATGTTATATTCATATATAAATATTATATGTTTCTTAGTGTGCCTATATGTCTGAGAGTGACAATTACAGAAGTCATTTGCATGACTTTTGGCTAGTCACTCTCTTTCAGCCCTGGGAAGAAGGTGATGGGAAATCATGTTTGATAATGATGAAGAAACTGCATAGACTTGTCCATCTAGTCATTGGAAGTCAAGCTTCACTTAGATGTTACAAATGCTACAGTCCAGCATCATGATTATGTTAACAAGGGTTTGGTTCTCATGTGCCCATGCAAAGTCTTTTGGTAATGAAAGAATCAATCACATTAGAAAAAGAATAAACAGGAAAGGAAGGGAAAGAAAAAAGGGAGGGAGGAAGGCAGGAAAGAAGGCAGGCAGGCAGGCAGGCAGGCAGGCAGGCAGGCAGGCAGGAAGGAAGGAAGGAAGGAAGGAAGGAAGGAAGGAAGGAAGGGAAAGAACTTGGTTCTCAGGACTAAGATGTAGAAGATGTATGAATCAATGGTATTTTCTAAATTGTCTTCTTCAGTGATCACCAGGAAATATTGCCAGAGACTCTACTACAATAAAGAAATGTTGAATGAGATGACACAAATTGGAACTCTAAAAGAATATGTATGAGACAGCTCCAGCTATTTATCCCATCATCAATGCTGAAAATCTTCTCCAAGTCAAATGTAGTTCTAAGCACAGGATACATTGATTTATACAACAAAGCCTTAGTGGGGAATGTGTATAGTTTATTTTATTGCAATGGCAATTGGGAGTAGGATAAATAAACATTAATCAAAAGATAAATGAATGAATGATAAAGCTCTTCATTTCATATGACTGCCAATGCTGAATAGCAGTTGAAAGTAATGGGCCTTTTTGGAATATGGAATAATGTATTTTGATAGGAAGCTCTCTTATGAAGTACAATAAAAATCAATATATAGATTTTCTGTTTAATTTCTCTATTTGCTTTTTGTAATTTTCCTCCTGAGGCTCATATCAACATGTCTAAACAGTTTTATTCTGAGTGTCTTATATGCTAATTGTGCTGCCTTCATAATCCATTGTTCAGTGCAATATTATCTTTAAAGTGATCTAATTCAAATGCATTAACTCATTCTGAGCTTGTCCGGGTTTCTTTTTTTTTTTAATGGAAGGAAAATGAGGAAGAAAGAAGCGAGAAAACATCTTTACAATTAAACAAATAATAGATGTTTGTATTCATAACGGTCTTCAAATTGGCACATTAATTTAATGGAAAATGTAAGCTTCCTAAAATGCATCATCTCCAATTACAAACAGTCAAAGCTCTTCGCTTACTTGGTTTTAGCAAAAGAAGAGACTAATGGAAGGGAAAGCAATAGATATGGGTAGCATGAGAAGTCAAGTGGTACATATCAAGGTGTTTGTTTTGGGTTTTTTTTGCTGCTCAATCTCTTTCCCTTTTAATGTCCCACTTATCTCAACTTCAATGAATGTTATACTTAAGAGCTGCTCATGTTTTTCCCATTAGAATCACATATGCAGGAAGATGATTTTGTCCATCACAACAATGCTAAATTCTCCTCCTCCTTTTCTTCATCTCAGGGTTGAAATTCAAAACTTTTCCCTAACTGCTCTGTGGGTGTGACTTGGTGGGCATGGCTTGGTGGTCATGTGACTGGGTGGGCATGGCCAAGTTGACATCATCTCTTTGCCCTAATGACCTACAAAAAGAAAATATGCCAATTATTATACACAAAATAATAAAAGAGGTACACAAATACTTACATAAGAGCAATAAGATGCTTATTGCTCTGATGTAAGTATTTGTGTACCTCTTTTATTGTTTTGTGTGTAATGATTGGTATATCTTCTTTTTGAATTTCATCCCTGATCTATCTACTTGCTTTCCCCAACCTGGTACTTTCCTGTTTGTTATTAAACTCCATGTCCCAGCATCCTCATAACCTCAGGGTTAATGGGAGTTTCTGTCTGCCTAATAAAGTAGACAAGAGCTGATAGCTGGATAGAGTTTGTTTTCCTGTTTAATAAGACTCTTATCTGTGATTAGTATGTATATGTATGAATACATATTATATACATAGGAAAATTATGAAATTGTGTCTCCAAGGGTAGACTATAGCTGAGTCAGCTCAAAATTGCCACCAATATTTTGGGTCTTTCCTTCAAGACAGAAGTTTCCAAACCTGGCAACTTTAAGATTTGTGGACTTCAACTCCTAGAATTCCCCAGCCAGCATGGGAGAGGGCGTGGGTGGGGCCAACCAGGGGCAATTTTTACGGGCTCTGCAAACCGATTCAAATTGTCCCCATCACCTCTCCCAAGCTGGACCGAGGTGGTTGAATTTCACCCCTGCCTTTCACCCAAATAGATTGTCACATACACCTGAATACACCCATCAGGCAGAATAGAATAGTGTCATCCAATAATTCATCAGGCTATTTAAACTCTTTATATCCCAAAGCTGAATAAGCCTCAGACCTCCAAACTTGTACAAGACACGAGTTAAAATGTACAATTAATATCCTTGAATAGGTTCTGCAAGGAGAAAACAATTATGAAGTATCTCGCCACACTAATCATTTGGCAAGGTGGTGTGTTTTTGATGAAACACCTTCAAATGAAAAGTGCTTTTGTATTACCTACGTTGACACTTGGGAATATCACCAATTGCTTTTATGTTTGGACCGGACACATCAAAGCACCCACAGACATGTGTGGGTGGGTGTCTAGTCAGAACACACAGCTGTGCAAAATGTTGGGAAATTTTATTTCGAGGCAATTTGATTGAATCTCTAAATCAAATTGAAAAGTCAAATCAGATCAGCAAATTGAATCCGTTGTCTTCCAATCCATTTAGACACCTCTGCATGTCTGTATTTTTCTGAACTGAAAAATATAGATTTGACAATTAGATTTGACTCAAAAATGACCAGGCATCAATTTCAAGTTGCTACCCTGAAGTCCAAACTAGATATTACATTAAATGTTGGGCTCCTATTAGGTGTTAAAACATATTTCTAGTTCTCTTGCTGTCTTCTATAATGTCAAAAAAAACCCCTTCATGTCTTTGTAGTCTCATGGTCAATATTCTCCTGTAAACTACTTTCTAACAATAAGAGGTGTGGGAAAGATGACATTGATAAATTAGTTAATTTCTAAGATAATTTCTATCTTGTAAAATCACTCTATTTGCAAAGGCCAATGTTTGCTGTGCTTGTTATTTGTTGTTTTAAAAATGCACAATTGACTTAACTGACGTGTGTTATGGACAGGGTAAACCGTAATTTGATTTCAATGTTTAAAAAGAGAATCATGTTGTAGAAACCTATCGTTTTTCCAAGCCCCTTGGAATATCAGAATAAAGTGAAATGATTCATGCAGCCTATGAAATCTGCTACTGCTCTTGGTTTAGAAAGCTTCAAAGATGCATTAGACAAGACTATAAAGACTAGTTTTATCAACACTTTCTTCTTTGGATGGGTATATAGAGCTCTGCATGTTATATCTAATCACCACAGAATTCCACACCATATGAGAAGGCCAACACATTTAGACATCCCTATGGATTTTACAGTGAAGAGGAACTACTAATGTGATTCATCATAATTAAATAAATGCTTAAATAGTAGGGACAGCAGACAGCCAAGGACCAAACACACATGGCAATATAAAATTTCTGAACTGCTACCAGCTTTTCCCATTCTACTGTTAAGAAGGGGGATGCAGTGGCTCAGTGGCTAAGATACAGAAAGGTCAGTAGTTTGGTGGTTCGAATCCCTAGCGCCACATAACTGGGGGAGCTCCCGTTACTTCTGCCAACTTAGCACTTCGAAAGCATGTAAAAATGCAAATAGAAAAATAGGAACTACCTTTGGTTCAACATTTAGTCATGCCGGCCACATGACCATGGAGACGTCTTCAGACAGCGTTGGCTCTTTGGCTTTGAAATGGAGATGAGCACCGCCCCCTAGAGTCAGGAACGACTAGCACTTATGTGCGAGCAGAAACTTTACCTTCCTGTTAAGAATGAAATAAGTCATTTTCAAATCCCTATTTTGACCGCCAATGAATTTCTACACCATTTTTTCAGCCCTACTTGTAGAAGCTAAGACTTTCCATCTCCAAAGACAGAGTCATGGACTTCCATTCCACAAAGCAGATACAGAACAAAACAAAGATCAAAAAGGAAAGGAGTGTGCCAAACAAACCAGACACAAAGATAAACAGAAAAGACTGGGATAGTGTTGTCCTTAATCGGCAAACATATTTTGCATTGGATAGCGAGGATAAGTAAACTAAATTAATTTGTTATACTAGGGAATTGAACATACATAGCTAGGATTATGTAGCTTTTCAGATTAAATCTCAGAGAGTGCCTCAGTGTGTATGGCAGCACCTGTGCAACACCTTAAGCAACTACTTTCTTTCCGTATACATGTCACAACTACTCCTACCAGACTTTGATTGCTGCTATCTGAATCCATTGGGACACGGTGGCTCAGTGGCTAAGATGCTGAGTTTGTGGATCAGAAGGTGAGCAGTTCAGCGGTTCAAATCCCTAGCACAGCGTAACGGAGTGAGTTCCCGTTACTTGTCCCAGCTTCTGCCAACCTAGCAGCTTGAAAGCATGTAAAAATGTAAGTAGAAAAATAGGAACCACCTTTGGTGGGAAGGTAACCGTGTTCCATTTGCCTTTGGTGTTTAGTCATTCTGGCCACATGACCACAGAGATGTCTTCAGATAGCGCTGGCTCTTCAGCTTTGACATGGAGGTGAACACTGGTCCTAGAGCCAAAAACAACTAGCACACATATGTGGGGGAACCTTTACCTTACTTTAATCCAAAACTTTCAATTTCTTTTGAATGCAATTCAAAAATTCCACTACCAGTTCGGCCGAACTGGGCCGAACTGGTAGCAACCCGTCTCTGGTTATGATGCATTCACTTTTAACCTTTCTTAACTTTAATGTGTGTGATGTTGTTAGCTTGAAAGATGTTTATAGCAATCTTCTTCATCCAGACTCTTTTATTTCTATAAAGCATCTTGATTCCTTCAGTTGTCACTATTTTCCACTGTTGATGGTAAAAGTGACACATTTGAACTCCATTTCAATGCATTTCCTATTATTATTTAATGGTGAACTCTTCTGAAACTTGCAGAATTTGTAAAAGGGGGGGGGGGAAGGTAAACTAAATTCAGAATGCATTGCTCTAGGCCAGGAGTGTCACAGTGGTGTCACGTGACATATCGGGACCTTTCCCCCGCTTCGCTAAACTGGGTGTGGGTGTGGCCAGTGCGTGATGCATCCGGCCCATGGACCGGGAGTTTGACAGCCTGCTCTAGGCAATGATGTAGGTTAATCATATCACAATTTGTAAATATCAATATTGATAAGGATTTCTCAGCTTTTGTTGCCACTCTAAAATATGTTCAGTAGAAGTAACAAACCCCATTTTCCAGAAAGGTGGATCTGTGGCAATAACAACACCAAAGATCCTATGGTACTTTCAAGGCCCAGTCTTTGATTCTGGCAACTGTTTTTTGTGCACTAGCTTAATATTCCTTTGCCAGTTTTCTTTCCACATGGATAAAGTGGAAGTGGGAGAAGCTGGAGAAAACAGCAGTGAAATAGATCCCAGATAGCCCATGACAATTCAATTGCAACTTAAAATGTATGAAAAATAAGCCAAAATGAACCGCACTAATTGGTTAGTACATGACTCTCTTAGTGCTTCTAAGTAAATTAATACCTGTACAGAGACAGAAACTCATTTCCATAGTTGGACATAGTTATGTGTACTCCTTTCGCTAAGATTGTAAGCCGCAGTTGAATTGCTTTAATTGATTCGTGTCAGGTTAGATTGAGCTACATTTTATACACAGAACAGATTAATTGAACTCAATATATAGTTGAATTCCATTGCTTTCAGTGAGTCCATTATGGCAGTTTGGGCAGGAAGGGCCAAATGAGCTTCAGACTTATTTAGCATAAGCACTGCCCCTTTTGCACATGTGCTATGCAATGGTGGGTTCCAGATCCGGTTCCAACCGGTACGATTGGAACGGGCCCGGCTTTGCCCACATGGACACGTGCGGCGCATGCATGCCAGCGACCCTTCCACAAGCTTCAGTGACACTCCAGCTGCTCGGTGGAGCATCGCCAGGTGCTGTATACACTACGCGTGTGTGCTGAAGCGCCGAAGGCTTTAAAGGACACCATACCAGAATGGTACCTGGTGCTCCGGGCAGGCTCTGGTATGCCCATACTTTGGTGTACCGCCTGCAACCCACCATTGGTGCTATGACATCACACTGATATACAAAAGGGGCTGAGTTTGCATTACAGTGGTGACATCATGAACATTTTGCAAATGTTCCTGACTTATTCCAAATGTAATTCAATTTGGGATCTAGTTTAGTAGATCGTTATTCCTCATGTATATTGTCCTCGTACTAATCAAAATCAGTTTTGTTCAAGCAGAACGATGTGGGTGTGGATAATGGTGAATTTGAACACAAGTCTTCTTAGTTATAATATAGCTGTCTATGGAAACACATTGATCTTCTAACTCGCAATGTACTTCTAAACTTTTAACTAGCAAATGTATTTTTCTGATTTGCCTGGTTGCCATATGTTTGTCTGAATTTCATGCAGTATTGACAGTTTTACTAATTCAATATTTTGTTTCAGTACCTGGCTGAGAAATTCTGGTACTTGACTTCTAACTATCTAAAACCTGTTAGGGTTTAGAAACACAACACTAGTCCATATGGATTTTAAAATTACATATGTCCTAAAGATTCAGCTAAATGCTTCAATATGAACGATCATAGCAGACAACATAGAGTGAGAAAAATGCAGGTTCAGTCCTTTAACATAAAAAAGAAAAGTGCTTGATGTGGTGTGGTTTGGTGTGGTTCTTATTTCAGCCAATAGTAATAGGAAGCCACTGTCTTCAAGACATAGATGTGAGGTTATAGTCTGTGCAAAGGCCACTGAAAAAATCTGGGTAGCCACAAGGCAGCGCCTACTAAGCAATTGTTGTGGCCCGCCAGCGGCCAGCAGCACTGGCAGCAGATTCGGACAATGAGGAGGTTGGGGAGGAACATGGACCAGGAGTCTGGGGAAGGCTCTGGTGAGGGATCTGGGTCAGAGGCAGAGAGGGAGCCAGAGCCATATGCCAGTTATCAGCTGCCTTCAGAGTCAGACAGCAGTGAGGCAGACAAACAGCCGGAGCCTGTTGCCAGACAAAGGGAACAGCTAAAGAACAGGGGTCGACTTGGGAGTAAGGCTTGGACAATAAATGGCCCCTCCCAGAGGAAATAAAAGAGGAGCAAAAGGGGTTTGCAGCAGACAATTAGTTCAATTAATTGGCTCGTGACTCTCCAAGACTCCTTGCCAAATTTTGCAGATATCAGCCTGGCAGCTCCATATGCCAGATAAGGTCTATGACTGTAAATCCTCCCTGGAAAGACTTTGCTGTATGTGAAGGAGCAGAATTCACAGTAAATAAATAAAAGGGCTTTTTGTTGAGTCCAGGAGTTTGCTTCATGCTCTTGGGAAGCCCAGGTCAGAACAGCAATTGCCTGAATTGATGCAGTCTAGATATAGCAGTCTTAAATCACAACACATTTTGGGGATCACAAGTAAATGTGAGATCCAGTGAAGAGACCTTCCACATTTGTTTCCTTACTAATAGGCCCCACAGCTCAGAAATGAGTCTGGGTGGCATATACTTAAAAGACCACATCAATTTGGTCCCTTTATTTTTAGTGCCTCTAGGTCAGTTTTTGACTCCTGGAGACTGCTTGGATAGGTCTCTGCAACTTTGTTGGCAACACATTGAGAAGCGGTTTGCCATTGCCTCCTTCCTAGGACTGAGTGAGGGACTCCTCCAGTCAGGACTGCCATCCTGCTATGCTATGCATTGCCTGCTGCCAGGCTACCATGCTTGAAGGGGAGGGAAAGCAGCAGGGTAGGATAAAGGGAGGCGGTAGCATAAGAGGAATAAAAACTAAGCATCACTGTCCCATGAGAGTTGCTGGATGTTCGAAGGTCACACTGGCAATGCCAAAGAATGTTCAGATTACTGCACCATTGCACTCACTCCAAATGCTAGCAAAGTTCTGCTCAAAATCCTACAAGCTAGGCTCCAGCAGTATGTGGATCAAGAACTATCAGAAGTACAGGCAGGATTTCGAAGAGGCAGAGGAACTAGAGATCAAATTGCCAACATAAGATGCATCGTGGAGAAAGCTAGGGAGTTCTAGAAAAACATCTACTTCTGCTTCATTGATTATGCTAAAGCCTTTGATTGTGTGGATCACAACAAATTGTGGCAAGTTCTTAAGGAGATGGGAGTACCAGACCATCTTATTTGTTTCTTGTGAAACCTATATGCGGGTCAAGAAGCCACAGTGAGAACTGGACATGGAACCACTAATTGGTTCAAAATTGGGAAAGGAGTCCAGCAAGGCTGTATACTAATTATTTAACTTATATGCAGAGCACATCATTAAAAAGGCGGGGCTAGATGAATGAAAAATGGAATTAGGATTGCTGGGAGAAATATCAACAACCTCAGATATGCAGATGATACCACTCTAATAGCAGAGAGTGAAGAGGATCTAAAGAGCCTCTTGATGTGGGGGAAGAAGGAGAGTGCAAAAGTTGGCTTGAAACTCAACATTAAGAAAATTAAGATCATGGAATCTTGCCCTCTCAATTCCTGACAAATAGATGGGGGAAAAATGGAGGTAGTGACAGATTTTATTTTCCTGGGATCCAAGATCACAGCAGATGTGGATTACAGCCAAGAAGTTAAAAGACACTTGCTCCTGGGGAGACAACAGTGGCAAATCTAGACAGCATACTAAAAAGCAGAGACATCACCCTGCCAACAAAGGTGCACATAGTCAAGGCTATGGATTTCCCAGTTGTAATGTATGGCTGTGAAAGTTGGACCATAAGGAAGGCTGAGCGCCAAAAAATTGAGGCCTTTTGAACTATGATGCTGGAGAAGTTCCTGGGAGTCCTTTGGATTGCAAGCGATCAAACCGGTCAGTCCTAGAGGAGATCAACCCTGACTGCTCTTTAGAAGGCCAGATCCTGAAGATGAAACTCAAATAGTTTGGCTACCAATGAGAATGAAGGAATCACTGGAGAAGAGCCTAATTCTGGGAAAGATTGAGGGCAAAAGAAGAAGGGGATAACAGAGAATGAGGTGGCTGGATGGAGTCACCGAAGCAGTAGGTATGAGCTTAAATAGACTCCAGAGGATGGTAGAGGACAGGAAGGCCTGGAGGAACTTTGTCCATTGGATCACGATGGGTCGGACATGACTTTGCAACTAACAACAACGTCAGACCATCCCATGAGAGCTGCTGAACGTTGTAAGGCCACATTGTGGAATGTACAACCAACCAGTCTGCAAAGACAGGGACTGTTAACCAAACAATTTGTGAACACCTAATTGGACACTCACCGATTACCCGAAGGTGGGAACAAGGGAAAAATTAGCCATATGGTTTGCAAAATCCTCAGATCCAGCTTTGCTTCTATTGTAACCACTTGGCTTTAGTAATGTGTACTTTTGGCAAATAATGCCCTCAAAAGTCTTTCTTTTCTAACTGACCAAGCTGGGACAGATGACACCTCCACAGTCACCCCAGCTGGCTTTGTGTCTAAGGGCAGGCCTAGCATTCCTTCTCTCCTGATTGCCTTTAGACCAGTGGTGGGTTCCGAATACTGTTGCAACCGGTACGGTGCAATGGGGCCGGGCATCCACAACATGCATGCATGCAGCACACGTGCAGCTCGCACATGTGTACTTAGCGATGCTCCAGCTGCTCGGCAGAGCATCGTGCCGGCACCGTACGCTCTGTGCGCATAAGCCCCAATTGGCTCAAATACAGGTAAGGAGGGTGGGCAGGTGGGCCCTCCGGAGCACCGTACTGGAACGGTACCTGGTGCTCCCAGCAGGCACCGGTACTCCTGTACTGGGGCATACCGGTCATATCCCACGACTGCTTTAGACACTACAACAATCTGATTCCACCAGCAATTATAAACTCCAGCTGAAAAGGTCAGAGGTAGCAAAAGCAGGCACAAGTCTACTTTCTGAAAGGGATCTTTTGTTCAATTTTATCATAACACATGCTTTAAGAAATGTTCAGCTCTTGGAGAAAAGGGGCACAATATTAAGTTAGCATCATGTATACACTCTTCCTGCCAAGGTGACATCTGCCAGAATATATAATAAATGTATCTTTCCAGAGGACATATGCTACGTACATATGGGCTGCAGTAATCTGTAAGATTCCATTACAGAGTACATTTTTGGGATGGTATATTTTTCAGAGACGAATGCATAGCAAGGGGGGAAAATGACACCAGGCAGATTTTTAACCTTGAAATTGACAAGCAAAGTTAACAACCTTACATTACAATGTCCTAAGCAAAATCCTTTTTAAGAAACCTTCTCTCCCCGTTTACATCTCAACTCTTGAGCATTGCCATTTCCAACTCTTTGCTTAATATACTTGTCTTAATTGCACATGGCGTTAAAAAAATTACACTTCCCCCATTCTGTTTACACCTGCCAACCCTAATGCATCACCATGTGTGAGATTTACAAGAGCAGCACATGAGGCTTGTCACAGTTAATCATATTTGTAACCTTTCAGTTGTGTGACAGCACAGCTCCAGCTGGAAAACATGTTCCTTTTATTGTGTACCTTTTTTTTTTGTGATGTGGTTGCATTGCTGAGCATATTTGTAAAATAATACCCTAATTTACAAGCAGATTTCTGGTGACAAGTAGGAAATGCAATGGTAATTAGATCTTCATTGTATATCAAAGATCTATTTGTGTTTCAGGATAATAATATCCTGATAGTTGGAAAGACCAGATAAGCAAGTAAGGTTTACTTTTCTAGTGGGCTTGGAGAATGGAAAACTATAATACAAAGTGCTGCATTTAGATTAGCTATTTATTTCCAATTTTATCACACTGAGGGCAAATGTAATAAATTGTGATTTTAGACACGACAGAATTCTTTCAGAAGTTCAACCAAGAGTTAATGTTTTGGGTGCTAGATAGAAAATGAGGGGACAAATTAATCTTCTAATTCGGTAAAGCCAGAGAAATAGACATGTGTAGGTCTATTCAATTTATTAAGGAATTTTAGTATTTCATCGCTATACCACAGATTAAAAATAATGAGATATTTAAGAAGAGATTTGCAGTAAAAGATTCAAAGTTATTTAACACGCTTGGAAACATATTAACGAGCATGGCACAACTAATTGATATATTCAAACCATTTAAATACATTGTAGAATGGGAGCCTAATGATTTAATCTGCCAATTTGAAATTAATTCCAAATCTGAAACAGTCAAAGAACAATCAGAATTTGGACAAATCCACTGATTATTGTAAAGTGTCTAATTTCATGAAGCTTCCAAAAGGGATAAATTCAAATAATGAGTAAAATGTTTTATTTAACTTTCTGAGCTAAATTTCAGAAAGAGTTCTTTTAACAAGTTTTGAACTCTTCCACCCAACCCAAGCATTATTAATAACCAATTGGGTCACTTCTCAACATTTTGAATGTATTTATTTATTTTAATTATTCTTTTGAAAGCAGAGTAAGTAGAAGTGGAAATAATACTTGAGGTAGAGACCAACAATTCTATTCTAAAATAGAAAAGAAACGAATTACTTTCTATGATCTGGAATGAAGGGACCCAGTGGCTCAGTGGCTAAGTCGCTGAGCTTGTCGATCAGAAAGGTCGGCGGTTCGGCAGTTCAAATCCCTACTGCCGCATAATGGAGTGAGGTCACGTTACTTGTCTCAGCTTCTGCCAACCTAGCAGTTTGAAAGCATGCAAAAATGCAAATAGAAAAATAGGAACCACCTTTGGTGGGAAGGTAACAGTGTTCCGTGCACCTTCAGCGTTTAGTCATGCCAGCTACATGACCAGTGAGATGTCTTCAGACAGCACTGGCTCTTCGGCTTTGAAATGGAGATGAGCACCGCCCCCTAGAGTCGGGAATGATTAGAATATGTGCGAGGGGAACCTTTACCTTACAATTTAAATACTATGTAGATCAACAGGGGACTTGATTTCTAGCTAGAAACTAGATTCTCCCCCACAACTCTATTTAAAAAAATCTATTCTAGGGCAATGAGGACAAATTCTATGTTCCAGAGTGAGCTCCCGTTACTTGTCCCAGCTTCTGCCAACCTAGCAGTTCGAAGGCATGTATAAAATGCAAGTAGAAAAATAGGGACCACCTTTGGTGGGAAGGTAACGGCGTTCCATGCCCCTTTGGCATTTGGTCATGCCGGCCACATGACCACAGAGACGTCTTCGGACAGGGCTGGCTCTTCAGCTTAGAAATGGAGATGAGCACTGCCCCCTAGAGTTGGCAACAACTAGCACATATCTGTGAGGGGAACCTTTGTTTTCACCTTTATGATCTGGAAATTTCGTTTCTGTTAAATAAGTAAAACATGCATTTAACGTCTCCACAAACAGATAGCACTGCTGGCCCATGTTTAGTTTGCAACCTATTACTGTGGTCATTTTGGGGTGGGGGGGGGAGGGCAGGTACCGGATCTACAAGAATGAACTTTTTCACATTTGTACCTCATAGCCTCCCATTTTTTCTAATATTTGCAGGAACGGGTATTAAAAGCATCAGGCAGTCCCCACAATTACAATACCGTCCATTTAACAGGTATCATTCAGAATATAGACTATTTCTTGTTCTGCCCTCAGGTGCTTTGGAAGCTAAGCCAACTCCTCTTCTCTGACAGTCCTTCAAGTACTGGAAGACAGCTATTACGTCACTATGGCTAGACATATCTTGCTTTCTTAAGCATTCATTATATGATTTAGCCTCCAGAATGCTTATTATCTTGGTTGCTTTTCTCTAATCTCTTTCTAGGGTCTCAACATCATTTTTGTATTGTGTAATGTAATTAATAATGTAATTAAAGCAATGTAATGTAATTGTAAAGTATAATGCAAGGAATGTCTGTTGCAAGGAATGCAAGGAATGTCCATTGTGAGAATAGGGATGAAATCCTAGTTATTTGAGTAAATAGGTTGAGCTTATTCAAGGAACCTGATGGACTCCATTTTGAATATTTGACTCGCCAGCAAGCTATTCTGGAAAATCACCGCTTGGAGCACAATCAGAAAGTTACAGTGACCTAACCAGAAATAGCCTGATGGGAGTAACTGGACATATTTTGCAGGAAGCCGGTAATGATCTTATTGTTTAGTTCTGGGAAAGTGAGGTCCTTTAGGGCTTCTGAACACGTATGTTTTTGGAACATTTGGGGAATTTCCATGTACTTTGATATGTAGAAAATATATCTGGGATATTTTTCTCTCATCCATATAAATTTGATGGAGCCCCCCCAGGAGTTAAATATCTTGAGCTATTTTAGCTCAAAATGACTTTCAGATATATTGAATTCCTGAATATTTTTTTAATCTTCTCTGGAGGGTCATTTAAACTACCGCCACCACCAAAAACAACAACAACAACAATAAACATGTTGAAGGACATTGGTCTTACATAATTATCATCAATACAATCACAGATTTAGCTCTGCTCATCACTTATTTCTGCCTAGATTGGAGATCCTTGGGAAGCTCAAGTTCAGTCCGTTCTGAACAATAGAATTGTACTTGCTTCATCACCATTTCTCATTCCAATTTATATACAAAATCTGTGTTGGAGAAAAAATAAGAGAGGTCACATACCACATCTTGGGCTATTGCAAAGCAACCTCAATAGCTTATTGGAAAAGAAAATTTTATTCCTGACAAAATTGTTAATTTTATGAGCCAGTGGTTCTGGATGCAAAGTCAGAGTTCATAGTTTCCATGGTAAAGCTCTAACATTCTTGCATCATTTCAGAAGAGATAAATTACACGAAGCCTAAATTTCATCATAACATTCCTAATCACGAAAAGAGGAAAAATATAAAATTAGCATCTTTCACATTTTCTGTAATGCAAATAATAATACAAACGAAGTTGGTCTATTCATCTATAGTCACTGCCTCATTAGGAATTGATCTGGCATTAATAACAATGCCAGCAGATGGACCAATAAGCTTTCCAAGCCTGGGTCATTTGTTTGGAAATTAGATTGTAAAATAAAGAGATTTAGTATCTAATCCCTCTTCTCCCTCCCTCATACATCAACATAGTTGCAATTGTGTGTTAATCATCAGTTCCTTATTGTGAATAACATACATGTGTTTGAAAAGAACACTGGAGGGAGGGGGGGAATAAAACATAATCGGAAAAGTAGAAGTTAGAATAAAAATTCAGTTACAGATTTATATTAGCTAATGAAACACAATATCATACATTGATGTTTTATTTCCAACTTGGTTCAAAAGTGGGAGTGTTGCACCATAGCAAAATAAATCCATACTGGTCAAAACTATTACTAATTGCCATGAGTAACTTGGTTGCATTAATGCAATAAATAAAATGGAAGCAGTTAGCCATAGCACTACTATGTTGCATTATTATATTATAATATCTTGTATTGTATGTTAGTGGAAAAAGTATCTTTCCAGTCAGTAATGAATCTAGTGGATTGATATTCCAAATTTTTAAGAAACAATTTTCTTGATATTTTTAGAAATCAAATGGAATACAACACTATTTTAAATGGTTATCTCTCTATGTACCTAGACTTGATGATGATGAAATACTAATACAACATTTAATTGTAGAGATTCTAAAACTGCCTTTGGTATAACTATAAAAAAAAAGAGGTTTGGGAACTTTTGTTATTCAATTATAATTTAATCTAATTTTACCATATTTGAAATCCAAATCCATCCAAATTATGGTTAATCTTGAAATAATCAACAAGCAACATTTTAAAAGTTAGCTTGGTTTAGAGTTGGGCAAGCAAATTCGATTTAATTTGATAGTCAAATGTGGTTATTATGCTAAAATAAAACAGGAGTTCCTGGTTTTACTTTAGCAAGTTTTTGGACTGATCCACTTTTGGACTGATCCACTTATTCAATAGTTTAAGCAAGCCACGGTTTACTCTATGAGAATGAAAGTAAAGAAAGCAAATTATCAGATCAATCCAGAATGCATTTTACTAAGCAATTTGCCCATAGGAAGCATTGTGAGTACATAACATTGTGAGTTATTTTTTTGTACCATGTTCTTCCTTAACAGGTTCTGCAAAATAAATCCTATTCCTTAATAGTTGGAACCTATGAATTGAAATAAAGCATTCCATTAAAACAGCCAGAATGCAATTAAAATGGAAATTATCCCATTTGAAACTAAATGACATGCTTTTATCATTATTCTGTTCATCCGGTACTCAGTGGATAAGTGCTACCCATCTTTCTTCTCTTTATTTTTTCCCCAGGAAGGAGAAAGAATGAAGGTTTTGTTATGAGAGCAATTCTGAACATGCCAAAGAAAAAGGATCCTATTTTCTTTTGAAAGCCACATATTCTTTATCTTGCTCCTTTCAATTTTTTTCCTTTTAAATTTCTGTAAAAGTGATGCAACATTGACTTTAAGTGTACCCTTCAAAGAGGTTACTTAACTCCACACAAATACATCAGTAATGGGATTCAAAAACTTTTATTACTGGTTCTGTGGGCATGGCTTGGTGGGGATGGCTTGGTGGGCGTGGCAGGGGAATGATACTGAAAAATCTCCATCCCCTCCCCACTCCAAGGGAAGGATATTGCAAAATCCCCATTCCCTCCTGATCAGCTGGGACTCGGGAGGCAGAGAATGGATGGGGGCCAGAAAAATCTGGCATTTACCGATTCTCCAAACTACTTAAAATTTATGCTACCAGTTCTCCACAACTGGTCAGAACCTGCTGAATACCACCTCTGAATTACATACACAAACATGAGTACATATACATTCCCCGTCTTGTTCTAAAGGGGTGGAGAAAGTTGATATTGTTGGTTGCAAGAAAATCCAACTTTTCCACCAAAGCAAATCTGACCAAATGTCAGAATAAGGTTAGGCTCAAACTCATTGTGCTGGCTTAGACCCTCTATGAAAATCTTGACTGAAATGGCATTCAGCTCTTTAGCAACCCTATTTATTTTTACTCCCACCCACATTTATTATTTTGTGACCAATTAATGCACAGAACCTCCACAATAATGGCAGGAAGTAAATCAAGAGCATTTACGACAAAAGTATCCTGCACGTAGGCAAGTCAATCAATAGAACCAATTTAGTATGCCTTGGAGATGTGATCAGTAACTGCATAACACAATTGAGATAATATACAGTATATTAATGAATGGAAGTATCCTTTAGTATGACAAAAAGCAAGCCACTTAAAACAGCCTGCAAGCTTTACAATGTCCACACAATAGAGCAATATATGGTAAAATGAAAGTAGTATTCTAATACAGGTTGAAAGGGATGGAGAATCGAATCGAATTGAATTGAATCGAATTGAATCGAATAGAACAGAATAGAATTCTTTATTGGCCAAGTGTGGTTGGACACACAAGGAATTTGTCTTTGGTGCATATGCTCTCAGTGTACATTAAAAAAAAACATTTGTCAAGAATCACAAGGTACAACACTTAATGATAGTCATAGGATACAAATAAGCAATCAAGAAACAATCAATATCAATCCTAAGGATACAAGCAACAAAGTTACAGTCTTGCAGTCATAAGTGGGAGGAGATGGGTGATAGGAACGATGAGTTATCAGTTCAGCTGGTCTTTGGGTCTCTGCCGCACATGCGTGGGGGGCGTATACACGAGGGGGGGTACTCATATTGGATTTTGGGGTCTTGCACTATGTCCCGATGCCCTGTTTTGGCTTCCAAGTTGGTTCAGGAGGCCATCTAGACTCAAAATGAGGTCTGGGGGTTGTGTGTGTGTGTGTGTGTGTGTGTGTGTGTGCCTATGTGGGAGGGTCACAAATGCATCACATTATGAGCGCAGGTGTGCTCACTTTTGGCATGCAATGACAAAAAGTCTAGCCATCACTGATCTAAGGGAATGTCCACCTAAGTCTTTGGCAACATTACTAAACTGGGCAGCATAGCTATTTCCATCCCCACCTCCAGACTTATCTTTATTGAGCAGCTAACTGATCAACTTTCAGGTTACGAAGGATAATTAGATGGCCAGTGTTGAAATTGTAATATTGCAGTGTGGGTGATTTCCTATTGAAGAGAACTCCTGCTACTTCTAGATCTTTTTTTTTTTACTTGTTTGTCTTTGTAGTTGCTTAGCCACCATAGCATTGTCATATCTTTAAGCCATAAAAATGCCAAAGGGATTTAGGACAGATCATTAGTTCTATCGCCAAAGTTAACTGAAGGGGTGCTGGAAAAACATCACCACCCCCAAAAATATTAAGATTAACTTAATTAATGTTAGACTTTAGATTTGGAATAAGGCCAAATTCTGATTCGAGGGATGCGGTGGCTCAGTGGCTAAGATCAGAAAGGCCAGCAGTTTGGCAGTTCAAATCCCTAGGGCCGCGTAACGGAATGAGCTCCCGTTACTTGTCCCAGCTTCTGCCAACCTAGCAGTTTGAAAGCACGTAAAAATGCAAATAGAAAAAATAGGAACCATCTCTGGTGGGAAAGTAAGAGTGTTCCCTGCGCTTTCATGACCACAGAGATATCTTCAGACAGTGCTGGCTCTTCGGCTTTGAAATGGAGATGAGCACTGCCCCCTAGAGTCAGGAACGACTAGTACACATGTGCGAGGGGAGTATTTATCTTTGCCTTTAAATTCTGATTTGAGGTGAGATTAACATGATACCCCCATATATAAACAACAATGTGAAACAAAACTAGGAGTTTTAATGAATTCCTGCCAAATCCTCTGTGGTGGAATGCAGTTTGGATTCCCAAGCAGGGGGCTGCATTGCAAAAAGGCAGTGAAGCTTAAATAGTTTGGTTGGGAGAAAGAGAGTTGAGACAGCTCCTCCCTATCAGTTCTCAGAGTATATCTTTAATGATGCCAGTAGTTGCTCTAGTTTGGCAAAAGTTTTATTTATACACAATGAACAATATAGCAAGAAGAAACCCCAAATTTCTTTCTTGGTTCTTACATCTTCAAACAGTTGTACCTAATTAACAACATCCTACATTTTTAAATGCACAGATTTAAATCAAGTTTGAACTGAATATTTTTTTTATTGCCTTTCTCCCTTTTGGTCTGTATCCCACATTTTCCCCCTGTTCCTCACCTTTCTCTTTCTAATTTTTTTCTTGTGTTTTATAATATTTTTTTGAAATTTAATAAACTTTTATGGGGGAAAAAGTAGAACTTTCAGTATCAATATATTCAATGTAACTTATACAGAGAGCTTCAACACTGTGCTATTATAGGAAAGGTGTGACAATAGCAAGATTAAAATCAATGCCTACAACATCCTCTCTCCCTCTCTTTTTCACACCCATGCTAATATTGCTCATAAACCTCAGATTTGAAGGGGGGGGTTCCACTCTCAGAAAATACAAGTGGTACTTTGAGGAGAACAAATGGGCTCGTTTTGACTTATGCTCATTACCCTGAAACTTTCCTTCCACACACCTGTTGCGTAAGCATCAGGGATCTGAGGCACCCATAACAAAATGGTTTTGTGAGGTAACTGTTAGAGTTTGCAGCGATCCAACCAGTGCAACAATTCAGCAGGATTCATTTATGGAAGAAACCTTTCTATATACAACAATGTAAATAAACGATGCATGTATACAATACCCAAGCAACAGAACTCAGAATCCAGAAGCACAGAATCTATAGAATCACAGAAGCCACACACACACACACACACACACACACACACACACACACACAGAGAGTTCAGTCAAGGTAAACCACACCCAGACTCTGAGCCATCTCCCCTGGCTCACAACAGATCCTGTTTCTTAGTCACAAAACAGTCCCCATTGGCTGATTTGTTGTTATAGCTATCTCAGTTTTTCACAGTTATGACCTTAGCAACATCCTCATAATCATGTGATCAAAATTCAGACGCTTAACAGTTGGTTCATATTTATGACTGCTACTGTGTCCCAAGGTCATGTGATCACATTTTGCAACCTTCTGACAAGCAAACTCGATGGAGAAGCCAGATTCAATTAACAACCAAGTTAGCTATTCAGAATAGGCTGGCATTGACCAGACAGTGATGGCTCATGTGGTAAGACACTAGGCCTGTGCACCACTGAGGTCAGCAGCTCGGCAGTTCAAGTCCCATGAACGAATAAACTGTGGAAGGGACAAGAAAGGTGCCTACCCCGATTGCTCCTGACGTTCAGGTACGCCACGGGTAAAGATAACACCACCCAAAAAAATTCCTTTCCTCACAGAAAGCAGCCAGCTACCTCTGTGATCCCTGGTTGGCACGTGCCATATGCTAAATAAAACCAGACAGTTCTTAATAGAAACAGCACCTTTTTCTCTTCTAATATATATTTTATTAGATTTGTTTTACTACAGTGAAAAAAACCAAAAAGAACACAAGAGAAGAAAGAATTCAGAAAGAAAATGGGAAGGAAAATAAAAAAAAGAATGATGTCTTATGCCTTCTCTCTACTGAAGATTTATTATCTTAACATTTCCCCCATCCTCTTTGTACCTTTTTAGTCCCCAAATCCTGAAATCCTAATTTAATCTTTGCTTCCTTCAGGAAAAAGTATTTCAAGAAGAACTTTCTCTTTACCCTGAACAAAACTGGTCAGCTTTATCTTTTCTGCCTATTCAATTGATCTTAGAATCCAATCATTAATTTTCCATGCAATCATCTGTCTGCAGTTATCACAGATGTCATGTCAATTGGCCATATTCTTTTTTAAAATTCTTTTTATCCATAAGACCCTATAGGAATAATTCTGACTTCATCGCATTATTAATATGCAATATCTTTTGCATGAGGAAATAGCATCTTTAAGGGCAGGTCTTCTGTCCTGATACTGTCAAATTCACAATGACTATGATTCATGTGGCAATCATGAGGTAGCTTATGTGACTTTAAACTAAATTCCAATCCGGAACTTTACTAAATTTGTGGCTCAAATTTGTGACTTATTATCCATATCTGATAGTAAGTTCTTACAGAACCATATTTGAGTTGAGGGACCAACCTTTACATCATTTGCCATGATTACATCTCTCTGAGAGGGGTAAGTGTCCATATCATAAGCCGAACAAAACGTGAAGTCTGCTTATGTTTATAGCAAGTATCCTCAAGTGTTACATTATTGATTATTTAAAATACCCATTGCCCCTCTCTTCCAAGGATTCTTCCGCTGACTGACAGATCCTATTATTTTATCTGCCGAAGAATTCAGATTTGTGAAAGTTACAAAAACAAGAGCTGCACACGAGTCATTAATCTTGCACTGTTGTTAACGCAGAGATGTAATAGAGACAGCTGGCATTTCCTTGACATCTTGTGGGCAATGTCCCCCAAATCTCTCATCTTTTCAGCCTTGACAGAGAGAAAATTAATCACAGAGATAGCGATTTGTCATTTTGAGGATTATCCAGGCAGTCCAGGAACACCAAATGCACTAAATGTTTTCCTCGACGTAGCAATTTCAGCACAGATCCCTTGGTGACACAAGGAGTGAAGTGGTATTTGGTGAGTGAGGTGGATGGAAGGTGAATTGGTCCATTTACGATATATCTACTTTCAGAATCAGCTTGGACTAAATAACTATATTTTGGTTGTCCCCCTTAAGATGGCAGTAGTGTTCTGTCTGTGAGACCTGAAGTTCGCATGAGGAATTACACAGTACAGTTAAACGGAGATATATTGGTACACACATTAAGCTTTATTTTGTTAATTTGAAAGAATAAAAAGGAGGAAAATGAATCTCCGTATCTAAACTAGAATGTTCTTTCCTAGTCTATAAAAGTTATTGGGAAGTTATTGCCTAGATCTAGCAGGATGGCAACTAGTTATTTCATGAAATGGATGTAAGTTGCCGTCAGGGGAGCTGAACTGCATCCTCATCCCCCAACAGTGTTTGTTTTTATTGTTTTGTTTAATCTAGCGGCACTCAAGACACAAGGCATTTTACTTTTAAATTAATATCCCAAAATTTTGGACTAATCAGAGTAAGGAAGCTTATTGAAATGTTCAAACTGACAAGCAAATAATGCGACTTTAAACAAAAATCTATGGAAGTGAGTTTGTGAAAGATGTGGAAGGACTGTGTGGGGACAGAGACAGAAGTAATTGAGGGGAGGGGGCAGTCATTCTTCCTTCCTAAACTTCTCTTCCTCCCTCCTTTCTGCCTTCATTTTTCTGATAACCCAATCGTTCAGCGAGAACAATTAATCAGTGGAATGCCTTTGTCTTCAGAAGTTGTGAGTAGCCCATCACTGGAGGTTTTCAAGAAGAGACTGAACAGCCACTTGTCTGAAATTGTATAGACTCTCCTGATTGTGGAGGCAGTAGGACTACATGCCCTCCAAGATCCCTTCCAACACTGTTATTCTATGTTCTACGTTCCACATTCTACCTTTCATCTCTGGCACAGCAGACTGTGAGTAACATACTAACCACTTCTATGAGAGGTCTGAAATGACTTTTGGTAAAGAGATTTTATATTGTGTCTAGGTCAACATATAATGTAGCCAAGGACAGAACGATAGAGTTGGAAGAGACCTGCAGGTCTTCTGGTCCAATGCCCTGCTCAAACAGGACATCCTAAAGAATTTGGCTGTCAGTCTCTTCTTAAAAGCCTCCAGTGATGGAGAACCCACAACTTCCAAAGGCAAGTCATTCTACTGGTTAATTGTTCTCACTGTTAGGAAACTTCTCTTTAGTTCTAGGGCAACATCCATCCCTCCAGCATAAGGTCAATTAGCACTCCATTGCTGCAGTAGGGTGAAGGAACTATTGATTTCCAACATATGCATTGTTCTGGAACTTGATTTGTAGAAGAACAAATGCAGAAAAATAGTAACAGTGTAGAAAATCATTGTGGTATCTTGGACACATTTTATAGAAAAAAGGGTAGGATTGTCTCCCACAGTCATGAGATTCTTAGACCTCTGGGTTTTAAAAAACCAATAACCACACATCTTGGCAGCATGGTAAATATGGAGATAAATACCAAAATATGCATAATTCAATACATTATTTACCTCAAGTATAAATAACTCACAACCATGGAAATACATAAAAGTCAGCTTGGTGAATTGCTTGAGTGTGAAGTAATTGTTCCTTGGATAGAAGAATAGAGAAATGCTAGTCAATGTGTCAGAACTTCCTTAGTCTAGCAGCAGCATTCAAATTGTGATCACTGCAAAGCATTAATTAAGGTCACTTATCTACTCAGTTTTTCATTGATTGTGTTTCCTCAATTATGTTCTAAAATTAAGGTGCATCCTATAAAGCAAATACTTTATTTGTATTGATGAAAAGATTACCAGCTTCCATTAAGGAACACACTGGGAACTCTGTGCAAAGGTTTCTGAGCATTAAGATGTACCAGCAAATGCCGAAACCTCCCTTTGGATATATTCATAGGATATTTTGTACACTCAAAATTTGGCTATGAAAAATGTGTTTATGATCTTGCTCTGCATGCAGATTGCATTCTCCATGAACTTAGGCAAATATTTACCTAATAAGAGTGAGGAATGCAAAATGATTTCCCATTCTGGATCCACAATTAATTCAAGGATATCAGCTCATAAGATGATAGAATATTTGTGGGCTCCAGGACTTAACTGTCATGTTTTTTCAATCTTAGACATGAAACTCAATCACAACTTTAGTATTTTAGTATACTTTAGTATTTCACATGTTAATAGAGTTGGATTCAAAGTATCTGCACAAGTCAAAAAGAGGGCCGTGAAAATATTTACAGACTCCTCACATCGTGGACATAAATTGTTTCAGCTCTTACCCTCAAAACGATGCTATAGAGCACTGCACACCAAGACAACTAGACACGAGAACAGTTTTTTCCAAAACGTCATCATTCTGCTAAACAAATAATTCCCTCACCACTGTCAAACTATTCACTAAGGCTGTATTACTATTACTATTAGTCCTCTCATCATTCCTATCACCCATCTCCTCCCACTTATGACTGCATGACTGTAACTTTGTTGCTTGTATCCTTACAGTTTATATTGATATTGATTGTTTCCTTGTTGCTTATTTGTACCCTATGATTATCATTAAGTGCTGTACCTTATACTTCTTGACGAATGTATCTCACCTTTCTATGTACACTGAGAGCATATGCACCAAAGATAAATTCCTTATGCATCCAATCACACTTGGCCAATAAAGAATTCTCTTCTCTTCTCTTCTCTTCTCTTCTCTTCTCTTCTCTTCTCTTCTCTTCTCTTCTATTCTATTCTATTTTCAGTGAACCACAATCTGAGTGGAAAATATTCTATTAAAAAAGCTAGAAAATTCAGCAGCTATATCCAATAATGAATTTTAAGAGGCTACTTAAGATCAACTTTTTGAAAAATTAACATATTGTTTTGGGGTCATTCGAATATAAATGTATTGCATATTTTGTTGTATGCATTATTGTTTTTAAAGTTGTTAACCCCATCCACCCAGTCCCTCGCAAGTCACCATGATGACATCTGTGGCCAAATAGACTGACTGGCTGTACCACCTATTAGGGTTCTTTCATTTATAAAAGGAAATGATGTTTCTCTGGATGATAAATCCCCAAATGTTTGTACCTGAAGAATAAGTTGCATTAAAGTCAGACAGTGATATGTAACAGTATTAATTAACAGTTAGGCAAAATTAAATGACATCAAGCCTTTGGAATACTCTTGGTATCAAATGAAGGACATTTCAGCAGCTGCAACCCAGAGGTGGTATTCAGCAGGTTCTGACCAGTTCTGGAAAGCCAGAAGCAGAAATTTTGAGTACTTCAGAGAACTGGCAAATACCACCTCTGCCCCTATCTATTCTCTGCCTCCTAAGTCCCAGCTGATTGGAAGGAAATGGGGATTTTTATAGTATCCTTCCCCTCCCAAGCCCACCAAACCACACCCATGGAACTGGTACCCATGGAACTGGTACTAAAAAAAATTGAATCCCGCCACTGATGTAATCTCACCGTGATATAGTTCATATTGGAAATCTCTGTGGAAAATGTTGAGGAGCCATTTTTTTCCCCAGTTCCAGCATTGGTCTGGACCCCTTCATTTGCTCAACGGAAGTCTTCTAGAAATTGTGTATACTATTAACACTTTAAGTATTGTTATTGCTATATTGGAATTTCATAAGAAAGTCTGCATTAGCATATATCTCTTGGCACTTGTCAGGAAAAGGATATTAAAATATTTGTAAAGCCAGGGAAGAGTTAATAGAATTGTAGTGGCTTAGAGATGTCAAATGTGCACTTAACCATAACCACATTTATCCTCAGGACTAAAACTAATTTTAAGTATTTTAGTCTATATGTTAGCTTTACACATATTTTATCAGAGCTCAATATCATCCAATTTTCACATCAATCTGCACTGAATATATAAAAACTTCACACTGATTTTTAAAGTCAGCTTTTCCTATTAAGTAACCTTTTTTTAAATAATTCTCTAATAAATACATTTTATATGCTGTTTCTGAACCTAAGTGCAATTTATACCTTTGTAAAATGTGTAATATGAAAATAATTACATCTTGAATTACACACTAATCTGGGAAACGAGAACCTGGTTACACTGCATATAGAAGCAGGATTTTGTCCTGTCTCTAAAATAAAGCTGTATTTATTTCTCTGGTTTCTACTGTGCTCCATTTCTAATCTGCAGGATATTATTCACTCAGCTAAAGAGAATTTGCTCTCAAACTTTTTTTTTTAAAGGAAAAGAGAATTTCATAAATTTTTGTATACTTTGAGGAATTGCTTGTATCCAATTGTTTGTCTTTTTGTTGTTGTTGTTTTTAATTGCGAAGTCGTGTCCGACCCATTGCGACCCCATGGACAATGTTTCTCCAGGCCTTCCTGTCCTCTACCATCCTCTGGAGTCCATTTAAGCTGATGCTGACTGCTTCGGTGATTTCATCCAGCCACCTCATTCTCTGTCGTCCCCTTCTTTTTTTGCCCTCAATCTTTCCCAGCATTGGGCTCTTCTCCAGTGAGTCCTTCCTTCTCATTAGGTGGCCAAAGTATTTGAGTTTCATCTTCAAGATCTGACCTTCTAAAGAGCAGTCAGGGTTGATCTCCCCTAGGACTGACTGGTTTGAGCGCCTTGAAGTCCAAGGGACTCGCAAGAGTCTTCTCCAGCATCATAGTTCAAAGGCCTCAATTGTTTGGTGCTCAACCTTTCTTATGGTCCAACTTTCATAGTCATACATTGCAACTGGGAAATGCTTCTGTCTACTCCATATTAAACACTACCATTATGCAAACAAGAAAAGGCTACCTTCTTTGTCATGGCCCCCACCCATGAATCTAGAATAGTATTCATCTGCATACACTGTAAGGATGACACCCTCTCTTCAAGGATTCTGGAAAGCTCTTAAAATATGGCTTTGGTTCCAGGATGAATGTTACTGTATCACTGTATTTTTGAGGACATTGTATTGTATTGTTTATAATATGGTTTTATTTCTTTATTAGGTTTTTATCCTGCCTTTATTATTTTATAAGTAAAGCAAAACAGCAAACATACATAATATTCATTCTTCCTCCTATTTTGGCCAAATAAATGACTTTGTGAGGTGAATTGGGCTGAAAGAGAATGACTAGCCCAAAGTCACCATCTGGCTCTCATGACTAAGGCAGGACTAAACTCACAATCTTCAGGTTTCTGTACCCACATCTTAAACCACTCTTGGGCTGTCTGTTTGGTTTGATGTGTTGTATGTTTTCTGTATTGGTTTTCCAGTGTTCTACACCATCTAGAATCCACTGGAGTTGGCCACCTAAGAAATTCAAATACATAAATACATTTGAATAAATAGTAGTTGCACTTACTTAGACAAAGGTAATCAAAGGGTACTGCATATTCATCGTCTTTCATTGTATGGTTATGTCTGCAGAAGTCTCTAGGCTTCTCATGCTACTGTTAAACTGTTGGAGGTGTGGCATCCTGAGCATTAATCCTTTGCCCCTTTGAATCTATGGACCATTAGTAGCTTTAGTAGCAGAAACAGTGAAAGGCTTCTCATTTCTTCCTCCATTCGGTTTGGCTAGTGGAAGACTCAATTTTCTTCATCTACTTTCCATAATTTCCTTTCTTCTCCATTCCTCTAGCATGAGGACAGAAAAATAATAAAATGCAACCTAGATTTGTAAGTACTACATGGGCAACCAAAGTGGGACTCATGTGGCTTTTAGAAAGGATGCTTGAATGCTAATCAGGCATAAAAAAACATTATCTTGGAAGCTGTAAGAGTAAATTCCCAGGCAGCATTATAGTGAGACATAGAAGGCAGTTTTGTCTTTTTGACAGAAAAAAAAAACCTACCTTTATCTGGACTACATTGCTTTTTCTTCCATAAACTAAATTTCCTCCCCTCAGCCTTCTTCCTTCTTACAGTGTCTCACATTAATAAACTTTTCTTGTCTTTTGGATGTTTAAACATTTGTACTCTCTGGACCTTCTTCCCAATACAGATGGTCCACAGTAAATAAATAAATAAATAAATAAAAAAGAGGATCCCAACCAGCCTTACCTCAAAATTTTCCAGAGAAAATCTTGAGGGAAAAACCTCAGAAAGAATTTTGCTTGTTAGTCTTTTTCCAGATTATGAACTGTAGACCACAGGGAAGATTCTGAGTGAACAAAACAAAGCAAAACCCAAAAACACCTAACACATTGCTACATGCAAGAACAATATAAGCTCAAAAACATGGCCAAATGATTTTGTTTTTTAAAAAATGCAGGTACTATGAACATAAGATCCTAGGCTTCTTCCATTTAGGAAAAAAAATCACCAAGGAATTGAGAGGCAGATATTGAGTTAGATTCAGTGGTGGGATTCAAATAATTTAACGACTGGATCTCTTCCCTAATGACCGCCTGGGTGCACATGGCGATGGTGGGCATGGCCAGGGGGTGTGACAGGTAGCACTCGGCGTCCTGCAGATCCCTGGGAGCAAAAATGGGCCATGAGGGGAGGGGGGGCACCACCCAAACTGGCTGAATCTCACCACTGGTGAGAGTCTTAATTTCATGATGAAACTGGACATCTGTGTGATCAGATTATACGAGCATAGTTAAAAACAAGGTTGCCAGACCACTTCAGCCACATCAATGTTAGTGTGGATTCAGTCCTCGGTTTAAGAACTGGTACTCAAAATATGCAGGGCTTGAAGAAAATGACACCAAATGCCATTTCTTCTTCAGTTTTGCCCTGAATGAATTTGGAATCCAGAGAAATGCGCAATCAATAAGCTACTGAGAATCCCTTGGAGATTGTGTGTGTGTGTGTGTGTGTGTTACAACCCCTGGTATGACTATCAGCTATGGCTAGCTGATGAGAGCTAATTAGCTCGAAATAGATCTATCCTAGTCTCCCTTTATTTATTTATCAGTACAATTACAACACACACACACACACACACACACACACACACATATATATATATATATGTAATGGTTTTCTCTTATCTTTGCAACTAGTTAGGAACTGGGAGTGTGCGCTCATGCGTGGCACTTCTGTGCATGCGCAGAACCTTTTGTACATGCACAAAACGTCCATGATGACGTCTAACCAGGTGGGCGCAGCCTCCCACCACCATCACTATCGATCTGCCCAAATCGGGATAAACCGGCAGAAAACCAACTCAGGCATAAGAGGAGGTTTTTCTTGAAAATTATGTTTAGCTTGCTGAATGCCTGCCAACCACATTTAACCCATGTGTGTGTGTATGTGTGTGTGTGTGTATAGATATATATAAAACAAGGAACCAAACTTGTCTAGAAGATTAACAAAAGTATTTTCTCCTATGTCAGATTTCTTTTTCCTGGAGCTGTGTTTCTAATTCACCTTCATTTAAAATACAAGTATTTGTAGAGATCAAAAGCCAAATTTAATAAAGTGCATTCAAATACAGTCTGCCTTCCAAGGTTTTGCTGTGAGCTACTTTTTGCAGATGATTTATGATTTATGAATGAAGACGTTTTGACAGCCCTTTCAGTCTAGTTTGTGCTAATAGACTCTGATATTGTAATTAATAATACATACAGCACTTCAGTGTGTTGTCATTTTTCTTTCCCTGTTAAGATATTGCTTTTAACTTTGCCTTCAATTACTCTGATTAATTAAGCTTTCTTTGTCCCGTTCTATCTATTAGCAAATTCAGTGTAACAGATGTTTAACTTTGGGCGTAATTAACCATATTTTTTAACAAGGAAAGAGATGAATTCCATTAGTTGCACTCATATTTTACATATAATTGTAATATATATCTTTATGATCTCCTAAAATTTTGCATATTCCTAGATTTTAGAAGAAGGTAAATTATTGCCAAATATAATTTCAGATCAATCTGATATCTTTTCAAAAGGTTCTTATACCGTCCCTTAGGGGTATAGAGTCAGACATAGTCTAGGATGAAATAGGGACAAATTCCCACTTTGGCATCTGGATAACTTAAAATCTGTCTCATTAAGTTGTTGTTATTGTAGTTGCAGCTGTTGTTATAGGGCTAAAATTAACAACTACATTAGTGAACTTTCCACCAAAAGATAATACGAGGCTAGAAAGTGGGAGAATAAGTCATGTCTTAGCTGTGAAAGCTAGTTGGTTGACTCTCAGCCCAATGCACCTCACAGGGTTGTTGTTGTGAGGAAGAGGAGGAAGTTGTATTGGATATGTTTACCTTGAGTTATTTGTAAAAATAATAAAGGCAGGATAAAAATAAATAAATTAAAATAGTGCTGTTGATATGATGACTATGATATATAGTCATCATATCAACAGCACTATATATATATATATATATATCATGTTCAAAAGCCAAATAACATTCATTCATCATGAAATCTCCAGAACCGTAAAGCCTACAAACTTGAAATTTGGCACGTATGTTCCTCTTGGCTTCTAGGTGCTTGCTAAGAAATGAGCATCAAATCATTAGTATTTCTTATACAGTAATTAACACACTCTGATGCTAAGGAGTTCTACTCCCCTTGTCCACCTGAAAAGAACTCTGTTCCAACTGCCAGTTACCTCACATTCCGTTACCTCAGTTCAAACTGGCAGATGTTCCACTCCTTCACTCAGGAGCGGTCTGGGGCTCCTTACAGTAATAAACATCGGTACCTCACCAAAATGTCTATGCCTTCCACCTATGGAACTGCTTCCAGACTCAAGGCGGTGGGAGTGATATCCCCTTATGTGTTTCAATCACCGACCACCACTGAACCAACAGATTGGGAATCAAATTTCTTCTGCATAGCCTGATCACATCGTTTCATCATGAAAAACGGGCACCCAGCTAGTTTAATTATAAACAAGGTTATTATGTTTATGTGGAAAACAAACTAGCAGAACATTTGTTGCATTGCCTTCTTTACAATATTAATCTATAAAGTTCACGAAGTTGATTGGGAAACTTTATCAAGAAAAGAAAGTACGTCTAAAATAAAATATCCTGTTTTGAGAAATGACTATTTGCAGTTTTCAGTGGTCACTGAAGCACCTGGAGAGTACTTTATTGACTGCACTAGATGAAACTTGAAGCAGAAACATCTTGCCTTGCGATCCACTAACCTAAACTTTGGTTCAAAAGAATACTGAACTTCAGTCTTTGAAAATGGAAAGTTGAATGACATTGAGAATTAGTTATGCTTGGTCAAAAGAACAATAACTTTTGTCTTTACTTTTAGATTTCATATGAATTAAAATCTGATGCTATCTGTTTTCTATGAAAAACCTTCCATTTGATGGGGAAATAAAACAAAATCATTGGAAAACATTGATTCATAAATCTAGCATGGTCCAAGATGTTTTAGTCAATACGTTGTTATTGCTACAGATCATATACTAAATCCTGCATATATATTTACGTAAATAGTGCATTCTAGTTACTATAGGTAATTAGTCAATAACAAGCTAGATTATTATTTTTTCCCCATTTTTCTCATTCTTTAATGGATCTGCATTATGTAAATCACACAAATATTACATCAAAAGAAAATTGTCAAGTTGGGAGAAATGTACTTGAACCTATCATTTAACCTGTTAAATGAATAAAACATGAAACCTTCTCAGTATTTAAAATCAAATTCCATGCTTTCATTAGTAGATAAGAAGAGGCTATTCTTAAATTATAAAGAAGGGGAAAAAGAGCTTTCTTCAACATCACATCAAAAGGTTTGCATATTGCATGCATCATTGATTAATTCAAGGCATCCAAGCAAATAGTATTAAAAATGTATAAGCTAACTTTACCCTATCTCAGGTCTAATTAAAACCATCCTCTGATTGGATCACCTTCCAAGAAATACTAGTCCTGCCACAAGGAACTTCCCCCCACTCCCAACTTTTGAGTTAACTTTATTTTAAGTATTTGAGATACAAAGAATGCAGTTAAAAATACTAAAATTCCTCACTTTGATGAGAATTGTTTAACCTATTTATTTCCTTGATTTATAAGATTTCTTCTTTGAGGACAAACAGATACTATTTTCTTTGGCATGGAAATTTCTGCAACCAGAGAAGAACAGAATTGGCTATGCCTGTATTTCCTTCCCGAAAGCCTGGCCGACACATAGAATAAGTATAGTACAGAATTTAATTCAACAGTTATGAATTAAACAGCTATGTGTGCATGCCTCTAGGATCACATGTTATGTCTCTGGTTTGCAAGCTGTATAGGTTGCCAGTCGGTTTCTAGGTGCCATTCAAAGTGCTAGTTTTGATTTTTAAAACCCTACATGACATGGAACTGGATGGTCTACTAATGAGAGAACAGTTACATAGACTCATCCCATCATGTCCTACAGAAGAATATGCTCTGGGTACTCCCTACTAAGAAGTTCCACATGGTGAGACTAAAGAGATGTTCCTTTTCTGTTGTAGCCCCCTGAGGGGATGTTAGCACCATTCGGTTAGCCTTTTGAAAAACCTTGAAAACATGGTTTTCCCGTCAACCCTGGATATCCTGGAGCGAGCCTGCAAAGAGGTTGAATGAGGTGGAATATTAGTTGTCCCGTGCTTTTGGGGGTCTTTTATACAATAATAATACAATAATACAATAGCAGAGGTGGAAGGGACCTTGGAGGTCTTCTAATCCAACCCCCTGCCTAAGCAAGAAACCCTATACCGTTTCAGACAAATGGCTATCCAACATCTTCTTAAAGACTTCCAGTGTTGAAGCATTCGCAACTTCTGGAGGCAAGCTGTTCCACTGATTAATTGTTCTAACTGTCAGGAAAGTTCTCCTCAGTTCTTAGTTGCTTCTCTCCTTGATTAGTTTCCTCCCATTCCTTCTTGTTCTACCTTCAGGTGCCTTGGATAATAGTTTGAGTCCCTCTTCTTTGTGGTAACCCCTGAGATATTGGAACACTGCTATCATGTCTCCCCTAGTCCTTCTTTTCATTAACTAGACATACCCAGTTCCTGCAACCGTTCTTCATATGTTTTAGTCTCCAGTCCCCTAATCCTCTTTCCACCTTGCTCTTCTCTGCACTCTTTCTAGAGTCTCCATATCTTTTCTACATCATTTATTTATGAATGCATTTATTTTTTTAATTTTTCTTGTTATTTATGTTTGAATTTTTTTATTTTATGATATGGCTTGAATTGTTATTCTGGTTTTTTTCTGTTTATAAACCACCAATTTTTGGTGAGATGGGTTGCTATATAAATTTGCTAAATCAATAAGGTTTGGAGACTTTTACGCTGTCAAATTCGCATGTGCTTTCATGATAATAAAGAAGTAGAACTATGTACATGTAGAATAACGTGTATGTAAACATGCATCAGCATTTCTCAGTGTCCTGTCTGGCATGACTTTCACTACCTGTGGTTTGATCAGTGTCCTTCCAGGCTCCTATAGATGGCCAGAGGTGAAGCTGTATCCATGATGTAGCCAGTTCCTTTTTGGTTGAGTGACATGCCCTTTTCCCAAAGGAGCATTTTCTCAATCCATCAATTTCTTCAACTTTCCCTTTTTATGGATAGCTGTTGACAAGATAATGTGGCTTCAAGAGAACAGCATGCTGGATGAAGTAGATAAACTTGTTAATGTTCAGTTAGGGCTCAGACCTTGGCATAGGATGCAAACATCTTAGTTACTCTGGTGAATAAGGACCCGACTATGACAATTGCATCAAGGGTAGGTTCCTGAACCGGTTTGCTGCATGTGTGCTTTGCATGCTCCTGAAACCTGGAGAGTGCAAAAAACAGCACAATGGGCCAACTGGAAGTTAGGCCCGTTGGGCTCGTTTTTTGCCCTCCCCAGGTGCCAGAGGATTTCCTGAAGCCTGAGGAGGGTGAAAACAGCATCCTCTGCCCTCTGGAAGGCTGAAAATCAGCTGGCCAGCATGCACATGCGCACTGGAGTTGACATAGGGCAATGCCTCGTATGCCCTGGCTCCGCGTGCCACAGGTTCACCATCACGGTTATATAGGAAAGGTTTTCTGATTATTCAGGAAAATATTTATGCTGAACAGGACAAAATCCAGTTCACTTGAAATAGAGATACTATGGAAGTCTTGATCTATGGGTTTGTAAGCTGTGAGGAACTGGGTAGAGTAAAACAAACTTAGGCTGAACTTCAACAATTTGTTGTTTGTCCAGAAACTATCTGACTCTATAACTATCCCAGTTGTTATTTTGGATGGGGTGTCAACACATTTGTAGTGTTGAAGTTGTGTCAATATTTTTTAATGAATGCAAATCCACATTTTTTGTTGTCTCTCAGTAATCAATAGATCAAATAAAAATAATCTTTATTTTGGTTTATGACCAGCATAAACAACTAGAGAAATTCTCTAATTAACTATCAGATTTGAATTGCAATAAGTCTCTAGATGGCAGATTTTTTTTCTTTCATTAGATGGTGGTAAAAACATATGAAAAACTCTTCTGACAGCTAATGGTAGTGTATATTTTTGTCTGATAGTCTTAATTCCTCCTTGAATTTTATGCTGAAGTAATAAAGAAATCCAAAAAGTATAAATTAAGGGACAAATAAGGCAGTCATTGCAGTTCTAGAAACAGACGGTGACCTAAAACATTTGTTCAGCATTCTCTTCTGTTAACAACATCAGATTCAGATCATTGGCTCATATTACCTGGAGACAGAAAGAAAATTGGTTGAACTAATTAGAAAATTTGCTATACAGGTAATGCATGTTTAAGGTTTTAACAGCACAAAATAGAAACTGACCTGCATAACTGATATAAAGAGTATCTTATCTTTGCAGCTTGCCATCAATAAAACAGAGAACTAAAAAATATACTGACAATAAGGAACCAATAAGGAAAGTTACATCATTTTTAACCAAGATTTATTTGGCCAGTTAGAAAATGTATTTTTCCCATAAATGACATAATTTTGGAGAATATGATCAACTGGGTTTTGTTTGCGATGAAAAAGTATGCTATGAATTAATCATTACCCTGAATAAAAAATTAAAATGCTTATAAAGCAGACCAGCTATCTCTTTCACATAACTTTATTCCTCACAACAGCATTATCCTAAGAATGAGAAAGGATACAATTATAGAATCAGGTTTGGAGCTGATAATCATAAAATTATGACTCCGGGCATTTGGACAACCTATTTGCTGCAGCTGTATATTACACAGCAATCTGATTAAGAGACAAAGAAATATTGGATCTGTTACTAAGATATGTATTCAGTTGCCAATATAGTCTTTCAGCAGTTCACATGATTTGGTGAATCAGAACTCAAATAGAAGAAATTCCCCATTTGTTTTCATATTCAGTTTTTCCAGTTTTCAAAGTTATGCACAACATGTATTATGCCCAAGTAATAGAACATTTTTGATGTAATATTTCCCCCTCCCCTCCAAAAAATATTCCCATGTGGGGCACGCCCACGCACAACCCCCCCCCCATGCGTTCCCCCTGCTTTTGGCATGCAAGCCAAAAAAGGTTCACCATCAATGCTCTATGCCAGGGGTGTCCAAACTTGGGAACTTTAAGACTTGTGGACTTCAACTCCCAGAATTCCCCAGCCAGCCATGCTGGCTGGGGAACTCTGGGAGTTGAAGTCCACAAGTCTTAAAGTTCCCAAGTTTAGACACCCCCTGCTCTATGCCATTTCAGATAAATGATTACTCAGTCTTTTTTTTTTAAGCCTTCAGTGATGGAGCACACACAACTTCTGAAAGCAAGTTGTTCCATTTGCTCTCACTGTTAGGAAATCTCTCCTTAGCTTTAGGTTGCTTCTCTCTTTGGTTAGTTTCCATCCATTGTTTCTCATCTTGCTTTTTGGTGCTTTAGAAAATGGTTTGATCTCCCCATCTTTGTAGGAGCCCCTTAAATATTGGAACACTGCTATCATGCCTCCCCTGGTCTTGGAACGGCCCCAGCGTCACTCACATGGATGCGTGCACTGCGCGTGCACCCAAGTGCAGCATGCACATGCATTGTACTTCCTGCGATGCTTTCGCAAGCCTCCACAATGCTCCAGCTGCTCAGCGGAGTGTCGTGCAGGCAACATATGCGCCATATGCATGCGCAGAAGTTCCAAAGGTTTAGAAGACAGGTAAGGAACTCAGGCGGGCGGGCCCTCCGGAGCACCATACTGAAACGGTACCCAGCGCTCCGGGCAGGCTCCGGTATGCCCTTACCAGGGTGTACCGCCTGCAACCCACCAAGGCACTAGACATATTCAATTCCTGTAAGGAATTCATATGTTTTAGCCTCCAGCCTCCTATTCATTTTTGTTGCTCTTCTCTGCACTCTTTCCAGAGTTTGAACATCTTTTTAATATTGTGGTGACCAGAACTGGATGTAGTACTCCAAGTATAGTCCTACCAAGGCTTTGTAAAGTGATACTAGAACTTCTGGTGATCTTGACTCTCTCCCCCTCTATTAATGCAGCCTAGAATTGCATTGGATTTTGGCGGGCTGTCGCAGCAAACTGTTGGGCTTGTATTTAAGGGATTGTGCACTAGGATTCCAAGATTCCTCTCACAATTACTGGAATTAAGCTAAGTTTCACTTAGCCAGTACCTATACAGTTAGTTTTTTTCTTGCCTAAATGCAGAACGTTGCTTTTATCTATGTTAAGTTTCATTTTCTTAGATAGGGCTCAATGTTGAAGTCTTTTTGAATCTTGAGCTTGTCTTCTGGTGTCTTCGTTATTCCTGACAGCTTAGTGTCATCTGCACATTTGATGATTTCCCCTTCTATTCCCTCATCTAGATTGTTTATGAAGTTATTGAAGAATACTGGGTCCCAAATTGCACATTGTGGTACTCCAATGCTTATTTCCCTCCATGTAGATGTAGTCCCATTGAGTACAATTTGTCAGCTGTTACAGAGCCATCTGATGGTGATGGTGGTGTTTATCCCACATTTTTCTAGCTTGCTAAGAACTAGATTGTAGTCTACTTTATCAAATGTTTTACTGAAATCTAAGTATACTATGTCCATAGTATTTCACTGATGCACTAATTTAGTCACTTTGTCAAAGAATGGAATAAGATTTGTTCTGCACGATCTGTTTGCTACTGGTTATAACCTTGTTTGCTTGTAGGTGTTCGCAGAATTGTTACTTATCTTTTCCAGGATCTTTCCAGGTTTTGATGTCAGCCTGATTGGTCCATAATTTCCTGGATCTGTTTTTTCTCTCCATTTTTTGAAGATGGGAACCCCATCTCTTTTCCAGTCCTCAGGTATTTCTTTGGTGCTCCAAGAACTTGGAAAGATATGCTTCAATGGTTCTGAGATTATGTCTTCCAGTTCTTTCAGAACTCTGGGATGTAATCTGTTACGGTCCTATGATTTGAATCTGTCTAGAGCTGACAAGTGTTCTCTTATTTTATTTTGGCATATTTTAATTTACTTGTCATTTGCAGTTCTGTTTGTGGTTAAGTTGAGTATCATTTTCTTTTTGCATGAAGACAAAGGATGAATTAAGTAGTTCTGCTTTCTCTCTACAGCCAGTTACTTCTTTGCCATCTTCGCCCATTAGTGGACCAAAGGTTCTCTCATTAGTAGACCATCTTCTCCCATTAGTGGACTGCTTGTTTTGTTATCACACACTCTAGAATGGGAAGGGGTCACAAATATCACGTGACAGTAACTGTATAAAGAAAGAAGCACCCCCTTTTTATGTGTGATCTTGACTGTATGATTGTGGCTGCCATCTTGACGTTTTCATTCCCTCCCTGCAGAACTCCTTGCTGTGATCAACACTGTTTTGGGGCAGCTCTAGTGTAAGCCATTGGTGAACTGGGAAGGTTCGTCCATGGACCTTTGTTTTGTTATGTTTTTGCAATAACTGTACTTAAAAGATAGCAGAGACAGGTTAGTGGGATAAGACCAGTGACGTGCAGTCAGGTGAGGCAAGTGAGGCACAGCCTCACCACTCTCATCATGAAAAAAAAAAGTAAAAGGAAAAAGCTGAGCTAGTTGCTGCCTCACCGTGGATGACTCTCCTTAACATCACTGGTGCTCTCCCTCCCCAAGTGTAGTGACTTCCTCCCCAGGCCCCCATTCATTTCTCTCTCTCACACACACAGCTGGATAAAACTATATAAAAATCTAGCCCAGCTTCACTGATTACAAATTTGAAAAGGCAACGTGGCTCCGCCTGCAATCAAACTACACTTGGGGAGGGAGAGCACAAGCGAGCACTGAGGAGACCACAGGAGGAGGCAGGAAGCGAGGCAAAGAGCCATGCTGTAGTACACACACTTCCCCCCAGCCTCTTTCTTTTGGAAGGCTCGGCTCGGCTCCCCTCCGGCTTCTCTGCCTCTCCTCTCACCCCAGCCTGCCAGCAGGAGGTGGTGGGTGGGCTTTATTGTGTTCCAGGCATTTCCCACCCAGACAGCAGGCTGCATTTGCAATGGTGGAGGTGTTTGGGAAAGGCAGCAGGGGAATGGGGGGGGGGGGATGGCAGAGGAGCTGCTTTCAAGCCACTGGAAAAGATATCCAATCCAACTTTTGTGTGTGGGGGGTTTGTTTGAGAGTGAGTGAGAGAGGGATGGGGTAGGAGAGATAGTCCAATCCAACGTGTGTGTGTGTGTGTGTGTGTGTGTGTGTGTGTGTGTGTGTGTGTTTGAGAGAGGGGGAGGAAGGGAGAGAGGGAGGAAGGAGGGGAAGGAGAAGAAAAAGAAAAAGAAAGAAGGAGCAAAGGAGAAAAACAAATGCTGTTGCTTTAAATTGGAACTGAGCATGCCTGGCTGTGGAATTCTGGGAGTTGAAGTCCACAAGTCTAAAAATATTTGAAACCCAGCACTGTGTCAGTGCCTCACCAGTCATAAACCTCACCGCATGTCACTGGATAAGACATATAGCAATGACATTGCTTAGGACACAGAAAGCTACATTATGCAAAATCAGTTCATGGATCAATCAAAGTCATGTCATGGCAAATAATATCGCTCCAATTCCTCAAAGACAGACCCTTTTTCATCCATAACTGAAGATGCTGAGAATTAAATGTGAGGCCTTTTATATACCAATTTTGCTTTGTTCTTAAAATACAGACTTGTTTTTCTACCGAATCGCTAAGAATATCACTATTTCTTTTTTCCATCCAGTGAGCACAATGATTGCTTACTGTTTTGGGCATAGCTATTGACCTTATAGGCAAAGTACAATAGGATTCATGAAATGAAAAATTGCGGCCCGATGTAGAAAACAAGGGGAGTATTAATTTCTTTTAATGTATGCAAATCCCATTACCCCAAGTAAAATATGCTGGGTATGCATGGGAAGGAAAATAGACTACAAACAATACAACAGAAACAGGTTGCTTTGAACACCGAGACAGAAACTTACAAATTAAATGGTAGCAAGAGGTTTTGGCCTGGCTTCAGACATAATGTTGATGTATGTGCCCCACTCACACATGATAATCAATCTAAAAAATGTAGATTATGGTTTGGTACAAATAGAAAGCAAATTTATCCCCATTCTCATGTACCTTTGCTTCCCAGACAGCTTGCTGATCAAACATTCTGCTCAGGCAAGTAAACCAAGCCTATTTCATAAGACAGAACCCAGCATGAAACTGAAGGAGGGTCAAAATAAGATGTCCTGCAATTTAATACAGGAGATTTTAGGTCAGGGTTAATTGTTTATTTCAAGAAGAAGTGTCAGGGGCAAGAACATTGACTGACAAAGGAAGCTAAGTTCTGTGGCCAAACATTAGTCTTTCTCTTTTTAGCTGCAATTCTTATGATAATCATCTAATAATTACTTCTGGGGATTTTTCAAGATTTCCCTTGATCAACAGCCCCAAGCTGCCATAAGGATACAAGACATTTGACCAGAAAATAAATGCAAACTTCTACACATATGCATATGTATAAAGTCTATTTTGTTTATTATTTATTGTCCTTGACATCCAGGGCATGATGGTTCAGTGTGAGCCTCATGCCTAGAGACTCTAGAAAGAGTTCAGAGAAGAGCAACCAAAATAATTTGGGGACTGGAGGCTAAAACACACAATGAACAGTTGCAGGAACTGGGCATAGCTAGTCTAGTGAAGAGAAGGACCAGGGGAGACATGATAGCAGCATTCCAATATTTGATGGGCTGCCACAAAGAGGATCAAGCTATGTTCCGAAGCATCTGAAGGCCAGACAAGGAATGACAGATGGAAACTGAACAAGGAGAGATTCAACCTAGAAATAAGGTTAATTTTCTGACAGTGAGAGCAATCAACCAATGGAATATCTTGTCTTCAGAAGTTGTGGGAGCTTCATCACTGGAATCTTTCAAGAAGAGACTGGACAGCTATTTGTTGAAAATGGTACAGGGTCTGCTTGGGCGGGGGTTGGATTAGATGCCCTACAATTCTGTTCCTTCCAACTCTGTTAATTTGTATCTGTATATCTGTAATAAAAGTTGCATTGTTTGGAACACTACATATATTGCAGTTAGTAATTTTAGAATCTTGATTGAGTTTGAAGTATCAAAACCAGTCAGACCTTTCAGGTAAAGTATGTGAAAATAGCAATCATTATCCCCATCCTCATATAAAAATATTTAGAAAAGGAAGATTAAAATTAAAAATCTGACTTGGAGGAGTAAAAGACTTTGGGCATATGGAAACAATTTGAAGAATCTGAAATATGACGACTTAAAAATGAAAAACTCAAACATAATATTTATGTTTGCAGCATGGGTCTTAAAATCATTAAATAAGTTTCAGAAGAAGTGGAGTAAGAAATTGTGACCATAGCTCAGAAAAGATATGAATTCAAACAAAACACATGAAATGAATCAGGATTTATTTTTAAAGAACCTCGAAGTTGTTCAGGAAAAATTTGAAACAACTTCAACCAAATAAGTTAAAAACTTACAGGTGAAGTTTTATAGAAAACTGTAGGAGGCATTCATTTAAAAAATAATAATTAAAAAAAAGCAGACTGGATCAACAAAATCAGAAAAGGACAACAAGGGAAAAATGTATTTATAACAATTGAATTGGTTCAGTTGCACTCCAAAAGATCAAAGATTGGAGCATCTTGGGCCAAAGGAATTACACTTCACAAGCTTATATTCCACATAGGGAACATAGCTGAATATGCTTCTGAAAACTGGAAAAATGAAGAACGAATGGAAACCCCATTCTAATACAGAAAACAAATAAAAGGCAGTGAATCTGATCCCTAAAGACCCTTTAACTTCCCTTCTCACCACATTTAAGTTATTTACAGAATCGTAGCAAACCTATGTCATATATTCCTATCCAAAAGAAAATGCTCCCCCCCTTTTTTTTTGGTTGATAAAAAAAAACTTACGGAAATCCACGAAGCACTAAATCTTAAAGTTATTAACTGATAAGATGATCCTTAAAAATCAAAAGGAAACAAAGCAATCCCTTGGATAAACAACCATTTGAGTCACTTCTGCAGAGCTGGATCAGAAAATGCCTAGACATTTCTGGGATTATTGAAAACATTCAAAGGCACTTGAAATTGTCACCGAAGGCAAGGAAAACAAATCTGATAGCCAATATTAAAGAGATTAGCGGCGTCAAACTCAGAAGTGGAATATTCTAAGGCCATTCATTGTCACCTTTACTATTTTTGTTTGTGCAAGGATGGCACTTACAAATAATTTAAACAAAAGCTATCATTTCCTAAAGCAAGACCCAAAGGTTACCCACTAAACCCCATTCATGGATGATTCAGAATTATTCACAAAAACCAAAAGCAGAACTTGATACTCGGCTGAACACTCGTAACGTATTCAGTCAAGAAGCCGTGATGCAATTGCATCTAGAAAAATGTGCAACTTTGATGATTAAAGATGCCAAAATTGTTGAAGTGAATTACAGATAATGAATAGAAATGCCGTAAGACAACTGGACCCAGAAAACGGAGACAAAACTTGGGATTTGTAGGCATTTCTGATTTATTATCTGAACAAGCGAAAAGGGATGGTTGCTTTAATTACATAAAGTGAATCTGAAGACATTTCAAAACAAAATTGAATGCATGAAGCATGATTAAAGCCATAAACACTTGAGTTCTTCCTGTTATTTAATATACTCCTGGTGTAATTGATTTGACACAAGCTGAATTACATAGACATGATAGGAAAACAAACAATGGAAGAAGGGACTCGCAGCTGGAGCTGGAGCATGTTAAGGAACCACTACTATTAGAAGTTTGCAAGGAAAAATGACTCAACATTACAAAATAAAAAATAAAAATTGAAAGTCAAACAAATTGCCTGGAAATCCAAACTTTTTCATAGTCGATATACACATGAAGAAAAATTAGATCAGCATTTGAGAGGGTAGTGGCTGGAATGATTAAATCTAGATACTTTTTTCTCCATGGCATTCTGTCCCTAGCCTGGTCTTTCAGGTCATCCAACTGTTCACCCTCTATCACTGTAATTGAGACCATCAACTTTGCTGTTGGATATTTTTATGGCCTCAGCACAGCTGGCAGGAAAGTCGGACAGTGAGGAGGTTGGGGAGGAACATGGGCCAGTCCTGAGGACTGGGGAAAGCTCAGATGAGGGCTCTGCATCAGAGGCAGAGAGGGAGCTAGACAGCAGTGAGGCAGAGGAACAGCTGGAGCCTGTTCCCAGTGTGTGTATGTGCAGAGCTGCCAGAAAACAAGAATAACTAAGAAAGCAGTGTAAGAGTAAGGCCACAATCCCCCCCCCATAGGAAACAAAAGAGGAATGAATGGGGAGTGGGCTTTTGCAGGAAACAATTCATTCACTCAGTCTGGAAAGTTCTGTTTGTGATTATAAGAGAGTCTGTGCCAAGTTTTGCTTTGCCCTTTGTTTTAGAAACTAGTTATCTGACAGCACTCTAAACGAGATAAGGTGCATGTGGACAAACATTCCTCTGAAAGACTGTTTGCTAATGCCTTGCTGACTGTGAATGAAAGGAATTCACAGTCCTATAAATAAAAAAGGTTTTGCAGGAACCAAGACTTTGCGTCTTGCTTTCTAAGGAAGCCTGGGTCAGAACAGTTATCCTCTTCTCTTTCCTTCCAACTTTCCTGGTATCAGAGACTCCCCCAGAGTTCTACCACGTTTCCCTGAAAATAAGACAGAGTCTTATTTTCTTTTGACCCCCAAAATAAGTGCTTGACCTTATTTTCAGGGAGGTCTTATTAGAGGTGCAGGAGGCAGCGAGCACGGTCACCTCATGACTGCTGCTGTGTTGCAATATTTTCAGGGAGGGTTTATTTTTGAGGGAGCGCTTATTTTGGGGGGTGGGCTTGCGCATATGCTCAAAAACCTGATTGGGCTTATTATCCAGGGAGGTCTTATTTTCAGGGAAACAGGGTAGGTCTTTGATAATTGTCGGAAGTATGTTTGAAGTATGATCATTATGATTTATATAGAGTATATAAGTACATTTATTTGAGAAAATGTTTGAGCAGATATGGAAGCAAAACTATATCTTAATTTTTTGCATGTGTTCAGTTTAATGCCTTTTGTAAAAAGCTCAACATTCAAGCATGCTATTTTGGCTCAGATTTAGTCTGCCTATGTAAAATATATCAACCTGTAAATGAAGAATTCAAAGTGAATTTGATTTGGGGGGAAGCTGGCCACTTAGAAACTCATTTCAGTTGAAAATATGTTTAGGGGGACTCCTACAGAAACACTTGAATGAAGCATTGGCTTTCTCTTTCAACTGTTAACTACAAGAGTTTGAGGAACATCTTGGGAATTGTGGAAACCAGTCTTCTGAATAAGAATAAGCTTCCTAAGATTCTGGAGTACCACTGGAATACCACTGGAGTACTGATCTCAGGCTCCTTTGGAATTTAGCTACTGGGTATATATTACATATGCAGCTTCAAAAAGTAATCAAAGCATCAATTTTTAACTTTTAACTACCTTTCTGATGTTGGCAAGGGCTGGCTAATTTGTTTTAACATAGATGTCCTCATCTTATTATTAATGTTAATCTCTCAGTTATGGGACTGTTCTCCGCCCTTCCTCATTTTCAGTTTGTAACAATGAGCATTATTTATTCCTGAATGCGCGTTAGTGAATTTTACAAGCATGCTGAATATAGCATCTGTCGGGAAGCCAGAAAGCTGGGAGCCAGAGTCAATCCCACATCATGCCAAGGCATTAAGCGAGCCATTGGAAACGATTATCCACATATAAATGGGAAAATATATAAAATGATATATAAGGTCACATTAACAGCCACTGAGCAATGCCAGCCGATCCCTACTAGTTTCAGTTCTTCTTGGCTTGGAGCTGGGGGTGGGGAGAAGGAAACAGGGAACTGGGAAGAAGCCAAACATTTTGCTCAAGCCTGGCAATGGGCATTCTTTGGCTCACTTGATTCAACAGCACAGCTGCTGTGGCACCAGCAAGTCATCAGCGAGGCTTTGTTTTGCCATCTTACATTTTCTGTGACTTTCCAAGATTTGACCACCAAGGGCAGAGTAATTTGTAGCAATCTGAAAGTTGTGAAACAATGACTCTTTTCCATGGAATTCCTGAAAGCTTGGCATGCTTGGGTAGGCTTCTGCACTTCTCTTCCCTCAAACTGAAGGTGGGAAACTTGTACTCCCTAACCCAGTTATTGTCAAACTATAAATTCTAGCTATTGTTTCTACTCTATCTGTTGTGGCCCAGCAGGAGCCGTCGGAGTTGCCACCAGACTCCGACAGTGAGGGTCCCTCTGAGTCGGCTAAGGAGGATGTGGAGGACCCTGGACAGGGTTCCGACTCTGAGCAGGGCGCAGAGAGGCTGGTTGGCCACCAGGAGGCGCCTGAGGCATGGAGCAGTGGTGAAAGCCAAAGGAAGGGGGCTCCTGATGTCATGCCTTGGAGCAGTGTGGAGGAGTCACGGGACAGTGAGTCAGACATCAGCAGTGAGCTATTAGATGCTCGTTACCGGCGTGCTACCCGGTAAGGAGCAATTGAGCAATTACCGGAGGTAATTGCTCTCAGCTGCTGATAATTAGACTCCTCTCCAGACTATAAAGGGACTGCTTGTGGACACACTTTGCAGGAATCAACTGATCATTGGAGTTGGAGAAGCCCTCAGATATGTGTCGTACTTTGGCAGGCTGGATTGCTGCCAAAGGGTTTACCTGGATTGCTGCCAATCTGTTCCCTGGACCTTGGCAGGCAGGAGTGCTGCTAAGGTGGTTATCTGGAGCTTGGTAGCTGGATTGCTTCCAAGGGGTGTCGCTGTAGCTGGATTGCTGCCCAGAGTGCTATCTTGACCTTGGCAGGCTGGATTGCTGCCAAGGTGGAACCTGTATGTCAATAAACATCTTGAAGAGACTTTGTGTCGGAGTGACTTGGTATACAAGAGCCGGGGGGGGGGGGTGTCAGAACATCTATCAATACAGCATATGGACTGCTACAAGTTCCCAACCCTGTTCCCTGCATGTATCTATTAATTTCCTGCAAATTAACACTATTCTGAAGTCCTTGCTTCTCCATGCACTTAAAGTGTAAATATGCTTACAAGTTTCTTCCCTGGGTGTGTCCTTAACACTGTGATTAACTAGGAAGACGCTGGTTCACACTTGATGGTTGCTAATTCTGATTATCAGAAGCATGGGTATTCTGATACATATATAAATGTATTCTTCAGGTTACATAAACAAGTTTTTTATTCCACAAGCTAGCTGATAACCTGGGGTTGCCCGGGTATTTATAGACATCAAAAAGTTTGTCTGACAGGGAGCCATTGAGAGTGTCCTTTCTCCCCCTACTCCAATACCCATCATCCCTGCCCTCTCCCTTCCCCCTCCCATGTGCTCCTCTTTCCCACCCTGTCTATGATCCTGGCACTTGGCCCAAATCCATCAGACACTTTCCCATTGGTCCACTGGAAGGCAAAAGTCACAGCTGATTTTCCAGAGGAAGCTGCAAAGGAACTGATATCACAAACAATTGCCACTCTAGGATGCCACACTCTCCGTCCTTAATGGCCCAGGGTCTCCCTTCTCCCTCTCATGACATCACAAACAATTGCCACTGTAGGATGCCGCACTCACTCTCCTTAATAAGCCAGGTGTTCCAGAGTTATGCTGGAACATAGTCACATACACATACACTCCAGGGGTGTCTTACAATCCCTCCCCCAGGATTTTTCTCCACAGAGTAAATCATCTGTGTACCAGGTTTCGTTAAAATTGTTTGAGACATTCCAGAGTTATGCTAGAACATACATACATACATACATACATACATACATACATACATACATATTGGGGTGGGTTCCTGCCGGTTCTAACCGGTTCGGTAGAAGAGGTTCGTCAAATTTACCATATCGGTTAGAAGAGTTTCCACCTGTGGACCCGGAAGTAAGTTCCAGAACGCCTGCCCCGGCCCTGTCTCTCACTTGACCCGCCCGTTCCATCGCAGGTCACTCGCTCCCCTGCTAGTCTGCACAAAACTAGCCCAGCCCACTGCTCACTGATTGGCTGATTGGCTGATTGGCAGGCCATTCATTGGAGTCAGTGATATTGAAGACTGGCAACGACAGTCATCTTCTTTCTGTAAGTAGCTCTTTTATTGTTTTGTGAACTTATTTTAATCTTATTTAAGTAGTAAGTACACAAAATAATAGATTTCCTTTTTTATATTTTTTTGTAGCTCATCCATTGGGGCAAAGAATTCAGTGACATCGTCTTGGCCACTCCCACCCAGTCACATTACTGCCAAGCCACTCCCATCCGGTCACATGACTGCCAAGCCACTCCCACCCGGTCACATGGCCAGAAAACCACTCCCACAAAGCAGGCCACACTACAGAAGAGGTTCCAAAAATTTTTGAAACCCACCTCTGATACATACATACATGCTTACTCTGATACATACATACATACATACATACATACTTTTTTATATAGATAGATAGTTTATCATTTCTTCCTTCACTATTGTCTTCCAAGTCTTGTGGCATTGGAACTGTCAAAAGTATCAGAATCCTATCCTAGCCAAGATGGAAAACAAAGGAAAGGCAGCTAAAAACCAGGAAGTCAACAGCCAAGTTCCCTTGAATTTCTAGCACAGAGACAACTAAGAGGCAAAAAGAAGTTTGAGCAACTTGTACGGCCCACAACTTTCATGATTTCGGACAGAATAGAATTACATTTGCAGCAATAATAGTTCAGTGCAGGGGATTGAGAATGTTGTGTTAAAAAGGAAGTGTCTAAAAGGAAAAGGAGCTGGTTGCTGATAATAAAGATGAAAGCATGATATGTTAATTCATGGGGGGGTTTTCTCCCCTGCACCATAAATGGAATGTTGTCCCATGAGGGTTTTTTCAATGTTGACTTTTTAGTTGTGATTGTTCTTCAAGGCTTTTCAATTTATGTGAAATATTAAATAGCTTTAGCAACTTCTATTTTATTTTGACTAGGAGGATGTCAGAGTTCCCTTTTAAATATGAATACTCATAGAAAGGCACACATACAGAGACAGACAGACACACACACACACACACACACACAAACACACAAAGTGTACTTGATTTTGAATATGTTTCTGTGCTGACTGGAAAGGGGGTAATCAGAACTGCTATTTTTATATGAAATATTTTCATGTAATATAACATGCCATACTGTGTGTGTGAAATTTAGATCTTAACATTAAATAGGACAGACAAAAATAGGCTTGAGAAGACACATAGCAATGGATAAGCAAAAAAATAATAATTATCAAGACAATAGCACAAAGCAATTATCAGTATCAAGTGATAAGCTGGAACACTTTTTGAAGCTAGGATGGAACTAAAGAAAAGAACAGCAAAGCCGTACCCAGTATTATCTGACAGCTGCTTTGGAAAGATTTCTTGTATTAAAAGATGTTCAATCTTCCCAAAGCTTTAAATAGGATTAAGCTTAGATTTGAGCTGAAAATCTCATTTGTCCAGCATTTAAAATGTTTCCTTCCCCTCACTTTTCATCTGTACCAAATGGACTATTCCTGAAAGTGTTATTCTTGTCCTATGTTCTGATAGTATTCACCATTGCTCTAGTAATCTCTAGGTCTCAAAAGTGAACTCATCTCTGGATACTTTGGGGCATGCTTTTCACAAACAATCACCAATTATATGCCGTTCTTGTTTGATTTAAGCAAAGTTTCCAGAGTTATATTAGTTATCCAGCAGATAAACTTCAAACAAGAGATATATTTGAGAAAACTAAGAGTAAGAAATGTCTGTTATGTAAAGATGAATGAGTCTTGGCAAGAAAATCCATCTCTTATATTTTAAGTGGGCCTTAATACTTTGTTCCATGAATCAAATATTTATAATAGGAAATATCTGGCATTTCCAAGTTTGCCCTATTGTTTCTAATCAAAACAAAAACCTTTATAGGCAGATTTATGAAGAACGATCCCATTATTTAAATCATTATGCACTTAGAAAAATTCAGCATGTGTATTAAAAATATTTTATATTGTTTTTTCCTATCTTGCAAGTTTATGTCAAGCACATTTTATTCGCTTAGTGAGAAAGATGACATGCAGTATACTCCTTCCTTCCTTCCTTCCTTCCTTCCTTCCTTCCTTCCTTCCTTCCTTCCTTTCTTTCTTTCTTTCTTTCTTTCTTTCACAATCATTAAAAGCAGAAGGATTTCATTAGCTACAAAACAGGCACTGAAATATATCTTGTATGCAGGGAGAATATAGGCACAAATGAATGAAAACACATTTTGAATGAGGCTTTTTCATTTTTTTTAATGTCCATTAGCCTCTTTGAGACTGAATTTGGTGCATTTCAAAATCCACCATTCAAAGTTTATTCAAGCTATACAATAGAACGTGAGTTACATTTTTATTTCTTCTTTATGATTCCGTCTTATGGAATTTGATGAAACTTTCATATTTTATACAGTAGCAGGTAAACTTAGCTATTGGGATTTAATTTGGTAAACACGTGGCTACTTCTGAATTTGTCTCAATGCAAATATACTTTTGTTTTCAATTCCTCACCAGGCATGACCCCAACTACATTATTTTTACTCATTAGTAGATTGAGTACATAACTGAAATATACTGTCAATTCTTTTCATGAAAAATTGTTCTACTATTTCAAGATGGTTTTATTTAAAAAAAATCATTTTAGGAACATGAAATATAATTTGGAGGATTTTCAGATTTAATGATTTTTTTGGAATGTTTTTTATGCGCATATTGAAAATTAGAAAATTGCTTATGCTTTTTGAAAAAAAGAATTAAAAACTCTTGAGATGCCAAACTTCTGCCAGAGTTATATAATATTCTTGGATCTGCTTAAATTAAATTGAATAATCTTTCCCCAAATTTATCCATAACAAACCTGCCAAAGTAGCTATATTAGTGTCTTCACCAAAAGAAAAAGATATAGGAAAATTTGTAGTAGTGGATTCTGGTGATTATCTTATAAATTGGTATAAAATATTTATTGACTTTCCTGACTCCTATGCTATTGAAGATTTATCAAACTTTTTGATTATACTTGGATGATGGTGACTTGATAGCTGGTTAGGCTGCTGCTGGCTGTACAATTCAACACTTTCATTCTTAAATGCTAATAAAAACATTTTTAGAGCCATTTTGGTATGAGAAGATTCATAGGGATCCATGAGGTATGAAGACAAAATTGAAAAGATGTCAGAGGGAGCATGGTCATGCATGCCATGTCCCTGTTGGACATGGAGGTTGACATTTCCTTGAGTAGATGCTGCTGCAAAGATTAAAAAAAAATCTTGAATAGTTAATCTCATATATTTTGGTTTTATAAAAGAGCAGCACAGATTGGATATTACTAAATTAGTAACTGATGTATTGAAGTCCCAAAGGTGCTTGGAACTGGACTTTCTTGTTTTTTTTCTTTTGAAGACATTTTGCTTCTCATCCAACAAGCTTTGTCAGCTCTGACAAGACAGTGGGGAATGGAAGGATTTATATTCCTTGAAGACAGCTGGCAATTTGCTGTCCTTTTAGAGGGTCATTGAAGCACTTGGAGGTGCTCCTGGTTCCTGTAGTCTGCATTCTTTCCTCTGGAAATCCATTCCTACACCAACACCATTCAAAGGGTATTCATCCCAAATTTTATATAGCTAGAAGTCTGTAGTGATTCTCAGTCATCCAGGTCAAGGACCTTTGAGACAATCATGACCTGGATGACTGAGAATCAGGAACACTACTCAGGTGAGGATCAAGGATGCAAATGACCAGCTGTCTGCAAAGAATATAAATCCTTCCATTCTCCACTATCCTGTCAGAGCTGAAGAAGCTTCTTGGATGAGAAGCAAAACACATTCAAAAGAAAAAAAAAACAAGAAAGTTCATTTGCCTCCTGAAAAAGCACCTTTGGGACAACCGTGACCTGGATGAGTGAGAATCTCTACTGACTGAAGTACTGAAGATATTTTAAGGTAACTTGCATTTACCCTTCCTTTGCTATATTGATTTAAATTTCTGCAACATACATGGTGAGTGTGTGAGTGTGTGTGTGTGTGTGTGTGTGTGTGAGAGAGAGAGAGAGAGAGAGAGAGAGAGAGAGAGTATACAACATACACACATACTACCTCTTATTTTTAATTTGACTTTAGAAGCCATAGCTAGTTTTACAGGCAATCAAATGGAATTTGCACATCAAGATAACTAGAGTTGAATGCAAAACATTTCACTGTGAGTATACTGTATGTCCTTGATAAATGATAGTGTTCTTTACCAAACTGGATGGATAAAATATAACCATGGTATGTTATGATATTATTCCATCAACTGGAATCAGTGCAACACTTTCTGTAGAATATAAGATATTGATCTTTGCTAAAATGAAGTTTGAATTGTTTTATATATCTTGGAATAGTTATTCCATGGACAATTTAATTATTTATAGAGGGATTGCTTTTTTAAATTATTTGCCTCAGATTAATATTGATATTAGTAGTTGGTTAGAAAATCCTTATGTGTCCATGGGGGTAAAGTTAACATAAAGACTACCTTGAAAGTGATACATATTTATAGCAGGATGACCATGTCAATGACTATTAGGCATTTTGAACTGTTTGATATGATACTAAAAATGAATTAATGGGATGATTGGAGCCCCCAGGTTTCTTTCACCAAAGTACAACGTTCTGATTGCAAATTGGTAATGAAGAGGATACTTTTTCAAATTTTCAGCTTTGTTTTTGGAACTGTATTTTGATTTCTCTTTTTTCTTGAATTTAAATATTCTCCTCCAGAGGCTTGTGCATACAAATATTAAATTATTTTTCAACCCCCTTGATATCTTTCAGGGGTTTGGTTTCTATCATTAAAAGCTGCAAAATACCCTGTTTCCCCAAAAATAAGACCTCCCCGCATAATAAGCCCCATCGGGCTTTTGAGTGCCTGCGTTAAAATAAGCTCTTCCCTGAAAATAAGCCCTTCCTGAAAATATTGCAGCACAGCAGCACTTTGCTGCCTCCTGTACCTCAAAAATAATAAGACCTCCCCCCAAAATAAGGCCAAGTGCTTATTTCGGGGGGGGTGGTGGTCAAAAGAAAATAAGACCCTGTCTTATTTTCAAGGAAACATGGCATATTTGAGTGAGCTTGGAAGATATTTTAAATTTGATTTTTTCCCCCTATGAGAATCTGTTGGCTGAAATAATGTTAGTTTGAACATTGGGGATAAGTCTTCAGGAGTTTATAAGTACCCTCACAAGTGGTGTTTGTATGCTAGAGCCTGACTCTCAAGCAATCTTTTAAAATATTTAAAATGTTGCAAGAAGAATTTAGATTATTAAAACAGCCGAACACAGTAAATCCACTTAAAGTATCTCTGCACCATATTTAGATTTTTTTAAACAGTGTTGGAGACTCCTAGTTAATAATCATGTTTGGGGTTATTTTTTTTCAAAAATTGAGGAGGATTTACAATTACAATTAATTCTTCTAGGTGGCAAATAGCATAAGATGACCTCTTAACAACAATGGACATTGCAATTCTAAAGCTAAGTAGTTCCACTTCTTAATGTGTTGACGAAAAGAAAGTATTTTACATGCACTATCTCCTATCAGATTGATATACAGAAGGAACACTAGTTATAATTAAAAATACTGTACTAGCATTTACTATATTTGTCAAATTATGATCCTGTCAATCTAAATTAGGCTGCTTATTCTATTGATTAACTCAATGAATATAACTTTTGCTTTTAATCAATGATTGTAATAATGATGGTAGGGCTAATGAAGGCTAACCAGTTCCTACGGGAGAAGACAATTTTCATGAGGATGGCAAGTGGAAATTAAGCCATCTATACAATTCAAATTGTATAGGGACATGGTGGCTCAGTGGCTAAGACACCGAGCTTGTTGATCAGTAATGTCGCCAGTTCAGCAGTTCAAATCCCTAGTGCCACATAACGGAGTGAGCTCACGTTACTTGTCTCAGCTTCTGCCAACCTAGCAGTTCAAAAGCATGCAAAAATGCAAGTAGAAAAAATAGGAACTAACTTTGGTGGGAAGGTAACAGCGTTCCGTGCACCTTCAGCGTTTAGTCATGCCGGCCACATGACCAGTGAGATGTCTTCAGACAGTGCTGGCTCTTCGGCTTTGAAATGGAGATGAGCACACACCCCTAGAGTCGGGAATAATTGGCACATATGTGAGAGGGGAGCCTTTACCTTACAATTTAAATACTATGTAGATCAAGAGGGGAATTGATTTCTAGCTAGAAGCCAGATCCCCCCCCCCCCCCCGCAACTATATTTTTAAAAAATCTATTCTAGGGCAATGAGGACAAATTCTATGTTCCAGAATTTTTTGTCCATCACTCAAATGTTTGCAGGCATTAAAAAGTTCCTCAGACAGAAACACATACAAAATTGAGAAAGACCTTTGGAAAACCTGAAGCTGAGGTAATAATTCTGAAACTATAGAAGCATTGGAATCTACAAGATTGATCTTGTTATTGGGGAAAGTGTGTGCAAACGAACCATGAAACAAATAACCTTTTTTATTTCACACCATGATTCCCATTTGTTCATTCCAATTTTTTGGAATATTGTGAATCAGGAACAATTGAAAGTGTGCAACTTGCAAAAATCCCGAAGTGAAGCCAATATAATGTGGATGCAATGTTAAATCTAACACTGATATAGGCTTCCCATCTTCCCTAACCCTGGAGGATTATGATCTATTATACAAACCACACTGTGAAATCTCCTGCTGCCCTTGACATAAGCAAAAAAAAAGAAAAAATCCAGAATCAATACTTCATAGAATCAACAGCTCCAGCAATGCAGTGTCCATGAAAATTTAGGATTTCTCTCTGCAAGTTTAACTCATCATATACAATCCATTTAAGTATCTATCAGAACAAGGTGGCACCTGTAATGAATGATTATTTATGCCTTCAAGCTATGATAAGGTCATGGACATCCATTCAATGTGAGAGAAAATGATGATTTACTTTTTTTCAGCCAGGGATCGTTCATTCCAATATAACTGTGAAAGACTGAATGAATCGAGCATCTTACTTTATCTACAGTAGTGCTATAGGTGGATATCAGTTCAGTAAAAAAAGGTGAACAGGGATATTGCTGAATTTACAGGACTGTAACAATTTCAGAAAAAAAATTTGCTAGCAAAAGTTAAATGATAGAAACGTCTTAGAGCTGTATGTTTGTTGCATGCCAAATTGTCCAAGATTTATTAAAAAATAAAAGAGATTCTTGTGTTGAGCTGTATCTGAAATTTCACACTTACAGTGACAAAAGGATGCTGAAACATAAATCAAACTCATCCTACAAGAGCTATTTTTGCAGAAGCTAGGACCTTAGTTCATGATGAGAAGAAATAACTAGCAGTGTCCTTCAAGAAAAGGTCTTTTCAGTATAACTGGAAGAGTACCAGTGGATTATTTCTGAAAATGAAAGAGTCATTTTGTTTCATCAAGGGGTGTTTTCAGTAGTGGAAGAAATAGTGATACCATGGAAACATCCATAAAAGATAGAGAAACAGTTTTACAAGCTTTAGTACACATAGCCTAAGAGAATATTTGTTAACGCCACCAGGTTGTTAGGTAACACACAGTTGCAATGTCTAATTATGTGTGTGCACTCTGGATGGCCTTTGCTAGACTACTTATCTTTAAAGTCTTGGAATGATATTCTACTAAGTAACATACCAAGCCATTAAATTATTTAATAGTTGATAAATGTAGGCAAATTAGCTGGCCAAAAATATGCATGATTTAAAAAAAAGAAAACAGCATACCATCATGTATATTACAAAGATTATGTCCAAATTATTCCAAAAATAATTGATTGAAACAGGATGCAGACTAAAGAAATCTGTACAGGATGTTAAAGTAATCAAGATGGAACCAAGACCGCACAATCAAAGTCTTCTTTGTGCACATTCAAATAAGCAACCAGGAAATAATATCAATATAAATCATAAGGACACAAGCAGCAGAGTTACAGTCCTGCAGTCATAAGTGGGAGGTAATGGGGGATTGGAATGATGAGAAGACTAATAATAATAGTAATGGTAGTAGTGAATAGTTTAACAGTGGTGAGGGAATTATTTGTTTAGCAGAGTGACGGCGTTCGGGAAAAACCTGTTCTTGTGTCTAGTTGTTTTGGTGTGCAGTGCTGTATAGTGTCGTTTTGAGGGTAGGAGTTGAAACAATTTATGTCCAGGATGTGAGGGGTCTGTAGATATTTTCACACCTCTCTTTTTGACTCGTGCAGTGTACAGGTCCTCCATGGAAGGCAGGTTGGTAGTAGTTGTTTTTTCTGCAGTTCTAATTATCCCTTGAAGTCTCTGTCTGTCTTGTTGGATTGCAGAACCCATATTTCTCATAAAGCATATAAATTCTTCACTCTTCCCTGCAATTTCTACCTATTCAAAAATAATTGTCCAAAGTGCATGAAAGAGACAATATGAGGCCACAAATTGCTGCCAGAGTTTTTAATTTCAAACTGGCTCATCTTGTTCGCTTCTGGCTTACAATTATTAGAATTTATCATAATTTTGAGTACTATGTGCATTGCTTCTTGTTCCAATTATGATGTTATGGGCATAATTACACAAACATTGAATATGTAGTTTTAGTTCAACTAGTAGTTTCCAATTTGTTTTTGTGATAATTTCACTGATTTCAGAATGCATGTTGTTACATTGTTTTACCTAGAGTACTTTCATCATATGAGATTGTGCACTACTGGGAAAAGAACAACCCAGAGGTGAACTGCACATATAAGTTATACAAAAGAGGATGATACTCTGGGCTTCCAGCAAGGCAAAAGTAGGTCCAAGTTGTATGTTTGTGTCTATGTCAAAAAGTCAATATATTAGTCTTGATCCATAAAAAAGAGTGGGGAATGTTTCATTGCATGGTCACAGATGCCATTTTGGGTTTTGGGGTTTTGTTTGTTTGTTTCCCCAGTGGATGCCTCTGAATGGTAACATATTTTTGGAAAAGAGATGGACCTGCAGATATGCTTTTAAAGCCTTCAACAGCATTTTCTTTGCCTTCAAAAGGCAGAGATGTACAATCATCCTAAAAAATGTGGTTGTATGAGAAAAACGATACCACTCTAATGGCAGAAAGTGAAGAGGATCTAAAGAGCCTCTCGATGTGGGGGAAGAAGGAAAGTGCAAAAGTTGGCTTGAAATGCAACATTAAGAAAACTAAGATCATGGCATCCGACCCTCTCAATTCCTGGTAAATAGATGGAGAAGAAATGGAGGTAGTGACATATTTTATTTTCCTGGACTCCAAGATCACTACAGTTAGGGACTGCAGCCAAGAAATTAAAAATGTTTACTCCTGGGGAGGAAAGCTATGGCAAATCTAGACAGCATACTAAAAAGCAGAGACATGACCCTGCCAACAAAAGTGCACATAGTCAAGGCTATGGTTTTCCCAGTTGCAATGTATGGCTGTGAAAGTTGGACCATAAGAAAGGCTGAGGGCCAAGGAATTGAGAACTTTTGAACTATGATACTGGAGAAGACTCCTGTGAGTCCCTTTGGACTGCAAGATGATCAAACCGGTCAGTCCTAGAAGAGATCAACCCTGACTGCTCTTTAGAAGGCCAAATCCTGAAGAGGAAACTCAAATACTTTGGCCACCTAATGAGAAGGAAAGACTCACTGGAGAAGAGCCTAATGCTGGGAAAGATTGAGGGCAAAAGAAGAAGGGGACGACAGAAAATGAGGTGGCTGGATGGAGTCACCGAAGCAGTAGGCGTGAGCTTAAATGGACTTTAGAGGATGGCAGAGAACAGGAAGGCCTGGATGAACCTTGTCCATGGCATCATGATAGGTCGGGCATGACTTCACAATTAACAACAATAAATGAGGAAAATTATACAAGCAGCCATAAAATATGGTTTTAAAGTCTTCAACAAGATTTTCTTAATCCTCAAATGACAGGGAAATACTGTTATCCTCAAAAAATGTGGTTTGTTTATTTATTTATTTATTTTGTCAGGCATGAATTAGATAACAGATGATACACACACACACACACACACACACAGACACACACGAGATTATGAATACATGAAATGGATACAAATGCAAGGGAATATTAGGACAGGACGGTAGGCATGTTGGTGTGCTTATCCACGCCCCTTAAAGGCCTCTTAGGAATGGGGTGAGGTTGACAGTAGACAATCTAAGGTTAGAGTTTTGTGTAAGGAAAATCATACAAGCTGCCATAAAATATGGAACTATCCCAATAACGGTATTTAATGCACTTTAACAAATAGCAAATTCATTCCTTTGGGTCAATATCATTTCCACATGCATATTACTACTCCAATGATTAACTCAACTCACCCCCAGTTCAGGTTATTTTTATGCTGTATAGCAGTGTTTCTCAAACTTGGCGACTTTAAGTCCTGTGGACTTCAACTCCCAGAATTCCCCAGCCAGCTATGCTGGCTGGGGGATTCTGGGAGTTGAAGTCCACAGGACTTAAAGTTGCCAAGTTTGAGAAACACTGCTGTATAGTATAACGGAGGCAGAAAGAAGACTTGTGAAGCTCTAGAGACCCAGCATGCATGATTGATGGCTATTGGTGGGTTGCAACTTTGGAACCAGGGAAAAAGAAAAGCTTGGCAATATTTTGCAATGCCAAGGGAAAGTCGGTACTGCATTAATGCAGCAGTGGGTATATTTTTAATTAGGGCTGGACTCTAAAGAAGCATTTTCCCAAGGATGCTCTGGAGAAACCACAAGGCCCATATTATTCCTTTGAATAACTACACATTTGGAATTGAGGAAGTGATTATAGTCCAATATACACAATGTAGCTGGGAGTCAACCTGTGTGACATTTCACTTCTCTATGGAGAGAAAGTAATTACCTAGTGGCTGTTTCAAGAACTCCCATTCATTTTTGCTGTCACTTTTTTTTCATGTACCAAATTATGGTATTTCAATCTGCTGTGCTTCTTTTGGAAAATCAAAGCCATCCTTTTTTTTCTTTTCTTTTCCCCCCTCTCTCTCTCTCCCCCCCTCTCTCTCTCTCTCTCACACACACACACACGCACACGCACACGTATGTATGTATGTATGTGTGTATGTATGTATGTATTCAGGTAAGAATTAATTTGGTTCCTTCAATTAATCTCCAAAACTGAACACTTCAACAAGAGAATAATTATGGAAGCTATCAAAATAGAGAAAAAATACCACAACATGAATAAATGTGATGATACCTCCCACCTACCAGACATCTGGAAACCAGCCCTAGTCAACAAACAGGCCCCACCCACCACCCAGGCTGTTACAACACAAAACAACAATGGACACACAGCCAGCACCAATCAGCACCAATCTACCAATCATGATACAACTACACAGCCAATCAATCCACTTACTGAAACAAAGCCAGCACTCCACACCTTCTCACCAAGATTTATAGAAAGGCGGCAACTCCGACTACGCCTTACTCACACACAGTATATGCATGGTGCATACAGAGCCTGCGTGACGCTCCGCGGAGCAGCTGGAACGGGATTTGAAACCCACCACTGAGATAAACCCAGGAGCAAAACATAGCACACAGAGCTTTTAGATAACTAATTGTGTTTTATATACAAAATATATACAGACATAAACATGGAGATAAAAATCCCTTACCACTCAGCTACAAACACAAGGAGAAAAATTGAGATACTCAATGAAAGAGATACAGTAGGAGTGAGAGAAACACCCTCTAGTAGCCACCCATATATAGATTTGTGTGGACCTCCCATCAGAGTTTTAAAGGGTTATACCATAGCAGCAACGAATCAGCCTCATTGCACCAGCCACACTGCATCACCTTCAGATTACAGTTTGCAACCTTTCATCAGCAGGCAGCTATTAAATCCTCATGACCTGACAATATAATTTTCTTCAGTTTTGGCAAAGCATTCAATGGCTATACCAGGACTGTCAGCAAGAAGTCACATCAGCTGTACCTGAAGATTCCTGAACCTGAACTTCTAGATAAAACAGCAGTATCTTCATCATCAGCCATCTTCCATGATTCACCAAGCATCACACTTCACAACATTGTAAATAGTATTGATGCCTTGTAATATTGATTTTACGTTACTTTTCCAGGTTAAAGCAACTGAATTATGCAGTCTAAATACTGGAATATATGTAATAATTATCTCAGTAACAGATGACATAATATAACACACTTCTAGACTGCCAACTGCAGCAGAGGTAATCTTTCAGAAAACAGTACAACCACCATCTCTGTTTACCTATTTGTTTGGAATCTCACTGGAGTTTCTTTCAAAGAGCAATACAGTGTAGGCTGTTACGTTAAATTTCCAGAAGTCTACTGCTGTAGTAACTTATGAAATAAAGGAAGTCTGGAGGGAGATGGTGACACTTTACAGAGCTGTGGTGGAACTGGATGTCCCTGCAGTTCATTTATCAAGAGATAGGTAAAATATTACACAGTATGTGGAAGAAGTTAATTCATCCTCGCAGTTTGATTTAAAAAGAACAGAAGGAGAAGAAAGAAAGAATATATCAGGAAAATAATACACCTGTGCCCCCATGGACTAATTATTTCCTCTGATTTTGAAGTGCATAGCATCAGGCCAATTGCAATTTGTCATTTAGTAAGGAATAAGGTAAAGGTTCCCCTCGCACATATGTGCTAGTCATTCCCGACTCTAGGGGGCAGTGCTCATCTCTGTTTCAAAGTCGAAGAGCCAGCACTGTCCAAAGACATTTCCATGGTCATAAAGCCAGCATAACTAAACATAACAGAACACTGTTACCTTCTCATCAAAGGTGGTTCCTATTTTTCTACTTGAATTTTTACGTGCTTTGGAACTCATAGGCTGGCAGAAGCTGGGACAAGTAATGGGAGCTCACTCCGTTATGCGGCACTAGGGATTCGAACCGCCAAACTGCCAACCTTTCTGATCGACAAGCTCAGTGTCTTAGCCACTGAGCCACCAGTGAAACCACCAATTTCTTATTGGTAAGAAATACATTTCCATTATTTAGTATGGCTTTAGTATTTAATATTAACTTTGTCACGACTTGGGACAAAAGCCTGTTGAATTGCCCATTCTCTAACTTTGTTAACCCTGCAAAATATATATACTTAAGTACAGGGGCCTTCTATTTGGGAAAATGTTTTTTCTCCCTTAATGTCTTATTAGTCATTCTGTTGTTATTTATCTAAGAAGCACCAAGTTATTTTTCAGCTTTCTCTACTATGACTGAGAAAACAGTCCCAGGGAAAAAGGTTTGGATGCTTTAGAACAGAGTTATTTCTCAAGGATAATTTCAGGGTTTTTTCTCATTATAACAGTATGGTATGTAGTATACAGTGAATTTGGAGTTACTGTTTGGCAGGTTTTTTGAGATTCATTCATCAAGACTCTGATTTTGATAAATGGACACCGCAGCAGCTTGTACATCAAACCCAATGGCAAGGGATGCTAGATCTTATATTTTACTACCACTTGGAAAGTTACAAGTTCCATACTCTGGCTTTAAATGTTGATCAGACAACGATGTCCTGAAGAAGTTATGTTTCTGAACAAAGGTCTTCAAAGCTTAAAAACAGTGGGGTTATCTGACGAAAACACAAAATGTGAATTTGTGCAGCATGGAAATGATGCAAAGGCAATTAATAAAATGCAGACTAGTGGCCAAATTAAGTGTGTTTTTTGGACCGTCCACATTCATTTTTATTAATTAGTTTTGGGTGAAAAGGGAAGTATTTTTTATCAGAACCACAGCAGATATTGTCCCAAAGGTGCTTTTTTTTCAGGGGCAACTGGACTTCCTTGTTTTTTCTTTGAAGATGTTTCGCTTCTTATCCAAGAAGCTTCTTCAGCTCTGACAGGATAATAGGGAATGGAAGGATTTATATTCCTTGCAGACAGCTGGTCATTTATATCCTTTTAGAGGGTCATTGAAGCACTTGGAGGTTCAACCAAAGTTCTAGAGAAGTGGTTCTCAACCTTCCCAATGCCGCAACCCTTTAATACAGTTCCTCATGTTGTGGTGACCCCCAACCATAAAATTATTTTATGTTTTCTGTATTTTTTTGAAAATATGTGTTTTCCCATGGTCTTAGGCAACTCCTGTGAAAGGGTCGTTTGACCTCCAAAGGGGTCCCGACCCACAGGTTGAGAACCACTGTTCTAGAGGAACCAGGAACACTACTCAGGTTGTGCTCCTGGTTCCTGTAGTCTGCAATGCTTTTCCTCTGGAACTCCATTCCTACTGCCACATCATTCAAAGGCTGTTCATCCTAAATTATATAGCTAAAACTCTGGAGAGAGGAGAAGCGGAACTTCTTCAGAGAAAAAACTAGGAAGTCCAGTTGCCTCCTGAAAAAGCAGCTTTGGGATAACCATGATCTGGATGACTGAGAAACTTTTTCGACTCACAGCAGATATTAAGTGAAATTTTCTCTTTTCTTCTCAATTGAGTATTTCCTTAATGACAATTCTACATCTTTTTATTAGTTTTATCTCAGAATTAATAGCAGTTTTCGCTGGCAGTATCATCTTCAACAACATCATCCCAAATCAGTTCATGCACTCAGCTTGCCATGTAAAAAAGTAGTTAATTTTTTTTTTTTTTACTATTTTTGTTGTAAGATTCCCAATGGCTTCTAGAGCATTGGAGTTAGTTTGGTTATAACAACTAGAGCTTGTTATTATCTACTTATAGACAAGAAGAAAGAAAGTGAAATAGCATTTCTATAGTACGTAGGTGTACAGCACATCCAAAGTCATGGTAACCCAGTTTTTTTTAAGGTCGCCCCATCATGATAAATTTAATTTAAATCAATATGCAACAGCACTACTGGCTCATTAAATGGTGCATTTGGGAAAGGTTAATTGAGATTTTTTTCCCTCATAAATCAAACTAACTTAGACCTCAGATGTTTCTTAAACTGTGACCTATTATATAATTAGGATATCTTGCATGAGATTCAAGTGTGTTTTTGAAATAATCGTTATGTCTGTTGGATTGATCGAAGCAGGATTGTGTAAAAGAACACATATGTACTATCCAATATTATAACAATTAATTAATTTGTAAATTAAAAAAGAAAACCACACAGTCCCTTCATTAGGTTTAGGCTAAACATGAAACTGGTTCTCTGAAAATATTGCAAATCTGGTTCAAATTCTTCATATCTCTATATAACCTACTCATGGTACCATAGTAACACATTGGACATATTCATACACAGCTGTCTCTGAAAGGGAGAAGGGGGACTATGAAAATGTCTTATAAAAATGTGCAGAGGTAGAAGAAAATTGACAGAAAATTATTTGTTGTTATTATTGTTATTGTTGATTTAGTCTTTAATTTGATTCACACTCTAGGACTGATAAAAACTAAACAGTTCAACTCCTAACCAAATACCTAAGAGTTGTTAAAGTAACGTCTGAGTCTGAGGTGGGTTGGTAATCTTTTTACTACCAGTTCAGGTGTGCTTGCATGTGACACGTCTGTGCATGTGCAGAAGCGTCTGGGAGGGTGGGCAGAGCATTCCACTGCTGCTACTATTGGTTCGGCCGCAATGCACCTCTGGTCTGAGTATATAGGCAGTTCCAAGTAAGGTGGGGTTTTTTGGGGGCAAAATCAGGATATTTAGACCTAATAAGTTCAAAAATTTCCTTGTACCTAGGCAGCCCTCTGGGTATTGCCCCAAGGGCTCCTATTACTATTAGTACAAACATTAATTTCTTCCTCCATAGTCTCTCAACTTTAATTTGCAAATCACAATATTTTGTTATTTTTTCTAGCTGTTTCTCTTCAATTCGTGCATCGCCTGGTATTGGAATATCAATGAACCAGACTTTTTTCTTTTCCACAATAGTGTTGTCAGTCATGTGGTGGACCAGATGTCTGTCTGTTTGGATCTGAAAGTCTCACAGGATCTTGGCTTACTCATTTTTCAAAAACTTGGTCAATTTGGTGTTGTTCCGAGTAATTTTTGCTGCATTCGGACCCAACTTTTTGGCAAAGCTTCCAATGTATAATTTTGGCGAGTTGATCTTGACGTTGTAGATAATCAGTCTGTGAGATTTTGCTGCAGCCACTGATAAGGTGATCCACCATTTCATCTTTCTCATTGCATAAGCAGTATCTGCTTCTGTTGCTGACTTGTTCAAATTTTGCTTTCATGGAATTGGTTTGCAAGGCTTTTTCTTGGGCAGCCAAAATGAAGCCTTCAGTTTCTTTCTTCAGCACTCTTGATCTCAACCAGCTCCATGTGAGCTTTGTATCTACCTTTCCTTCAATGCTCTTCAGGAACTGACTGTGCATAGGCTTCTTTTTCCAGTTAAAAATCCAATGCTCAATTGGTTCCTTTCAATATTCTGCTTTCAATCTTGTTGTTTTCAAGAGTTTCCCTTGTTCACTTCCTTCAGCAGAAGCTCTTTTGCTTTTTTTAGATAGTCATTTAAGCCATGTTTTTCCTCTTTCAGATTTGTTTCACCTGTAAGAGGCCTCTGCCACCCTGAGATCTTGGCAAGTATAATTGATCAACATCACTTTTTGGGTGCACAGCATAGTTAGTTTTTTGTTTGTTTGTTTGTTGTTGTTATTATTTACTTTATTCATTAAACATAAAACTCAGTAAACTGAACATTCAAAAATGCATCACAAATACCATTGACTGGTGCTAACAGTTGATACGGGTTTCCCCCAGTGTCCTAGGTATCAACCAAGTAACTTCTTAAGATATACGATGCTCTGAGTAGCAGTTTTTTGCAGTTCCGCTAGTGTTATTGCAGGAAGCTGCAATTTATTGATGAGTTTTATAAAATTATTGGACATGGTACCAAGTGCCCCGATGACAATGGGTATCACTGTTTTTTATAACTACTGCTACTACTACTACTACTACTACTACTACTACTACTACTACTACTACTTATTATTATTATTATTATTATTATTATTATTATTATTATTATTATTATTATTATTATTATTATTATACTTTATTCATTAAACATGAAACTCAGTCAACTGAACATTCATAAATGTATCACAAATACCTTTGACTGGTGCTAATGGTTGACACGGGTTGCTGCCAGTGTCCTAGGTATCAACCTTCTTAAAATATACAGGAAGCTCCAATTTGTTGATGTATCTTATAAAGTTCTTGAACATGGTAACAAGTGCCCTGATTACAATGGATATCACTGTTACATGCTTATGATTATGATTATTAATCAGTAGTAGTAGTAAAAATCCTGTTAGATTCATCACCCTATATTTGCACTAAGGTAAGTTGTTAGACTGTCAAAAGCAAACATTTTTTTAAAAAGAAACCTGTTATATTATAGAAAGAACAGTGTCTTAATGCACCTTTAGACAGAGAGGTGAAAATATAATTATATCTGGGGTGAGGAAGATTGGAAGTCTTTTTTTCTTGCAGAAGTTTTAGCTCTTTCTCGCTCACACTCTTTCTTTTTTTTTAGATTCTAGTTTACTTTGAATTAGTTCTTTTTGCTGTTAAAACTTTCATTTAAAATGTGTGTGTGTGATATTTCAATAAAAATTACACAGCATAAGGTGTTATTACAACTTATTTGTAATGGGACAGACATGAAAATGAAATGAAAATATTCACTTTTAGGAAAATAATCCATATGTCTATGTACTTATACATTTGGGTTTGTGTATGTAAGTGATTCTACGTCTGTATTTTATTTAAAATCCTCCTTATGAAATATAAAAGTTTGGCGTTCCTGTGATGCCTATAAATATGCTACGAAAGAAAAATGCCTTTATGTGCTAGAACAATGAAAGGTGATTTTTTTTTCCAATAGCGTAAGTTGAAAGGGTCCCACAGATGTTATTTTCATGATTTAATTCAGTGCTTTGCCAATATACTGTATCTCATCTTTATGAAAATATAAAATTGTCCTGACCCTTTTCCCCAAAAAAATCTCTTCAGTGTTGTTCTGCTGACGTTTATATTTTATTGGTAAAAAAGACAAGCATTTTTATTTTATTGGTAAAAAAGACAAATGCTTCTATTTCACATCTCTCCATCCTTCCTCCATCCCTCTGGCTGCTTACCTTCTGCTACCGATAAATAAAACAGGAATAGTTCTCTTTTGAGATTTAATTGGAGCAAGCCAGGGAGGTTTCACCTGTTTTTAACAAACCCATGTCTTGTTCATTTCTAGATGCTCACAAATATGCTGCTTATCTTTTTTAGGATTTGCCCATGTATTGACATCGAGTTGATTGGTCTGTGGATTCCTGGATCCACTTTTTACCATTTTTTTGAGGATGGGAACCAGATCAACTCTTTTCCATTCCTCTGGCAGTTCCCCTGGACTTCAGGAGCTCTGAAAGATTTCGTTCAGTGCTTCTGAGATCACATCTGTCAGCTCCTTCAGTACCCATCTGGTCCAGGGGTGGGTTCCTGCTGACATTACTACCAGTTCGGTGCACGAATAATTTTGCACTTATGCATTTTCACACTATTAAAAAAAAGGGGGGGGGATTAATTTTTTTCAATGAAGATTTTTCTGCGCATGTGCAAAACATAAAATAAAGATGGCAGCGCCCAGGATAGAACCGGTACAGTCATGTGTCCGCCTGAGATACTTACCTATTCAGCCGAACTGGAGCGAACCGGTAGGAATCCACCTCTAATCTGGTCCTGAATTCATCCAAAGCAAATAGGTGTTCTCTTATCGCTTGCTTGCCTATTTTGAGTTGCATTCCTATTTTGCTCTCAATAGATTGGTTTACTTTTTTTCCCTTTTGCATATCAAGATTCAAAGAAGGAATTAAGCAGTTCTATTTTCTTCCTGCTTCCTATCACCTTTTGCCACCCCAATAGTAAACCAACAATTTCCTTGACTTTCTTCTTTCTCATTACATATGAAAAGAAACTTTTGTTGCTGCTGCTGCTGTTGTTATTATTTTTGGTATTTGTTGCAAGTCTTAGTTTATTCAAGGGGATGCGGTGGCTCAGCGGCTAGCATGTCAATCGAAAAGTGGGCAATTTGGTGGTTTGAATCCCAAGCGCCGCGTAACGGAGTGAGCTCCCTTTACTTGTCCCAGCTTCTGCCAACCTAGCAGTTCGAAAGCAAGTAAAAATGCAAGTAGAAAAATAGGAGCCACCTTTGGTGGGAAGGTAACAGTGTTCCGTGCGCCTTCAGCATTTAGTCATGCTGGCCACATGACCACGGAGACGTCTTCGGACAACGCTGGCTCTTCAGCATTGAAATGGAGATCAGCACTGCCCCCTAGAGTTGGGAATGACTAGCACATATGTGTGAGGGGAACCTTTACCTTAGTTCATTCTGAGCTTTAACGTTCCCGAATCTGCCTTTCCAGATTCATACTATTTGCTGATATTCTGCTCTAGTTATATGCCCATCTTTCTATTTTTTATACTTGTCCTTTTTGTCCCTCATTTTGTCAGAGTTCTTTATATAACCATGCTGCAGAAATAAGAGCTGCATGCTATGGATTACATAGTTTAATTCATTGTATTAGTTATATGGGCTATATGAGTTATATGATATATTTAGTAATGAGCCCTGGTGGCACAGTGGTTAGAATGCAGTACTGCAGGCTGCTTATACTGACTGCTGGCTTCCAGGAGTTTGGCAGTTTGAGTCTCACTGACTCAAGGTTGACTCAGCTTTCCATTCTTCCGAGGTAGGTAAAATGTGGACCCAGATTGTTGGGGGCAATATGCTGACTCCGTAAACCATTTAGAGAGGGCTGTAAAGCGCTATATAAGTCTAAGCACTACTGCCATTGCTATATACTATAATTCACGATGGCCCCACAAGTACAAAATAAAGTGACAAAAAGACACAAAATCCCATGGGTCACAAAAAAGAAGTCCACAGCCATATGGATATCGATGCCAGCTGGAATCTATGAATGTTCAATTTTCACTGCTGAAAAATACAGAAAATATATATTCATCAGTGAAAGAAGTGCCCCAGAATAATATCTTTCTGAGGGTTGTGTAAAGAACTCACAGCAGGGAAATGAACTTCACAAATAATGAAGTTCATACCAATTTGCATAAAAGGAGCTTTCTTATGAAATTAGATTGAAAATTAAGTAAATCAACTAAAGGTCAGGAATTAAACAAAAAAAAAGTTCAGAGAGACAATGCAATACAATACAATATACACAACAGAACCTAAGATACCAGAATACAACCTTCCTAATGTAGAAAGTAAATCAAGCCAAATATTTAATGAGTTTCTTAGTGCCTGCGGATAGTATATGCAGATAGTATATGTGGATAGTCGCAGTGTCATAATTTATGCAAACCCAACAAGTTTTTTGCCCTTGTTTATATTTTGCTATGCAGGTAATACTACCATGTTTTCTCCAAAATACGACCTACTCAAAAGTAAGTCCTAGCTTGATTTTTACATGTGAGCCCAATATAAGTCCTATCCCCAAAATAAGCCCTAATTAAGACCCTGCCCACTCCAGGGTACACAGGTAAAAATAAGCTACGGTGGGGATAAGGGAATGGAGCTTCCCTACTACTTACCTTTGGACAGATGCAGCCAGTTCTCGCACACCTTGGCCCATTTCTTTTGCTGCAGCCAGCAAGGCTTTCCCAAAGGCCTCTCTAGCCTATAACAGAGTTCTAGATCAATCCAAAGCTCTGTTATCGGCTATAGCGGCCTTCAGGAAAGACTTGCTGATTGCAGAAGAAATGGGCTGAAGATGAAGAAGTTTCTGAAGGCCTCTGACAGTGAAAAGGAGGCCGAAGGCAATGCAGGCATGTGATGTGAGTCAATGGATAACATCCCCCATGAAAATAAGACCTTGTGCCTTTTTTGGTGGCAAATAAATATAAGACATGGTCTTATTTTGGGGAAAACATGGTAATTTCAGACTTTAATTTTTATTCTCTCCTATTTAGTGGCATGGAACATGCCACTAATAGTAACTCTAGAACAGGGGTGTCAAACTCAAGGCCCGTGGGCAGAATCTGGCCTATGGGATGCTAAAATCTGGCCCGCAGGACCGGCCTGGAAATAGCAAAGGACCAGCCTGCAGTGCCTCTGCTACCAAAAATGAACACACAGTACACCCTTTTGTACACCCCATTTTTGGCCTGGGCAGCTTCCTGCAGCAACCTGCCATGTCCTTCGAGAGAGGGTGCGGCTAAGAAATAAATATTTATTATTATTATTATTATTATTATTATTATTATTATTATTATTATTATTATTATTATTATTATTATTATTATTATTATTATTATTTTGGCCAGCAGAATGCTGCAGGAGGCCATCCAGGCTGAAAAAAGGGTGTACTGGTCATGGGAGGGGGGAAACAGGACTGATGACAGATGGGACAGAAGCTTCCTACAGGACCCTGCTGGCCAAAATGGGGTGTGAGGGAACTGCATGCAGCCCCCTGCACCCTGTTTTCTCTGGCAGAGTGCTGTCCATGCCAAAATTTGGGTTCAGGGCAGGATGTCGTGGTGCTTGGGTGCAGGGAAGGTGTTTTGATTGACAGGGTGTCCATTTTGGCTGGCAGGGTGCTGCAGGGGATATCCGTCCTATCTGCCGTCCATCCCATCTCTCCCCCTGCCGGCCCACAGAGGACAACTACAATGCTGATCTGGCCCTCAAAGTAATCCAATTAGACACCCCTGCTCTAGAACAACTACTACTGGGGTCCATGGGACATTATTTGGGTAATCGGTTTTTACTGTAAGTACTGATAAAAGGAAAATCAAAAGGCTGATTGTGTAGCTTAATAATAAATCTGAACATTCTGAGGACTGGGTTGGCTGGAAATTTGCAGTATAGGAGGATGAGCAATCACTCAATAAAAGACAAATTAGGAGATCACTTCCAGTTTCCGAAGGCAACGGATGCTGGGCTTCCGCTGTTCGCCTCTCCGGTGGGCTCCTTTTAGGAGCACAGGTGGTCTCGGAGGGACCACCTGCCATAGGGCTGCTTGCTGGAACCCCCGGAATTGGCAGCAGCCATGGGGAGGAGCCGGGGAGCGAGGGGGGTGCATAGTGCAGCAGTCGGCTGCCTGCACCTTCGCTGAATGGACTCCGGAAGGAAGCAATTAATCAGAAGTAGCGGCTAAAGTGCTGGAAGTGAGAAGTTCGCTCCAATCTCTCTAACCCTCTTTAACTGATGAGCAGCAGCCTTTTGTAAGTTGTGGATTCAATCTATTTGAAGTTGGAAGATTGGAGGGGGGTTCTTTCACCTCCCACGGGTAAAGCGGCATTTGGACTATCTCTCAATCTTGGAATGGAGAGAGAGAGCAAAAGTTGAATCAATCACTTGCACTAACTATGTGAGAAAGATTTATATCACAACTGCAAGAGGTGATTGCTGAGCTGTTTTAAAAACTTTATGGAAACTTTTGATGTTCTGCTCCATAGTCCCCTGTGAAAGGGGGAGCCAAGATGGCCTGCTTCCATCTTCTTCTTTGCACTTATAAATGAAATTTGCCTTTTGAAACTACCTTTGAAGAAATTCCTGGCTTTATATTACTACTCCCCCAGAAGGACTCCTGGAGCTCCTCCTGTTATGTGGTCTTTCTGGATTTGGATTATTTGATTTTCTTTTTTCTTTTTGGCTTGGAACTGTGATTGAGGATTAACTTTCACTTTTGGACTTATCTATCTTCTCGGACTCACCCAGTTGCATGCTCCACAGACGCCATTTCTTTTGCAAAAGATTTACAGTCATCTCTGAACTCAGACAAATGGGGCCCAGAAAACCACCTTCAGGCAAGGTAGCCTTGGCACCTACCTCCTCTACATCCAGCCCAACGACTCAACAGACAAAAATTCCATTATTTTTACAACAAGAAGGGACTGGAGAGAGTTCAAAAGATTTATCTGTTATCCAAATGTTCCAGGCTCTTATGAAGGGACAGAGGGGTGCCTCAGAGGTGTACAGCAGCAAACAACAGAAAATAAACAAAGAATTGGTGTTATGGAAGAGGATGCGGTCGGGGGTGGGGGAGGAGGTTTACTATACCACTGATTAACACATATCCTATTGCCTGATATTTTTCTGTTAAGTTCGAATGGGAGCATTTGTCTGAATGGGGGAATAGTAAATGTTTTGGTGGGATGAGAGAACCCTCTGCTTCTTCCTATCATTTTGGACTCACCATTACAAACAAATAGCTACTAAATCATGCAAAGTGACAACATTCTCTAATCCAAACAAGGATTTGGCAAACAAAAAGAATTCCTGAAGTTCTCCATTGTTACTTTAAAGGTGGATCAGCTTAGAATAAAATCTTGAATAGAATATGCAATAGATCCTGTCTGCTGTCTTTTTGCTATTTGCTTATTTTCTTTTCAAATCTATTTCAGTTTTGTGGATACAGGTAGTCCTCAACTTATGACCACAATTGAGCCCAAATTTTCTGCTGCTGAGCAAGATAGTTGTAAAGTGAATTTCACCCTATTTCAGTACCACTGTAACTTTTTTAAAAAATATAAATTTTATTAATGTTCTATTAATTACATTTCTTAGTGCTTAATCAACATTGTGTTGTCTGGATACCATTGTAACTTTGAATGACCATTAAACAAATAGTTGTAAGCCATGGGCTAACTATATTGTTTTCCTTTTTTTTTCTTTGATGGTGATATCTAATGTAAATAAATCCATATTTCTTAAGTTGTTGAAGATGTGAAAGAAAGGGAAGCTTCTTCTTTGTCTTGTTAGTTTTTATACAATAAAGATATTATTTCAGGATTTCTTGTTTCATTCTTTCCTTTCTTTCTTCCTGCCTGCCTGACTTCTAATTAAAACTTTGTTAAATGTGAATGAGTCTCTGTGATGAACTATTCACCACAGCCATGATCTTCTTTGTTTCTTGTAGAAAGATTTTTTGGCATTCCAATTATGCTTTTTGCTCATACAAATTGTATTTTTGGGACACAAGGCATCTCAGATCACTGTAGGGATTTGCCCACCTTGAATCATTGGTTCCCTTTGGAATTTACACCACTTAAAGAAAAAAGATTCCTAATCTAACTTTTCATTCACACACCGCAGGATACCAGCATGTGCTCTGCGGTTCTTTTGATCCAGAAGGAAAACTATTCATTGAAATATGAAATTTCTTAACTTTACTTTTTAACACAATTTTATCCATCACTAAAAGAAAAGAGAGAGAAAAACCTATTTCTTTAACATTGTAAACACTTCTTTACAGTAATTATCTTCAGGTCAAAATAATTCAAGCATGACCTTCCAAATAAGTCTGTGATTTAAAAGTTTAATAGTTATAAAATGTGTTCTACTTTTCACAGAGTGCAATATGGAAGGAACATGGAAGATGTGCCTTACATGAAGATTACAGGATTTTTTTTCAGTTGTGAAACAATCACGCCAAATTATTTGATACAATCATTCACTAATTATTATTGAAATGTATTATTGCTATATTTTTAAAGTGTATGATACAGTTTCAGTACAGATTACAAGCATAATCCTTCATTACATTATTAAAGGCAGCTACTTCTTCCCCTATAGGAACAATTCTTTTATATTAATACCATGGGATAGAATTAAAAAAAAAAAAGACTGGTGATACCACATCGGTCACATAATACATTGAAAATGGTGGAAAACAGGTTTTGATTTAACACTAACAGGTCATTTTGAGAGTAGAACAGCTCTGGAAAGAATGGTGCATTTACCTTTGCTAAAATTTGAATAATACAATAATTGACTTGAAAAGAAACATTTGCCTCATAATTTGATAGCCAGAATATGCATGAAATACAACTGAACCACAAATAGATCAGATATCCCAAAGGTACTTTTTTCAAGAGGACACTGGACCTGGTTTTTCTTTGAAGACATTTTGCTTCTCACTCAAGAAGCTTCTTCATCTCTGACTGGATGGTGGGGAATGGAAGGATTTATCTTACTGTTGACCATCCAGTCAGAGCTGAAGAAACTTCTTGGATGAGAGGTGAAACATCTGCAAAAAAAAAACCCAGAAAGTCCAGTTGCCTTTTGAAAAAAAAAGCACCTTTGGAACAACCATTACATGGAGGACTGAGACTAGACAAATAGATCAGACAACTATCCCAAATAATTGAATAAGAAGGAAATGAAATAATATCTACGTCTGAAAACTACAGTACATCCAGCCAGTAGGATCATGGTCACAGACCAAACAAAATTAAAAATTGCTAGAATGATACTAGTGTTAAAGAAGATGTTTTAAGAGAAGATAATGTTCCTTTCCATTTTAATCCTCGCAATTAAAACAACTCTTCTTTGAATGAGAATTCACTCACTGCCCTCTATTGCCTTTTAGAAATATGGCTGCTAATGCCCAACTCTCAAAACAAAAACAAGCAAGTTTAAAAAAAACAGTCAGCGTCCTTTCTTTTTCCATTATCACTTAAAAAGGAATAGTAATAAACTTCGCTTTAGAGATGGTGGCAAAACGGTTTCTGAGGCAGCGTCACCATAAAAACACACTTCCCCAAAATGGCAAGTTTATTGAGAAAACAATAAGATGCTTTCACAGAAAAGTGAGCAGATAAAATGCTTGTGGGGCTTTATTTTAAAACTGAGACACACTTCTCTTTATTTAATAATCAATGAGCTTCCTTTTACAAGGACTAAATATCCATATGCACTGAAGGCTGTCTTAAAGAGAAAGCAGGTCTGCAAAGTATTTTAAGTTCTAAAGTAAAGGTATATACATGAAATGAAGAAGGATGCATACTGTAAATGTGTGAGGGAAGATGTGTATAAATGAGAAAATACTTTTTTTAACAAAATGCTGGAACATTCAGATTTTCTGCTGTTAGGCATGAAAAGGAAGACACCACAGCTTTTAGTAGAAGAAGATTTGTGAGATTTGTCAAAACCTGTTTTTTCTGGGTGTAAGTAAGTAATCCATATATTACTTATGCTGCTCTTGCATCATTCTCCAGAAAGATCAAGAGCACTTCACAGGTTGACCAGGGAGGTCACACTTAATGATCCACCCACGAGAAGGATTTAGGAGCAACTATCCTTAACAACTCTCTGCCTCCACACCTAATGAGACTATTCAAATTAGATGAAAAATGAAACCACCCGAGAGGACATATATGGGGTCCCCCAACCAACTTACTCAGACTGAAGAAGCTACTTGTGTATCATGTTTCAAATAAAAAAGAAAAGAAGTCTAGTTGCCATGACTCAGTTCCCAGATAACCATGAGAACTGAAAATCTTCATCAATATATTACTAAAACACTTCTATCTGTTTGAAACTTTCTAATCTTCAATTAGGTCAGTGTTTCTCAACCTGGCCAACTTGAAGGTGTGTAGACTTCAACTCCTAGAATTCTGGGAGTTGAAGTCCACACATCTTCAAGTTGGCCAGGTTGAGAAACACTGAATTAGGTGAAATGCTTGTCAACAGTTAGGAGAAAACCTTGTCAACAAAGGTACCTCAAATGGGCTAATTACAGAATACCAGGATTCATTACTTCTAAAGGAATGAAATTTTGGAAATTATTTGCTCTTTCAGTACCACTGCTGATGTTCACCACCACCACCACCACACTGTTGAATCAGCTGCAGTCACGGGAATATCATTTTCCATATTCCCTCACTGCTTCCATAAGTCTATGGAGAACCTGGAAGAAAATGATATGATTGCTGATGCTCCTTCCCAGTAGTAAAATAAATTACTTATGGAAAGCTTGCAGGGACAAAATCAATGGAGAATTAGAACACCCTTTGGTCCTTTTGCACTCAAGACCACGCTGGTTACTCACATTTTCTCTTCTTCCCTTCCTCCTTCCCTTCCTGATGGGGAGGGGAGGATGGAAGGAAAGAAGGGAGGGAGGGAAGGAGGGAGGAAGGAAGGAAGGAAGGAAGATTTTTGATGTTTACTACTAGCTTCCCACAAGGAAACTCAATGAGAAAGCCAACAAGAAGCTGAAAGTTGTTCTTGTTCCCACTGACTTTTTGCACACCCATGGTCATTCTGTTTCTCTGGAATTTCCTGAGTCTTCTCCAAATTCCAAATATGTACATTTTATTAATAATGGCTTAATAAATATCTGCACAAATATTAGTACCTCAGCCATACTCACACAGTTGTATGCATATTTGGTATATATGTATATAGAATGTAGTTATGACAGAGAATCCTTTCTTTACTCTACACACACTTGCAACCATAGTTACAAACATATCTAAAATCAATGTAAAAATGTTTATATTACATTACATTTTAAGTTTTCACTTTTTTGTTCCCAGGGCAGTACAGAAACACTCATATGTGGAGGGAAAGCAGAAAACATTGTTAAAAGCCCACTATCCCCACCATATAGGAACACTATTATGGATGTATTTTATTTTATTTATTTATTTCTATTCTGACTTCATTATTTCTACAACTAACTCAGGTGGCAAACATATTCAATACACTTTCTTCTTCCTGTTATCCCTAAACAGCAACCCCGTAAGGTGGATTGGGCTCAGAGAGAGAGTGACCGGCCCAGTATACAATAAGGTAAAAGTAAAGGTTCCCCTCGCACATATGTGCTAGTCGTTCCTGACTAGGGGGCAGTGCTCAAGTTTGTTTCAAAGCTGAAGAACCAGCACGGTACAAAGATGCCTCCATAGTCAAGTGGCTAGCATGACTAAATGCCAAAGGTGCACGGAATGCTGTTACCTTTTCACGAAAGATGGTTCCTATTTTTCTACTTGCATTTTTACATGCTTTCGAACTGCTAGATTGGCAGAAGCTGGGACAAGTAACGGGAGCTCACTCCATTACACAGCGCTAGGGATTCGAACCGCCAAACTGCTCATCTTTCTGATCGATAAGCTCAGCGACTTAGCCACTGAGCCACTGCGTCCCTTCTAAATACTATAAGGACACACAATTCTTCAGTGAAATATTGTATTTTTCTCTGGTAGTAGTAGAAATAGGCACTGCAGCCGTTTTGTTCTTCCGGCTAGAAAATAAAGTTGATAGAAGAAGAAGAAAGAGAAACTACTGTGTGATCTCACTCTCTCTTCCTACACAGACACACACACACACACACACACACACACACACACACACACACACACAATGCATTTGGTTTTTATGGTGCAAATCTGCACTTTTGTTTCTCTTTTGTGATTGGAGTAAATCTGGAGTTGACCTCAGACCTTTCTGAAAATTGAGCTGACCTCAAAGTCATGGCTAGGTAAAGCACAGTAATAATAGAACTTGGAAATCAATATGTTCTCTTTTACAGGGTCATGATAAAGTCGGTGTGGTTTCAATGGCAAAATGATATTTGGATTTTATAAGATTCGTTTTATTGTCAATTAACTTCTGAAAGTCTTTGAAACAAAAGCCTTGCTACATTTGGAAATTTTGAATGAAGTTCTTTTGGGAGCTGTTCATTTTAAAAGCTGGGTTGCATTGACCAAAGAAAAGTTTACAGTACTTCGAAAAATATAATAAGGATTCTGTGAATTATAATTGGCACAATCCAACCTTTTGTGAACATACTTGGGTATGCACAGAGCTCCAACAACTTTTCTCAGCAAAGCAAACAGAAGAGAACAGAAAAAGGGTCGAATCCCAGTGTAAATAAAAATGATTTTGGACGTTTGGATTGACCACCTTTGAAAAAAGAAATAAATTTTTAAACACTTGTTGGGACATTGAAAAAATAAAGGCTTTTGGGATTTCTTCCTTTTTTTGGTGTTTATTTCAATACCTACCATCCTCCTTCACCTGTTGGAAACACACACTCATTCATACATACCAGTGGTGGGTTTCAAATTTTTTTAGAACTTCTTCTGTAGGTGTGGCCTGCTTTGTGGGAGTGGCTTGCTGGCCATGTGACTGGGTGGGAGTGGCTTGGCAGTCACGTGACTGGGTGGGTGTGGTCTACTTGTAAAATATGGTGAAACTCATTTAACGCTCTTGCTTAGCAACCAAAATGTTGGCTCAGAAACTCTGGCATTTGAAGCATGCAAGTCTTAAAGCTGTCAAGTTACAAGACCCTTGCATCCCTAAACCCTTTAGAAAAAAACCCCAGGGGTGTTCAAACTTGACAGCTTTAAGACTTGTGGACTTCAACTCCCAGAATTCCTCCTCTCGCTGTTCATCTTGATGATGTGCAGATGGGCGGAGGGAGGGAGCTGGAACCAGTTCTAAACGGCACTGTAGATTTGTGGAACCTCTTCTATAGAAGAGGTTAGAACTGGCAGGAACCCAGCCCTGATACATACACACACACACACACACACACACACACACACACACACGTGTATATGTGTATATACATATGTGTGTGCATATACATAGATGTGTGTATATAAATAGATGTGTATATACATATACACACATTCAGAGAGAGTATATACATATGTGTATATACCAGGCCTGGGGTCCAGCTGATACTACTGCCGGTTCACTCAGGGGCGCCCTGTGTGTGTGTGCTTGATGCGTGCTATACAACTAAAATAGCTGTGTGCATGCACAGTACAATTTAAAATCCTCTGTGCATGCGCAGTACAACTAAAATTGCTGTGTGAATGCGCAGTACAACTAAAATTGTTGTACATGCACAGTTCAATTAAAATTGTTCTGTGCATGCGCAGTACAACTAAAATTGCTCTGTGCACATGCAGAAGCAAAAGACAGGATGGTGGCGCCTACGGTGTTGCCGGAAGAGGCAGTTCGGGGGCGTGGCAGCGACCCAGGCTGCCAAGCCATCACTGATTTGGCCGAACTAGTAGGAACTCACCACTGGTGTATACATGCACACATACATACCCACAGAGAGAGAGAGAGAGAGAGAGAGAGAGAGTGGGGGAAAGAGGGAGAGGGAGGGAGGGAGGGAGGGAGGGAGGGAGGGAGGGAGAGAGAGAGAGAGAGAGAGAGAGAGAGAGAGAGAGAGAGAGAGAGAGAGAGAGAAACATATACAAATATTTTCTCAAGTTCATTTATAATTAAACAAAAGCAATTTAATTTTAACTTTGGACACAAACCTTGCCATATTTATTACATTGTAGAAACCACCTGCATTTCCCGTCACTAAATATCTACAATGAGGCATATAACAAGAAGAATTAATTATCCAATATAAATTAAAGTGTTGGAATTGCAGAAAGAAAAAAAATAATAATCTACGTACTTTGCAGACAGAAAAAAGTATGTTATTTTAAATGCAAATTTCAAACAATGGTGTTAAAATCGAAATGCTATATACAAATGATATAAGGAAATATTTTGGATATTTTAAAAATATTTTTAAATATTCACAGTTCAATCATGTTGTTCATGTTTTTAGACAAGAAATCCTGGTTTTAGCTAAACCATCATTTCACAAATGATGCGTTTTTAGTTATTGAAATATATTACAACTTCTAGTTGCATAATAATATGCATTTAAATTATCTGAAGCAAGGAGTGAATCTCTCCTCTTATTAAAAAATGCATATATAATACATAATGCATCACAAAATATCAGAATCAGTATTTTAAAATATCTCAAAAGGTCCCCCTATTAGAAGCCACAAAAGACATTATGGCTGACTTTCATTTAAATGATAGCCAGCCACAATGTATTTTGTTTGTTTGTTTGTTTGTTTTATTGGATTTATATGCTGCCCTTCTCCCAAAGGACTCAGGGCGGCGTACAACATTAAAAAACACATATCACGAAAGTTAAAAAGAAATTAGATACATATCCAAAAAACAAACCCAATTAATAGGACAATAACCTTTTAAAAATGAGATAAAATTAACAGGCCAGGCCGGCTTGGTGGAAAAGCCAAATTTTTAGGGCGCGTCGGAAGGACCGGAGGTCAGGGATTATGCGAAGCTCCGGGGGCAGCTCATTCCAGAGGGAAGGTGCTCCCACAGAGAAGGCTCTCCCCCTGGGAGTTACCAGCCGACACTGTCTGGCCAACGGTACCCTGAGGAGGCCAACTCTGTGGGATCATACTCGACGGTGGGAGGCTACTGGTGGCAGTAGGTGGTCTCGCAGGTACCCTGGGCCTAAGCCATGGAGCGCTTTAAAGGTCATAATTAATACCTTGAATCGCACCCGGAAAACAACTGGCAACCTGTGCAGGCCGCCTAAAAGGGGTGTAACATGGGAGTACCTAGGTACCCCCATGATAACCCGCACGGCCGCATTCTGGACCAGCTGAAGCCTCCGGGTGCTCTTCAAGGGCAGCCCCATGTAGAGAGCATTGCTGGAGCTTCTAAATAAGGGCACTTTTTGAGATATTTCATTGGTTTTATTTTCCTTGATATTTCTTGGGGAGAAAATCTTTCAGATTAGTTTCCTGACTGAAAATTGCAAAATCAAATGCTAAGACAGAGTGAGGAAGTGTAGGAGCAGAGATAGTAAGCAAAAGGTATACAGATGGGAAAGCAAAGGCAATGTCTGTAGACTAGCAGTTGTTACAAGCAGGCAAGAGGACTATTGTTCAATGGCCGGGATCAAAAGCTACAGTGAGTAAGTGGCAGCTGGGTAGCAACTAGAAGAGGAAGTACCATCTTAAAACAGCACTTCATTCTAACTAGAGTAAGAACTTTTGGAAAAAGGCAAAGATTGTATGGCACTTTGTAGATTAATAGATATTTGCTTCAGCTAAATATTTAAAGGCTGAATATGAGAGACATAGTTACATGGTAACATCATCTTGTAAATCTTAGAAAGTTGGACAGTAGTAGTCAGTTGCTGGAGAAGGTGTATGCTGCAAATAAAGCATTTTGTACACATTTATGATGTTGCGGTGTGTCCAGTCCTCACATCTTGTTATTACAAAAACAGCTATGAAGCTTGCTCATGCCTCCAGAAAGAAATTCCTCCTCCTCCTCCATCCTTTTGCAGAGTTCATACCTCCATAATCACATAATATAATATAGCAACTGCTACAATCTACTGCAGTGAATTCTTGCAGGTAAATCTTATCATGGTTCACAAAAGTGGGTTAAATATGAAAAATGTAACGTGTACAGTTGAAGCAAATGAGTAATGATGAATGTGCAAATGAAGCCATGCTTCCCTGGAGCTTTATCTACTGCATTCCATCACCATGTTCGTGGCCTTCTTTTTCTCTTGGGCTCATAATGACAATCCAATAGGTGCAGCATGTCTTTTTAGGCAACCTGGACTTCTTACCCTACCTATTTCCTTGGGTTTTTTGGTCATTTATTAACTGGACAAATGACAACACGTATACATCTTCAATTGCCTCTCACCCATCTTCTTTTAAAACAATTTTATTTTACCTAGTTTGTAAATAGATAGCTATGTTAGTACATTGCAGAAAAATATTTTGTTCTACCTTAAAGTTGCATATCTCCGCATGTCACAGCACCCAGGTCAGAAGCTAAGAAGCATGGGAGACGCATGCAAAAAAGAGACAAGGTTTTGAGAGCATGATTGAAATCTAAACTTTTTTTGATCCCTTCCCTGACCACTGATTTTGTTATCCAAAAATTTAAGAGTTGAGGTACATGTTTGAGGTAACCGATGGACAAAAATGGCAGAACAGTGATATATTAATGCAATTATTAAAATAAAATTGACAGGTTATAAATAATTAGTGATGTTAACTACCACTGACCTAAACATTTAGAACTGAGCTCAATATATATCCACTACCACCACACCCAAATTTACAGAAAAGACGCCTAGGTTACGATTTGGTTTTGCAAGGAGTTTCTTGTTGCTTTTTGTTCAACATCAGAAATATTGCCTATTATATCTCTGCAGTTCCTTCTGCTGTAATAAAATTGTCAGGAGAATTGTCAGTTTTCAATGTATTTATCTACAATAGAACTGATGGATTATCTTTCTTTTAATTCTTCTTCTATGTTTTGTTTGTTAGCAGAGTGGTAGAGTGAAAAGTGAAAAGGAAAGAAGGCATATTTCTTTGGGTTGCACTGGTATTTAGATTAATTTCAAATACTGTTATTTAATCAGGACTTTCAAATTGTAAGTCATGAGCATCCTACATATTACAAGCAACCTAAGTTGTAATTATTTTTAAAGCATGATATTAGTGGGGTAGAGTTTTCAATGAGTTGTGTTTAAGACTGCAACCAAATGGACCAATCTTGAACCAAGGAATGTCTAGTTCACAATACAGGTTAAATTAGTATGAAATTAACAGATTGAAGACAAACACACTATGCATCAATTTTCAATGTATGAGCACTAATATTAATGCTACTTCTAACACCATCATACAACAACATCTGTCTATCCCAGGTTCTTAGGAAGGACTCAAGATAGATAAAACTGGAAATGCAGTCTAAATATCTGGGTGACTGTGAAACTATCCGTAAGAACAACAATAATTACTATTACTAACCTCATTGGGTTGAAATAACATATTGTTTTCCAGAGATATTTGTTTTTTCTATTGCCAGAAGCTTCTTCCACCATAAGAACAAGGAATAATCAACACGTAGGAGCTGAACTTGAGCAGAGGCAAACTAGGAGAAATCTCATCCAGCATTCTGCTCTTTTGATAGCCAATCAGATGCCAAAAGAAAGTCAATATGTAGGTGTAAAGGGATATCAGAATCACCTTGGGAGATAGAAGGAAGAGCACAGTCCAGATAACAGTCTGATAAATTAAATTTGAGTCTAAAGGAGGAGTGGGAATAGAGAAAGCATCTCAAAGGGAGCCCTCCCTAATCATTTAGAACAGGGATCTGTAACCTTAAACCCTCAAAGAGCCATTTGGATACATTTCACATAAAAAAGAAAACACTGGGAGCCACAAAACCTGAGTGGGCGTGGCCAACTTAACGTCACTCACTCCCACCCAGTCACATGACACACACACACACACACACACACACACACCGGCCCCATGCTTATCCAGTCAGTCATCAGTCATTAGGGTCTCTCTCTCTCTCTCTGTCTCTCTCTCCCTCCCTCCCTCCCTTCCTCTCTCCCTCTCCCTCTCCCTCTCTCTCAGAGGGGAGGGCAAAGGGCAGGGCCAGTCAGTGATGGGATCACCCAACAGGGAGCCACAGCAGAGGGCCCAAAGAGTTGCAGGCTCCAGACACCTGATTTAGAAGGTAAGGCAAGGGAGGAAGAAATATTTTCAGACTTCCAAAATTCTGTTATTGTAACTTTTGGTTTTGGTTTCCTATCTATATTATCTTGAAGAGCTAACAGTAGAACATAAGTGTAATTGTCCTGTCCCATTGATATTCAGTGATTTATTGCTTCATATTCAATAGTGGGGCTAACTGATACAGTTGTGTGTATGTTTTCCTGAAAATACCTTTTCATGAAATGAGTTCCTTTTAGGTTCCCCATTTTATTTATTGCTGTTTGTACAGAGGACTTTGTGGTACAGTGATATTACGTTATGTTATATCTTTCCATTATCAGCAGACATCCTGACATTTCAGCCTTCGTATACTTTAGGTGAATTATTCCATATCTCTTACCAATTACTCTTCTAACTACTGATCACCCATAGCTTTTGAAAGTCCAATAATGGAAGAGAAATAATTTGTCCTTATCAAATGGCACTCATCAACAACATCATTTTCTTTTTGTAAAACATGGTTTGGAGATCAATAACTTTGTTAGTAGAACCCATATAATAATAATAATAATAATAATAATAATAATAATAATAATAATAATAATAATAATAATAACCACAACAACAACTTTTATTTCTAGGCCGCACCCTTTCCTAGGCAGGATTCGGGGCGGTGTACAGTCATGTTAAAACCATATACAAATACATAGACATGAACATAGACATAGACATAGACATGGACGTAGACGGAGGAGGTAAAAAATATACTGTACAGTTCTTCGTTAAAATACAAATATTAAAATTCCATTAAAAATTCCCCAATAAAATGTTTGCCAGGAGGTGGAAGATGGAACTGTCAATCAGCTAAGCCAGCTAGTCGGAACAGGTGAGTCTTGAGCTTCTGTCGGAAGGAGCGGAGATCATTGGTAATTCTAATATCGGGAGGGAGGTCATTCCAGAGGGTTGGGCCCATCACAGAGAAGGCTCTACTCCTAGACGTCACCCGCTGGCACTGCTTGGCGGATGGCACCTGGAGGAGTCCCTCCCTGTGAGAGCGGATAGGTCGTAGGGATGTATGAGGTGAGATGCGGTCCCGCAGGTAACTAGGTCCCATGCCATGGAGCGCTTTGAAGATAATAACCAACACCTTGAAACGCACCCGAAAAACCACAGGCAGCCAGTGCAGCTCACGTAGGAATGGTGTTATGTGGGAGTATCTTGATCCTCCCATGATAACCCATGCGGCCGCATTCTGAACTAGCTGCAGTCTTCGGGTGCATCTCAAGGGGAGCCCCATGTAGAGAGCATTGCAGTAGTCCAGACGAGACGTCACCAGTGCATGAGTGACTGTGCCTAGGGCGTCCCGATCCAATAGGGGGCGCAATTGACGCACCAGGCGAACCTGGTGGAACGCCCCCCTCGCCACGGCTGTCAGATGGTCATCCATCGACAGCCGGGCATCAAGGAGGACGCCCAGATTGCGCGCCCATTCCACGGGGGGGCAATAATTCACCCCCTATGGCCAGTGATGGCGTCAACTGGTTAAATCGGGGTGCCGGTAGCCACAGCCACTCAGTCTTGGAAGGGTTGAGTTTAAGTCTGTTGTCCCCCATCCAGACCCGCATGAATGAATGAAATGTTAATTTATTTTTGCATACTTCTAAATAGTTAATGCTTTTTATAGCTCTACCTTTTCCTACTGGTCACTGATCAGCAGTCATATGAGATCTGGAAAAAATGACATAGCTCACAGTAAACAAATCTAGGAAATCTGACAACATTGTGATTAATGTTTGATGCTTCCCAAACGTGATACTTTCACAGAAGAGCAAGGCACAATTTTATGTTCACAACATTCATCTACCTATTATTAAACAGACTCTTCCATCAATCCCTCAGTGGCATGAGATGTCATTTGGACACTGACCTTCACAACAGCTGCTAAAAGCTCTGTTGGTTCAGAGAATCTTTACAATAAGAGAAATCATCTGTTAAACATGACACTTCAGGTATGTACCACAACATTTAAGCAACCACAAAAATTCTTAATGCATTGGCTTTTCTGTTCATTGTGGGAAAAGAAAAACAAACCTGACACCTCTAAAAATGCATTTAACACTCTCCTTTTTATTGGGGGAAAAGGGGAAAGAAATTTGTGCGGGAAAGAATTTGCAGAATTTCTATACCTGCAACATGAGACAGGTATTTCCTGCCATAGCACCTGCCCTGTGGAATATCATCCCCCCTAAAGAGAGAATGACTCCATCTGTGATATCCTAAAGCAGGATTCCCCAACCTTTGGACGGTGGTCTACTACCAGGCCATGGCATTTTGGCCACGGGGCTACGTGAGTTGCTGACCAGTGCCCTTTGTGTGTGGTGTGTGTGTGTGTATGTATGTGTATATGCATACACCCGCGCTTGCACTAGCATTGCCATGACTGTTGTGCAGGCACTAGGGTAGCTATGAGCATTGCACAGGAGATAGTATCGCCACAAGCATCACCACAAGTGTTGCATGGATGCTCGTGGCCCCATTTGCATCACATGCTCGGATAATGTCCATTTGTAGTGCACATGTGTCCCCTTTCATGTGAGCTCATGCGCGCATAAAGGTGTCTGCATCTCTCCCCCTCCAGGCCGCCAAAGGTTGTGGGAACTCTGTCCTACATAAGCATCTGCCACACAACATCCCAGACTTATCAATTGTTGATAAGAAAAAAAAAAGTATTGATAGTAGATGTGGCAGGACCTGGAGACAGCAGAACAGAAAAGAAAGAACTGGAAAAAAAATCACAAAACATGAACTCCTTCAAATAGAAATAGATCGACTGTGGCAAAATTAAGACAGTATCAATAGGCAACTTGGGTGCAATTCCAAAATATCTGGAACAGCATTTGAACAGCGGCATTGGCAAAATCAGTCAACTGCAAAAGGCAGCTTTATTTTGAATACCTTACATCCTATCTTTAATATTATTAAACAACGAACATCTGCCTACCCTCATTGTAAAGGACTGAATAGGTGGAGAAAAATACCAAGTCCAGCCTAAACATTTGGCTGAGTACAACCAATCAGCAGTTATTAGAGGGCACAATGAAAGAAGGCTATCGGCCTTGGTCTATTCAACAAAAGAGAATATTTGTAGCTCAGGGCTGAAATGAGGGCAGGGGTGGGATTCAGCTGGTTGGGACCAGTTTGCCTGAACTGGTAGTTCCGGCAATCTGTTGGTCCTGCCCACTTGCCCCTGTGCTAGTCTGTCCTATATTTCCTTTGTTTGAATCCCAGCTGATAGGCACGGCAGAGCGGATTGCCACACCTCAGCTATTTTACTCACCGGGGCTGCAGTAAAAGCAGTGGTGGGTTCCAGCTCCCGTTACAACTGGTACGCTGCAACAGGGCCAGGCATCTACCAAGTGCACACGTGCAATACAAGCATGCGTACCCAACGCCCGCGACTCTCCAGCTGCTCAGTGGAGCATTGCGCAGGCGACGTATGCTCGGTGCGCATGCGCAAATGCCCCGGTCTGCTCAAATAGAGGTAAAGAGAGAGGGCGGGCAGGTGGGCCCTCCAGAGCACCGTACCAGAATAGCCTGCTCCCAGCAGGCACTGGTACACCGGTACTGGGACGTACTGATCATAACCCACCACTGAGTAGAAGGAGGTTTTAGAGCTGATTTGAAACGAACTGCACACATGGAGCGTGCATTTGGTGTGCATCCATGCAACAAATGTGCTCAACGAACCAGTTGTTACACTGATTGAAGCCCACCACTGAATGAGGGGTTGCCATTGGTTGCTCTTTTTTTGCAAATGTTTCACTACCCAAATTAGGTAACATGTTACCTAATTTGGGTAATAAAACATCTGAAAGGAAACAATCAAGCTCAGAGAGTACAAAAAATAGAGTTTTTGTCTATTCCTATGAACTTTCCAAATACAACTAATTGACCATCATGCTACTAGATACAGTAGATTATTTATTTGATTCAACTTTATTACATACCTATTGCTATCAAACAAAGTAATAAGAACTGTGATAGGTATGCAGATAATTTACATTTTAGAGGTGATTAGATGTTTAAGGAGTGAATTCCCATGAACTATTAGATTTGTGTTTGTATGTATGTATGTGTGTGTGGGTGTGTGTGTGTATGTGTGCGTATATAAATGTGAGTGTGTGTGTGTATGTATGTATGTATGCATTGTGTCACAACCCCTGGTATGCCCAAATATGGGAGGGAGCATACTGCTTCCCTTTTCTATCTATTGGCTTACCCTAGGAGCCATCCAGGAAGAAAGCCATTTTTTTAATGTTGCCTTGTTACATTTGTGTTGCATTTGTGTTGATAAATAAATATTTATTTATTTATTTATCAGCACAAATGCAACACACACACACACACATATTCAAATCCCAGTAAGGGTATGGCTAATTGATGAGAGCTAAATAGCTTGAAACAGATCTATACTAGTCTCCCTTTATTTATTTATCAGCACAAATACAACACACACACACACACAAACTCTCTCTCTCTCTCTCTCTCTCTCTCTCTCTCCCTCCCTCCCTCCCTCCCTCCCTCCCTCTCTCTCTCTCTCTCTCTCTCTCTCTCACTCACACACACACACAGAATCTTACAGGCAGAGGAAAGTTTTTAACTTAATGGAATTGCATTTTCTTCTGAATTCAACAAAATCTTCTTTGACAATGGCAACCTCTGAAAATTTTGTTCACAGGTGAAGTTATACAGAAAATTGTGTTGGAGTACAGCACTTTAGTTCATCCCTCTGTTATCTGGGGTCATGCCCTTTTGCAGTATTGGGATGGAAAGAAAAAAGTTTTAAAACAGTAATAAATTCATATTTCAGAAAATTATTTTGAGAAGGTTAATGTGTATGGTCAAATTTCACAGAAAAAGTATTTTCACCTCCCCATAAGTCAGGCTTTTAAAACAATTCTTCGTCTTGACCTCTCTGAATTAGATTTGAGTATGAAAGAGGACATGGGGGAGGGAGGGAGGGAGGGAGGGAGACAGGAAGAAGTGGAAAACATACTAAATATTTGCTTTTAAAAATTACTACTTCTTTTCAAAATTGAGAATGCTGCTATTTATTGGTGATTTTTTTAAAAAACCCACTTCATATTAAATCAAACTGAAACCAAATCACATATTAATAATAGGACATGAATTAGATCATACCAACTTTGTCATTTGCTACACATTTGATTTTTACCAGATTAATTCCACTTTTAATTTGGAAGAACAGCTCAGATCTAAGCTAGGTTCTATGAGAATGTAATTAAAATGTCTTTATAACCATGAAACAAGTTGTTTAAAAATGATCACCTTTCCAAAAGAGCTCTTTTGTACATCCCTTTACATTACGTAAGAGTTCCTGAATCATTATAGTTTTCATTGCTATTCTGGAGCTTCTCCTCAATCCATCTACAGACTGAGATGTATCAATGCACAGGAAAAAAAAAAACGTAGATCCTTCTCACATATTTCCCAACATATTGTGAGTGTGAGCTCTGAAAGGACATCTCCCCCCCACAATAGTCTAAAGTGAAGAAGAATGAACCTTTGATTTGAACAAGCCTGTTATGGTCAATTTTGGAAACACAACCTATTTCCTAGAAGAAAAATGTGGGATAGACAGTACCACCACTAGATGGATTTGTAACTGGCTGACAAACCATACTCAACATGAAGTTCTTAATAGAACTAAATCCACGTGGAGGCATCCTGTTTCCGAAAATAAGACCTCCCCGGATAATAAGTCCAATGAGTCTTTTGAGTGCATGTGTTAAAATAAGCCCTCCCCTGAAAATAAGCCTTCCCCTGAAAATATTGCAACACAACAGCAGCCGTGAGATGACCACGGTCGCCGCCCCCTGCACCTCAAAAATAATAAGACCTTCCTGAAAATAAGGCCAAATACTTATTTCAGGAGTCAGAAGAAAATAAGACCCTGTCTTATTTTTGGGGAAACTTGGTAGGTAAGTGGTTGGGTACCCCAGCATTTTGTTTTGAGTCCAGTTCTCCTCAATATCATCATAAATGATTTCAATGATGGAACAGAAGGTGAACTCATCAGATTTGCAGATGACACTAAGCTTCTAGGAATAATCAACACCCCAGATGATAGGCTTAAGGATCTCAACAAACATGAACACTGGGGCCTATCAAACCAAAGGAAATTCAGTGCAGATAAAAATAAGATTTTACACTTAGGTAAAAACAACAACATTTGTACAGGTACAGATTGGCTCAATACCAATAAATGTGAGAGGGATCTTGGAGTCCCAGTGGACAATCACCCAAAGATGGGCCAGCAGTGTGCAGCGGCAGCCAAAAATGCCAATGCAATACTAGGTTGCATTAATGGAGGGATAGAATCAAGATCACATGAAATATTAGTACCACTTTACAAAACCTTAGTAAGATCACACTTGGAATACTGATTCTAATTTTGGTCACCACAACATAATGAAAATGTTGAGATACTGGAAAGAGTACAGAGAAGAGCAACAAAAATGATTAGGGGCCTGGAGGCTAAAACATATGAAGAACAGTTGCAGGAATTGGATCTGTCTAGTCTAATGAAAAGAAGGACTAGGGGAAACATGATAGCAACGTACCAATATTTGAGAGGCTACCACAAAGATGAAGGTGTCAACCTATTTGCAAAGTACCAAAAGACAAGACAAGAAACAATGGATGGAAACTAATCAAAGAGAGAAGCAACCCAGAACTAAGGAAAATTTCACAATGGTGAGAACAATTAAGCAGCCTTGCATTCAGAAATTGTGGGGGACCCACTGCTGGAGGCTTTTAAAAAGAGACTGGATAGTCACTTGTCTGAAATGGTATACTGTCTGATGCTCAAGCAGGAGGGTTGGACTAGAAGATCTCCAAGGTCCCTGCCAACTCTGTTGTTCCATGTTCTATGTTCTAAATTGTAATGGTTGTTTTATGGTCATTTGAGCAAATTATTGTGTAGTGGGTTTCAGTAGGCAAGAACCAGACCAGCATAGCTGCAACAGAATTTATTGACTCAAAAATGGAACTGAGGAACTGCAGGCAAATGCCTGTGATTTATACTCTAGGCCCACAGGCCTTAACCAATCATAGAGCTAGAAAAAGTCCGCCCAAATATAAATGTTCTAAATTTCCCTCCAAAACAGTTGGGGGTCATCTAAAGGTTAGTTTCACTTTAGCACAGTTAACAGTTAGGGTCATCTAAAGGTTAGTTTCGCTTTAGCACAGTTAATACAACGATATACATTCAATACATAACCCAAATGACCAGCTGTCTGCAAGGAATGTACTGTAAATCCTTCCATTACCAACTGTCCTGTCAGAGCTGAAGAAGCTTCTTTGATGAGAAGTGAAATGTTTTCAAAGAAAAAACAAGGAAGCCCAGTTCTTTTCTGAAAAAGCACCTTTAGATCAACCATGACCTGGATGACTGAGAATCTCTACTGACTTTTAGCTATACAATATGGGATGAACATCCTTTGAATGGTGTGGGAATAGAAATGTATTTTCAGAGGAAAAAAATATAGACTATAGGAACCAGGAGCACCACTCAGATGAACAGGAAGACACAGATAAACTTCCAAGTGCTTCAAGGACCCTCTAAAAGGATGCAAAGGACCAGCTGTCTGCAAGGAATATAAATCCTTTCATTACCTACTATCCTGCCAGAGCTGAAGAAGCTTCTTGGATGAGAAGCGAAACATCTTCAAAGAAAAAAACAAGGAAGTCCAGTTGTCTCCTGAAAAAGCACCTTTGGGACATATTTAGAATTGGTTTGCCAGTACTTTCTTTCTGGTCTAAAGCTAAAAGAAAGACCTAAAAGTTGTATAGCTAGTTTCGATGCCTAAGGAAGAACTACAAGCCTTCCTCACACCTTGTGCAACCTCTTAAACCACTACACCCCAAAGTAAGAGTAAACCCTTCTTATCCTAACATCACCTCTACTTATTCTAAAAGCACAAGGCAGAAAAGAATGCTGAATGCTTTTTACTGTAGATCTGAGAAAAATACAGAGATTTAGGCATTCATCTCAAGGTCTGGATAATCCAGACCAGTATTTCAATAGCTGAAGGGCTGAATCCTTCAGAGGAAATCCCCTTCAAGCTCCAATATCCTCCACCTGGAAAAGGCATTAGGGGATTGAGCTGATAGGGAAAAGATAGGGCCTCCAGACAATCATTCTTAAACTAGAAAAAAGAAGAGCAGAGATAGCAGCTTGCAGATAGTACATATTTGTATATAATCATCAGTAAAAGGAAGTTTATTTTAATTGAAGCCTGTTTCTTTCTATTCAAAGGAAACAGGGGGTAACATAAAAAGAATCTGTGGAATCGAGTGAAATGCTTGCCATGTTTCAACCAAAAAGCTGAAAGAATTTGTTTGCACCTTTTCTGAATAACAGATTTCATTAAAAGACAACCTTCACAAACTGCAGCAGACTGGCTAGACTGATATAAGGGAGGAGAAGACAGGTTGGTTATTGCTAAGATGACCTGAAACCTTTTGATATATATGAGTTCAACAAGCTCTTGCAGAATTTGAAGCTAAACTCCATTGTTTTCAAAACAGCCACTCTGAAGTCTGATATAAATTGTCCCAGGAGACCGAAATCCTCTGATTCTAATGTTTTGAGTCCTGATATCAAACTGTATCCATTCATCCTTTTGTGGAAAGTTTGTCTTATCTGTCCTATGTAGAAATCACCCCCAATTGGGAGGATTATTGCTGGCAAGCAGTAGCATATGTCATATTAGAGGAAGACCCCTACACCTTTAGTATGTACCCCCAATTTAAATCCTACAGCGATCTAGTCACTCTATGCATCCGATGAAGTGAGTTGAAGCTCACAAAAGCTTCTACTTTTTAATGACATTTGACATGATTTTCCTTCTATCATGTCCAACATTCTGTATTTCATGCTGGACAATCAGATGCATCCAAAAAACTTGTAAGCAGGAATCTAAAGGTATTACACATCTTCGTTTTCAATTCCCAGATTTGTTTAAACAAACATCAAAACTGATTTGTCTTATCAAAGATAGCCATTGATTGTACAACTATACATTAAATCAGCATTTGCCCACATTTAAATATTTAAATTGTTAGTCAATTCTATTGTCTAATTGTGGTAGAGCATAAACTTTGTATACAAAAGGATCCAAATTTAGTCTTTGGTTCCTATCAATAAGAAGTATCAAGTAAAAAGTGATTGAAAAGTTCTCTACCGGAAAAGATAGCAATGATGTTTAAAGACAAATGTTTGAAGTGTCAACAAGCAATAGGTTCTTATTATCATATGTGGTGGACATGTGCAGAAGCCAGGAAATATTGGACTAAAATAAGAGTATGGCTAACGAAAATGTTACAACAAAAAATAGAATTTAGACCAGAGATATTTCTACTAGGTATTATCCCAGAGAAATTCAAGAAAGAGGATACTTATTTGATTATACATGTAACTACAGCAGAGAGAATTGTATTTGCCAAAAATTGGAAATTAAATAAGTTACCAACAGATAAAGAGATAATAAAAAAGATATTAGATTGTGCAGAGATGAATAGGTTGACACTGAAAATAAAGGATAAAGAGTAATCGGAGTACTTCAAGACATGGGGAAGATTTTATGATTGGCTAGAGAAAGGAAGCTAGAAAAGAAAGCAAGGAGAAGATACAGAACTCACACGATGCACTATTAAATGGAAAAGGGGGGGAAGAAGGGGAAAACAGAAAGGAAAATATTAAATATACAAGTATATATTCAAGAGCGAGATATAAAGGGGGGGCATAGTTAGGATAGACTAGCGAAGGTAAGGGAATAAGAAATGATACCAAATTTTATTTGGGTTTGCGGACATACCATCCCAAGGAAACATAAACTGAGATTTGAAAGAGACACCTACAACAATAGAAAAAGAAAGGGAGAGAGGAGGAGAGAATGAGAGGAAGACGAGGGGAGAAGAAAGAGGTAAGGAGAGGAGGATGAAAGGGAGAGAAAGAGAAGGAGAGAGGGTAGGAAGGGGAAGAGGAAGAGCAGGAATAGGAGAAAGGGAAGGGAAGAAGGAAGGAGAAGGAGAGGAGGAAGGAAGAAAGTAGAGAAGGGAGGGAGGGAGAAAAGAAAGGGAAAACAAGGTGGTGTTACAGCAGGAGGAAGGGATGGTAAATAAAGCAAACCAAACTGTATATTATAATCTATTAAATGAAATAACAAATGTATAAGAATGACAAATGTAAAGAAGAATAACAATTATGTGAATGTATACTTTAAATGTATATATAAGAGAATAAAAGATAAAAAAAATTGGAAAAAAAAGAAAAGAAAAGTTCTATACTGAAAACGAATGCAAACTGGTGGTGATCGACATTGGATTTGATGGACAATTAGTACCAACAAGTTACAGCAGTTATAGGTTTCTGAGTTTGTTACTGAGTTTAAGCTTTGTTCAGTGGTAAGTACACATTAAGGCAGGCATGAAAAGTCCCTGAATACTGAAATGGTATGTGATAAAGAGATAGATTGCAATCCTGACCTCATGGGAGGACAAAGTGGCATATAATTATAAATGCTGTTTTCCAATTCAATGGTTCAGTGAGAAAGTGAAAAAAATAAGACTTTACAAGAAGCCCAATGGTTATTTCTTTCTCCTTTCTTCTTTCTTATTGTTCGATTTATTTTCTGAGCTGAATGTTTAATGGCCGCATAGCTGATTCCTACTGCAGCCATTTCTCGAAGGTTAATGAGAAGCAGCAGTTCATTGAAAGCAATCAGATGTGAACGCTAAACTTCTTTTAGATGATCTTGTTTGGGTCCAGAATTTGCAAGCTATGTTAGAAATATTATTGCATACAGCCTGTATCAATATAGGCATGCATTGGACATGTGGGAAATATTATTACGTGCACTGAGTATACTGCATTCATTGGATGGACAATTTCATTGACTCGTGTGATTTTGTTCACCTGCAGACTGATGAAATTTATATCCTATCCTCCACTATAACATTTTGCAATTAGATGTTCAAAAAGGGAGGAAATTTTCACTAGGAACCGGTGAGACAGGATTGGAACAAAACTTTGGCTGCATTCCCTGCTACTCTCAAGTGACCAATGAGATCTCTATTGGCTGCAGTTTACTAAAACCATACAGAGAAATGGTTGCTTTTCGTGATGGTTCAATGGTGGATTAGCAGAATATCCCAAAAGAAGAGATTAGATTTTTTTGTCTATGCTCTGGAACCTTACACCGAAACCCTTTGGGATCTCAATGAAAGCCATTAAAAAAAATGAGGTGTCCACAATGGTTTTGGTAGATAATAGAGAAATAAAATTAACTTACAAATTAGAAGGTGCCTTTTTTTAAAATAAAAGCCATGTTTTCATTGCAGCAGTCCAAGCATTTATAAGGCACGCTAAGGGTTATTTTTTCCTTTACAGTTGTACACTGCTATATACATGCCCCATCTCATCCTCCAGTCAGGTAGGGTACAAATCCGTTTTATAAAAGTGAAAACAATAAGAATGACTGCTCACACAGCTTCTCATGTTCAATTTCAGCTCAAAGTCAAATTCCTGATTTTGAAATCACACCCATTCTAAGAAGTAACCTGCATTAGGAGTCGAAAGTAGATTACCAATGCTTGTCTCAGTCTTGTTTTTTCTTGTTCTCTGTCCCTGTTTTCAGAAAAAAATATTAAGTAGTGCATGTATTGACTTAGTGGTTTGTGTACAGTTCATTAAGACATGGAAGTTACAATTAAAAGTTCTTACGACTATGAAAGATGTTTTCCACAGAAGCCATCATAATCATTGGAAACAAAAATTACAGAGGACTAGCCATCTCTGTATTTTTCTCTAATTGCTATTATTTAACTAATTTCTAAAAATAGCATCCCTCTTTAATCATTCAGCATTTTCTCCCTACTTTAGGGAGGAAAGATTTCTCTACAGCTATTCAATTTGCGCTTTGGAAAAAAAATGTTTTGATCTTTCCTTTGAGTTTAAGGAAGAAATATAATGCTATTTTGTGGAAAGATAGCATCGGAAAGGGAAACATTGGCTGTATCAAAACAAAACTCAAGACAACAAGGCAGGTAAGAACAGAGGGAAAAATGAGTCATAAAACACCAAGGGAACTAAAATGATCTAGCATCAAAGTCATATTGATGGTCCAACTTCCACCTTGTTGTGTTCTTGATATGTCTGATCTGCAGGATGATACTTGCTATGTCTCCTAAGTGACTTCAACAACTGAAGTGAACAGAAAGATCTCTTTATTGTCAAACATCCTATGAAATGAGGAATATGTAGTCCTCTAAATGTTCAGTGTAACTCCAGATTCCCTTATCACTAATCATTAAAACTGGGATTGTTTAGTATGTACCTCAGCAACAGACACTTCACATTTCCCAGTCTTCTTTAAGCCCTCTTGCACATATGTGCTAGTCTTTCCCAAATCTAAGGGGCGGTGCTCATCTCTGTTTCAAAGCCGAAGAGCCAGTGCTGTCTGAAGACGTCTCCGTGGTCATGTGGCTGGCATGACTCAACGCCGAAGGTGCACAGAACGCTTGTTACCTTCCCACCAAAGTGGTCCCTATTTTTCTACTTGCATTTTTTTTCATGCTTTCAAACTGCTAGCTTGGCAGAAGCTGGGACAAGTAATGGGAACTCACTCCATTACACAGCATTAGGGATTCGAACTGCTGAACTGCTGACCTTTCTGATCAACAAACTCAGTCTCTTAGCCACGGAGCCACCGTGTCCCTTCTTTAAAAGGCTAGGATGACATAACTGAAAATCTAGGTAGTAGTGGTGTTCCAAAAATACTTGGTTCACCAGTTCAATCTTTCTTTATACTTTGAAGTATGTGATGGAGGGTTTAGTATTTAGTATTTATTGATTAATTATTGTATAACTACTGTAAATCTCTAATTCTCTAATCCGGGTAGTTAACAATAATAAAACATCCAACAATATCTGCAATATATCCAAGGTAAGAAATAATGCAGAAGGATTAAAAATATATAAATAGGGGTTTCCCAAATGGTTTTTAGAAAAAGGTCCTTTTATCCAGTGTTATCCAATAGATGCCATAACTGAGAAATATCTCTGGATTCTTCCCTCATCACTTCACAAATGTGAGATATTAGCAACCTCTCCTGAAATAACCAAGTTGGGTGGGTCAATTCTCCTTAGATAATTTGAATAGAATAGAATAGAATAACAGAGTTAGAAGGGTCCTTGGAGGTCTTCTAGCCCAACCCCCTGCTGAGGCAGGAAACCCTACACCACTTCAGACAAATGGTTATCCAACATCTTCTTTAAAACTTCCAATGTTGGAGCATTCACAACTTCTGGAGGCAGGTTGTTCCACTGATTAATTTTTCTAACTGTCAGGAAATTCTCCTTAGTTCTAAGTTGCTTCTCTCCTTGATTAGTTTCCACCCATTGCTTCTTGTTCTACCCTAAGGTGCTTTGGAGAATAGTTTGACTCCCTCTTCTTTGTGGCAACCCCTGAGATATTGGAACACTTTTATCCTGTCTCCCCTAGTCCTTCTTTTCATTAATCTAGACATATCCAGTTCCTGCAATCGTTCTTCATATGTTTTAGCCTCCAGTCTCCTATCTTTGTTGCTCTTCTTTGCACTCTTTCTAGAGTCTCCACATCTTTTTTACATCGTGTCAACCAAAACCTAATGCAGTATTCCAAGTGTGGCCTTACCAAGGCATTATAAAGTGGTATTAACACTTCACGTGATCTTGATTCTATCCCTCTGTTGATGCAGCCTAGAACTGTGTCGGCTTTCTTGGCAGCTGCTGTACACGGCTGGCTCATATTTAAAGGGTTGTCCACTAGGACACCAAGATCCCTCTCACAGTTACTACTATTGAGCAAGGTACCACTTATACTGTACCTGTGCATTTTGTTTTTTGCCTAAATGTAGAACCTTACATTTTGTTCCTGCATGTACCCAATTGTCAAACCACACAAAGACTTATTGGCTAGAAACACCATATTGAATTGCATGCAGAAAGACTTACTGGAAGCCAAGGCAGGATCTGTAAAATTATTGGAATATGTTTATGAAGGCACATAACCAGCAATAAATGAGCTTCTTCATGCTGGCTCAATTACACTTTCTAATTAATCTCAAATAATCAGAGGTGTTGCAGTAATATTCTATGCTTACTGGTCAATTTAAATTTTAGCAGTTGTTAAATCTGTAAAATCATGCAACCAAGAATTCTTACCATTCTCAAAATATGAAAAGGTGCACATTCCAACAAAAATGGAATCTGTAAAAGGAACTGGAACGTTACTAATCTAATATGCATTAAAACAATCAAACAAACAATAGAGTTTAAAATCAGGAGTTACAGAAGCATAAACTTAACATCAGTCTGAAATATTTAGAGGATTACAACTAGAATGAATACAAGGTAAAGCATCATCAAGATTTCACTAAAGTAATATGGTTGTCCGACATGCAGCCATCTTTTCTTTTGGATCTTTGGATCTTCGGCCTGCTACACTTTCTATTATTCTACTATGCAATTCTACTATTGTGGGAAAATGCAAGGGTGGATTGTATGGAGTTAGATGATATGAAGCCATAACAAAATTCTTTCTAGAAAACCAAGGTCATCCTTTGACTTTGCACCTCTGCACCTGACTGGAAATGGATGGGTAGAAGCTGCCAGCATGGCAGTGGAAGGTTGGACCATGTGGTGGACTTGTGGATGTGGATGCAAGTTATTGAACTTTCAACTAGTTGGGAAAACTGGGAAGCCTTCAGATTCAGGTTTTCCCAGATGTGCCAACATGGCACGCTTAATAAATTAAAACTTTGGAGAATCCTTTGCCTCGGACTCTGATTTACTTTTGGATGCTATTTGGAACCCTGACAATGATTGAATTTTAAAAAGTACCATCACTAACAGATCTTTGTATGCAGGGGTAAGAAACCTGAGGCAATACAACCTTAGGGATCTACTCCTGTGGTCCATTGTAGAGTTGGTGCCCCTGTTGTATATCTCAAATAACTTGCCTCAATCAACTATTTAGTAGCATACAGTGGACCATTTTACAAAGCTCTTTCTTGATTTCACATTTCTTTAAATAAAAAAGCTGAATTTCACAGCACCTTCACTGCCAATGCAATAAGAAATATAGGATGTTTGTGATGCATGGTTGAACAAATTTTGTTCCTTCTTTGGTGTGGATAGAACCAGTTTAAATAATTGGATGTTGACAAGCTTGCCATCACACCTTGATACTCATAGTCCTATATTAACCCCAGAAATGGATTCCTGTAAAATGAGATGCTAAGGTCATGGAATACCCATATAATTAAAACTAAGCATTAAAGTTGTGCATAGAACAAACATCTCACATACAAGCTCTAAATAGTATTTGCTTGGATTTTTTTTTAAAAGATCAAATTCTGTTTCTTTGCCCTTAGACACATTTCCCCTGGCCAAAAAAGAGAGAGAGAGAGAGACATGCTTTTATTTCTGAAATACTATTTTTCTTGCTTTTTCTGTACACTTCTATAAAATTGCTACATCAATTGCCTCTATTTCAGCTACACAAAGAAAATAAAACAGCAAAAAAACTCACATCACCTCGAGAGTCTTCCCATTTCTAGAAGTAATTTCTTTGTGTCCATTTATTCCTAGTCTCTTTCCTGCCCTTTAACCAGTTAACATTATCCACAAGAGGATTTGACCTTATAACACACAGCCACTAAGCTTACTGCAATTTCTTTGACTGAGGAACTTTTCGGAAAACTTCTGAAAATTCAAACATACAATGTCAACTGGATCATCTCTATCTATATGCCTGTTCACAATCTCAAATAATGTCTACACTCCATATCCTATCCTTCCCAGGCATGCAAAGAATAAATGAGAGGGGAGGGGGAAATGTCTGGCCAGTTGCTTCTCAATCCCTTTGATAGACCCTCCTTGGTATTAAAAGGATGAGAAGTTCTGAGATAGAAAGCAAACTTGACTGAGCAGTCTCTCTTTGTCTGTCTCTCTGTCTCTATCTATCTATCTATCTATCTATCTATCTATCTATCTATCTATCTATCTATCTATATCTATCATTGATATCTTGATGTGAATAGGCAAAAATGTAGCTTAATGAAAGCTATGACAGGGCACTCCATTTTTTAAAATGACAAGTTCTAAGATAGAAAGCAAACTTGACTGAACAGTCTCTCTCTCTCTCTCTCTCTCTCTCTCTCTCTCTCTCTCTCTCTCTCTCCTGCTTGCCTATCTATCTATCTATCTATCTATCTATCTATCTATCTATCTATCTATCTATCATCTATCTATCTATCTCTTAATGTGAATAGGCAAAAATGTAGCTTGATAAATGGCTATGATAGGGTACTCCATTTTTTAAATGTATGTATGTATGTATCAGGGGGTGGGTTCTGGCTGGCTATACTGCCGTTTTACTCATGCACATGCTTGATGTGCGCGCGCATGCACAGTTCAATTGCAATTGTTCTGCGCATGTACAGAACTCAAAAACAAGGTGGTAGGGGCAGTGACCGGGGAACCGGTTTGGGAGCATGGCAGGCCTGGGTTGCTGCTGGTTCCAGTGACCTAGGCCACCATACCACTACCAGTTCGGCCAAACCGGTAGGAACCCACCTCTGGTATGTATATATGTTATATACATTATAAAAGGTTACTAGGAAAACGAAGCATCTCTACTGAAACATAGTGGCTAGAAGCTAAAAGGAGGTGAATAGATGAGAAAAGGCCTGAAAGTGTCCTTCCTTGAATTGTATGGCTAGTAAGTTTTGACAAAGAGAAAGACTCCACTGAATCTACCGGATGTCTTCTTCTTCTCAGATTTTTAAATGGCCCTTTAATTTTTAATAGCTGAATCATGAATTAATCATGAGTGAATGAAACAGTGCAAATGTCTCATTCTTTGGTCACATGCACTGAATCTCATAAGAGAAATATAAAATAACTATTTTCCTAGTGCCAATTAAACAAAGCAAGAAAGAGAAGGCAAAAAGGAAAGAAAAAAAGGAAAGGAGAGGAAAAGGAAAAGAAAAGAAAAAAGCAAAGCAAAGCAAAGCAGGGAATAACCATAAAGTTTTTTACATTTGGGAGTCCATTTGTGGGGAATGAAAATATCCCTTAAACTATGGGAAAGAAATTATAAATTTACGGCAGTAGCTTACAAAGAAAATCTCTATAGGGGGCGGGGCCGAAGTCACGACGACACGATGTGCGGTCTCAATGCTCTGAGACTTTTGCCACTGGTGGGGTCAAATGGATCTAAACTGTCCCGTAGAGACAGTGAACAGGAAGAATATGTCTTACTGAACTCGGGGATATCGCAAAATCCCCAAAAGAAGCAAGAGAAATTTCTTCAAGCCGGTGACAAAAAATCCAGCCAAGGCTGATGATGTCAGGGCGGCCCCAAAATGGAAGGAATGGAAAGTGAAAGTGTTTCCAGCTGGTGAGGAATTCTCATTGTTTTAAAAGAGAGACTGTCTATAAAAACTTTAAAAAAGAATACCTCTATAAAATGTTTTATAGATGGCGTTTGCCCCCAGCGACATTGGCCAAAATGTACCCAAATTTATCCCCCAATTGTTGGAGATGTAGCCACAAGTCTGGAACATTCTACCATATGTGGTGGATGTGCCCTATCACAATGAAATATTGTTGCAAAATTCAGAAATGGTTGAAAGAAATTACGGAGCAAAAAATAGAACTAAAACCAAAAGCATTCTTATTAGGACTATTAGATCAAAAAATGGATAAACAACTTCAATGCATAATAATACATATACTCACTGCAGCTAGGATTGCTTTCGCACAAAACTGGGGAAAAAATCAATACACCCGCAGATGAAACAATAATCAGAAAAGGACTCAAATGTGCAGAGATGGACAAAATGACAATAGAACTAAAAGAAAGAGAAGAATCGGATTTCTATAAGACTTGGAACAGAATTTATAAGTGGCTAGAAAACAGAAGCTAAAACAGAAAATAGAGAATGTAAATATAATGGTGATATAAATAATTAATATTATTAAAAGTGTTATTATTACTGTTGTTATATTATAGGACAAAGTAAAAGCAATAGGAAGGCAATGCAAAATAGAGAATTAGAAAGGCTAAAAAGGAAAGCCGATACAGAAGGCTGTGTAATTGCTTTACATTGTTATGTATGTTTTGTGTTTAGTTTTTTCTTGTTGCGTTTTTCCTTCTGTTTTTAAAGATTAAAATGTTCAATAAAAACTATTTTAAAAAATAGAAAATATCATTCCCTATCTTGTTGCAAATTCCAATATCCTGGAATTGCTGATAATACTTATCGGGTGATTAAGCAGACGTATTCTCTGAAGATGGTCTCCAGCACAAGTCCAAAAGCTGGGAAGACAAAACCTCTGCTCCTGGTGATAAACTCAAATTGGACTCTAAAAGATCATTGGAATTTAAGGAGCTGGGTTCCAGGAAGTGTGCTTACTCTGGAGGTGTGCTTGCTTATAATAGGAAATACAAGCAGGAGCTTGGCAGTGGATCTGGCAAACTCTACTAGGAAAATGAAGAGTTAGAGTTCTAACAAATATTTCCCTTTATGTGGCAATACATATTTACCTAATCCAAGAGCCTGAGAAAGGAAAAAAGAAAGCTTTTTACTAGAAGTGTTTTAGAAAACAAAACCCAAGATAGACAAATATCTATTTTTGTCTATCTGCATGTCAAGTTCTTCAGTTCTGTTTAGCAATGCTTGTGGTGTGTTTGAGTTCCTGCCAAAAGTCTACCTAGCAAAACGGAACAAATAGGACTCCTGCAGAAATAGTTGGCAATACTTTGGCATGCTTGTGTCCTTGCCAGGAATCTACCTGGCATGTCTTTGGAGCCAGTACAAAAACTTGTAATGGTGCTTCAGGAATGAATGGCATCAAAGGGAATACAAATACAGACATGGAAAGAATATGGATTTATTAGATTAAAAAAAGAAGGCCTGACAGAAAGAGGTGAGAGAAGAAATACCTTTACATTAGGAAAAAGATCAACGAAGCACACCCAGGAGGAAAAAAAAAGAGTCATGAGCAAGAAAAAGAAATGTAGAAGGTATTCTGAACTTTTTTTAAAAAGCTGCAAAGTTATAATAAAAGAAACAGACTATTTTTATTCCTTAGATTAGAAGACAAGAGGATAGAATTGGACAGGAAAAGATGGTGGATTTCAGAAGGGCAGAAGGCATATGTCTGTGCCCTGAAGGAGACAGAGAAGATGGTGGTTGAGGAGTCATGGGGGTTGAGGAGTCATTCTTATGAAGAAATTAGGATGGTTAAGGAACTCATTTGTTGATTAAATATACTACCTACTAGGGATCTGGGATGGGGATGTGACAGAGCATTTGCCAAGACTTATTAAATCCATTGACAATTATTTCTTTCTAAAACATGCTGAGGGAGGGTAGCGAAGAACACTTCTACTGTAGTTTTGGCCAGTGTGCATGGATACATGATAGAATAGAGGCCAAAGAAGAACATACTGCTTGTACCCATTGTTGCTTGTTTGATGGTAATAGCTCATTTAAATTACCCGGGTGCATCCAAAGGATATCTCTTATTTTGACAAGGGCAGGGCATTTCACACATTCAGATGCTGCTTTACATGTGGGAGGGGGGAATAGCACTGAAGTAAAGGCCTAAGAATGTACTGATAAATCCATACAAAGTGGATATCAGGAAAAAATGATTGATAAGGAGCCTTTCCTCAATGTTACACTAAGTACTGTCCTCCCACCCTTGTAGCAACAAACATTATATTGACATATTTGCTGTCCCCATTTCTGATCACTCACCTTCTTCTCTTGTTACTTGACATTCCTCCAAGGTAAGGGTGATAAACCTAATATCTGTATTTTAATACTTGAAATTGGAATTAGGGGGAAATCCTACTTTAACATCATGAATTGCAGATGTGATGAAGACAACAACCTAGGAAACCAGTAGAAAAAAATGAGAGGGAGAGTGGGAAGGAGAGAGGGAGGGAGGGAGGGAGGGAAGGAAGGAAGGTTGGTTGGTTGGTTGGTTGGTGGGTGGGAGCATATTTATTTATTTGTTTATTAAATCTATGTGCTACCCATTTTGTCCAGAGATGATTCTGGAAGGCTTACATACTACTTATACATTAAAATAATAAAGCAAAAAATAAGAACAGTAATGAATACTGTTAAAAATAAGAAGGGAATAAAAAATACATGGGGAGGGGTGGGGTCTTTTCTAATCCCAATAGCCACCTCCAAAATGCCACCTCCCACTGAGGCACCAGGCCAGCTGGTAGAACTAGTCCTTCAGGCCATTTTGGTAGAAAAAAGGTGGGTGAGGATGTCACATTGGGCGGTACGATATTCCAAAGGGCAGGAGCCATGGCATGAAAGGCTCTTCTCCTGGATTGCATCAGCCAACATTCATTGACTAACAGAGTCTGCAGCATGCTTCCTCTGCTGGCACAGATGGGGAGGGCCAATCCCATTGGGGTGAAATGGTACTTAAGATAACCTGGACCATGCCATGAAGGGCTTTAAAGGTAAGAACAGAAGCAAACAGGCAGCCAACTCAGCTCGCAGAACAAAGGTGGAATATGGGCCACTCTAGGTGCCCCAAGAACTGCTTGTGCCATTTCATTCTACATCAGTTGTAGCTTCTGAAAACACTTCAAGGGTAGCTTGATGTAGCGTGCATTGCAATAGGGCAGTTGTCAGTTGACCAGACCTTGAGTGACTGAGCAAGGGGACTCCTGAGCCAAGAAAGGTCAAAAATAGTGCAAACCATGGATTTGTGCAAAGGCTCTTCTAGCTGCAACTGACACTTTCTCTCTCAGCAGGAGTTGTGAGTCCAGAAGAACCCACAAGTTGTGTATCAGAGTCTGTCTGGAATTGTGAAACCTCATCCAGAACTAGAAATGTTAAACTTCCAGATCCCAAAGCTCCCAAAGCAATTTTGGTTCTGCCAGGGTTCATTCAAAACAAGTTGTCCCCCGTTTAGATTCCTGCAGCCTCCAGGCACTTTGAGAAGGCAGCAACAGCATCAATTGGGTCACCAGGGGTGGAAATATAGAGTTGAATGTCAGTATGTCATCCGGATACTGATGGTATTTCAATTCATGGTGATGAATGATCTCACCTAGCAGGTTCAATGTAGATGTTGAAAAGGAGTGGAGAGAATATCAAGCCCTGTGGCACACCAGAAAGGAGCAGCTATGAGCTGGATATCTTAGTCCTATCAATACTGATTCAGAGTAGCCTTAGAGGAAAGGAGCCAAACCAATGTAAGATTGCACTGTCCAGCCCCAAACCCTGAAGCTGGCAAAAGAGAATAGAATAGAATAGAATAGAATAGAATAGAATTCTTTATTGGCCAAGTGTGAGAAATTTGTCTTGGTGCATATGCTCACAGTGTACATAAAAGAAAGGATACATTCATCAAGAATCATAAGGAACAACACTTAATGATACTCATAGGGCACAAATAAGCAATCAAATCATACTAGGAAACAATAAATTGTAAATCGTAAGGATACAAGCAAGAAAGTTACAATCCTACAGCAATAAGTGGGAGGAGGTGGGTGATAGGAACGATGAGAAGACTAATAGTAATAGTAATGCAGCCTTAGTGAATGGTTTGTTGAGGGAATTATTTGTTTAGCAGAGTGATGACTAAACTGTTCTTGTGTTTAGTTGGTCTGGTGTGCAGTGCTCTATAGCATCATTATGACGATTTATGTCCAGGATGTGAGGTGTCTGTAAATATTTTCATAGTCCTCAAAGGCTGCTGAGAGGTCAAGGACAGCAAGCATGATTGCTCCATCTATTCCGCTCTCACCAGAGATCATAAATGATGCAACCAATGCTGTTTCTGTCCCATAACTGGGTCTGAATCCTGACTGCAGTGAGTCCAGATATTTCATTCGTGACTCTCTGCAACTGCCAAGCAAACCCTCCTGTACCATCGTCCCTAAGAAGGGAAGATTAGAAACTGGGTAAAAATTGTCCAGGTAATTGTCCAGGAATCAAGAGATGGGGATTTTTTTAGGTGGGAGTCACTCCTGCAGTGAGGAATTAATCATTCCCTGAAACCCCCTCTAGTGGTCACCATCCTGGAGGCTTTCACCAACCACGAGATATAACAGTGATGGCAAACCTATGGCACGCGTGCCACAGGTGGCATGCAGAGCCATTTGTCAGGGCATGCGAGTGACTTCCGGTTAGCTCAGAGGGTCGTTTTAAACGCTCCGAAGGCGTCAGGGAAGCCTCCGGACCGTCCCTGAAGCCTTCGGAGCGTTCAAAATGGCCCTCCGAGCAAACTGGAAGTCACTTCCGGTTTGCTCAGAGGATCATTTTAAGCGTTCTGAAGGCTTCAGGGAAGCCTCCGGATGGTCCCTGAGGCCTCCGGAGGGCCTCCGGGGAGGGCAGGGGAGGCTCTTTTCGCCCTCCCCAGGCCCCTATAAAGCCTCTGGAGCCTGGGGAGGGTGAAAAAAGCATGTAAAATGGGGGGGTCGTGCCTATTGTGTGCGCATGCGCACTGGGGGGTTGCACATTGCATTATGGGTGCGGCACACCCGCACATGACCCCCATGCGCTCCCCCCACTTGTGGCACGTGAGCCAAAAAAGGTTCACCAACTACGAGATATAAGGAGCTAATTGATCCGTGGTTGCCCTAAAAGCATCAAAGACCCGGTCCACTTCGTCAGGTCCAGCAGGACTGGCTTTATTCATTTATTCAAATTTGTTGAAGAGGGCTCATATATTTGAATTAGTATTTCTGCATAACAATGTTGTTCAGTATTCATGCATTTGAAAGTGATCGATGACAGCCTGGGAGAGAAATGGTGGGGGAGGAATGGATAGATCTGAAATATTGTGGTAAATTCCATTATTGGAGGCTGAAGAATAGAATTGAATTAGGAGCTAAGCTGAAGAAGAGAACTGCAAGCAAAACTATGAGGTAAAGCTATTCCACATGGCGGTCTTAAGCTGCTTGGCACACTGCCAAACCTGAAGAATGACTTGAAATCTATATGCAGTTTCTGAACCTGATTTCGTTTCCAGACATTTTTAACATGGTGGACAAGCAGCTTATGACAACCATGTGGGAGAGTAAAGGAGAAACATTCAAATAGAAGGCATAGGTCATTTTTTTAAAATTGTTCTGGCATTTCTAAATAATTGTGATAAGAAATTAAAATGTTAACCCATATCACTGATAATACATAAGTCCATGATGGTGAACCAATGGCACCATTTGTTAGGGCAGGTGAGGCATTGCCCTGTCAGCTCCAGCATGCATGTGTGCGCTGGCCAGCTGACTTTGGCCTTCATTTTTGTCTGTTTTTTGCCCTCCAGAGGCTTCAGGGAAGCCTCCAGAGGGGGAAAACAACCCAACGCACAAACTGGAAGTTTGGGAATAGACTTCCAGTTTGCATGTTGGGCAGTTTTTCTCCCTCCAGAGGCTCGTTTTGGGAGATAAAAGTCTCACGGAAAATAAATAAATTTGAAACAATGAGAATTATTGTTAGAATTAATCTTAGAATTAAGACACGAAGAATGCATTAGGATCCCTTAAATCCAGTGGTGGATTGCTAACCGGTTTACTACCAGTTTGCACACACTTGTGCTTGCATGCAACACTTCTGCACATGCTCAGGAGCGTCCGGGCAGGCAGGCGGAGCATCCCGTTGTCACTACCGGTTCAGCCAAACCGGGAGCAACCCACCTCTGCTTAAATGTACTCTAATGGAGAATAAATTACAGTCTTTGAGAGAATATGAGGTCATTAGTGACTATACTCTTAGAGAGAGCATTTGAGATTTTGGATATAGATTGGGTTCAAGGCAAGCTATGTTCCACCTCCACCATTTTCCTATGTATGTAGATCAGCAGATTTCAAATCAGGTTAAATATCAGCCAAATAGTAATGACAAGAAAGAAGTCAACACAAGGAAATCAGGCTGAGACTAAGGCACAAGCAACCAGATCCACATGTGCAGAGTTCAAGCTAGCTACTTTATTATATCCTGCATATACTACAAGAATCTCCTCAGACTGCTTGCCTTGTTTTGGGAACAGACTGAAAAGGTTCCATTGAGCTTTCTTTTTTTATTGGTGTGTGTGTGGGGAGTTCAGTCTTAATTCCCCACTTGAGCTCTCCCTGCCTGACTGGCCGTTTCTCAAGATGACTTTTCACTTGCAGTTGGCTTAAGCTTTGGGATTCTGTGCGATGTTACGCTGTTTCCCGAGCAGAGAGCAGCTGTTTGTGCACATGGGCCTTTTGTATTTCATCCCATTAAAACAAAATGACATACTGAGTTCCCTTGGCTTCATTTCAGTCTGAATAAGCTTATTATTATTATTATATATAATCTAGTAGTTTACAGTGAAAAGAAGAATATTTGGAAGCTGAGTGGTGTCACTGAGAGAGGTTGTCCCCTAGAGCAGTGGTGGGCAACCTTTTTTTCCAACTGAGCCAAATCTCGCCAAAACGACGATTGAAATTTACTTTGAGAGCCACATTTTTAAAACCGAAAATACATAGGATGGTACACTGTTTTTAGTTTCAATAAGTTTTTATTGAGAATATTCTGCATGCAAGTATCCACATAGGTCGGGAGGATACAAATAACACAACTAATAAAACAAAAACTTTAGAACGATATTATTTATCGATAACGTTAAATTCCGTAAAATTTGCCTTACAATGTAGAGAAAATTACATCCTGACATTGACTGACAAAGTCACAACCACTAATGTGAACATTGGCCTTGCATTTCCTTGGATAGTTTGAGTAAGTCAGGTTTGTATGTTGTTGTTTTTAATTTCATCTCTCTCTCCCACTTTCTTTTTTTCTTTTTCTTTCTCTCTCTCTCTCTGGCTCTTTGTCTCTCTCTCCCTCCCTCCCCCATCTCTGTCACTCTGTGTGTGTGTGTGTGTGTCTGTCTGTCTCTCACTCACTCTGTGTGTGTGTGTGTCTGTCTCTGTCTCTCCCTCTGTCTCTCTCCCCTCCCTTCCTCTCTCTCTGTCACTCTGTGTATGTGGGTGTGTCTGTCTCTCACTCATTCACTTAATCACTCACTCTGTGTGTGTCTCTCTGTCTGTCTATCTTTCTCTCCCTCCCTCCCCCTCTCTGTCTCTCTCTGTCTCTCTCTGTGTGTGTGTGTGTTTGTCAGTCTCTCTCTGATTCACTCCCTCACTCCCTCTCTCTGTTCCTCTCTCTGTCTGTCTTTCTCACTCACACACACACACACACACACACACACACACACACACACACACACACTGTGGTCACCTTGTTGAGTGTTCCAATCACATTTGAAACACTCAACAACTGGCCTGCATTTATGGTATTTTGCAGCATTCTGCAGTCATAGGACCAAAATTGGTTGTCACTCGCCCGGGCTTTTGCAGAAGCTTCCCTCCGAAGCCCGAGAGGAGGGAGGGGAGCGGGCACCCGGCACACAGAAGAGCCGCATTAAAGGGTGTAAAGAGCCGCATGTGGCTCACAAGCCGCGGGTTGCCCACCACTGCCCTAGAGCAAGGGAGAATTGATATTATGAGTGCTATGCAAACAGCCATGCACAAGACAGACATGAATAAAAAGAGTCAATTAATGTGCAAAAAAGGCCACAAAGGGAATCAACCATGCTATGCGATAAGATGCAAAAGGACACAAAAACTCTCCTAACTAACTACTGACAGTTTACAAATGTAAGATCAGTGGGGGGTTCCTCTCCGTGTTGCTACCGGTACGCTGCGCATGGGGACAGGCGTCCTGGTCGTGCACACACGCTGCACATGCATGCACACTCCACCGCCCCTGCAACACCCAGCTGTTTGTCAGAGGACACAATCAGGCGCCGCATGCTGTGCGCACTTGAGCAATTGGCCAGTTGCTTTAAAAACAAGTATGTAATTCAGGAGGGTGGGTGGGCCAAACGAGCCATTGTACCATTACGGTGGCCGCTGCTCTTGGCTACTATCGGTACCGGGCCATATCAGCCGGAACCCACCACTGTATAAGTGGCTGATCTATAGGGAATGATGATGCCATTCAGGATGACTACATGCCGAAACCATGCGGTTTTCACAAGTCTACATCAAGAATGTCAGGGAATTTCATCGCGAGTTCCAGGGATAGAAGATTTGAAGATTATTATTTTTTACCTCCAGTGCCATTCTTGTGACTGGAGTCACAAGAAAAATATGGATAATGGTCATCTTTTCCCCTACTGTTTCAGAAATAAAAGCATCTCTCTCTCTCTCTCTCTCTCTCTCTCTCTCTCACACACACACACACACACACACACACACACATCTGCAGATGGGTGATAGATTTGTACTTTTTTATAAAAAAAAAACATGCCATTATTTGGGTTATTGTAACTGTATGAAGAAAAGGACATGGTGGCTCAGTGGCTAAGAAGCTGAACTTGTTGATCAGAAAAATCGGCAGTTCAGTGGTTCGAATCCTTAGCATTGCATAATGGAGTGAGCTCCCGTTACTTGTACCAGCTTCTGCCACTCTGGCAGTTCGAAAGCATGTAAAAATGCAAGTAGAAAAATAGGGACCACTTTTGGTGGGAAGGTAACAGCATTGTGTGAGCCTTTGACATTTAGTCATGCCGGCCACACGACCCCGGAGACATCTTCGGACAGCGCTGGCTCTTCGGCTTTGAAACAGACATAAGCACTGCCCCCTAGAGTCAGGAACAACTAACACATATATACGAGGTGAACCTTTACCTTTAACTTCATGAAAAGGGAAAAATGATGTTTGAAAAGGTAAAAAAAAATGGTATGTTGCAAAAATGCAGGCACTTTCTAAAGAGGGCCCTTTCCTTATCTAGATTTCCTGGAATGACCATATGATTAACCGACCTTATTACTCAAGTGGTTATTCCAAGAAGAAGGCAGTGCTGCCGGAGGCGCAGAGGGCTTTTTAAAGAACTGAAACATCAGGAGAACTCCCATTCTTGTAGGCTAAACAAAATACATCCACTGTCTACTTTCCTTTGTGTAGGAAATGTTTCTTTAGATTAAAAATTCCATTTCATACTGCGCTGCCAATGCTGGCAATAAAACAAAGGAATTTTTTGAGTCTGCAGAAATTTCAGTTTGATAAATGCTATAAGCTAGGCAAACTCGCTTAAGGAGAGACTTGATACATCTACGTATTTGGTGCCTAAAAAATGTGAAAGTTAAATTTAAATTAAGTAATTTAGGGCCAGTTGGCAGTATTTATCTCAAAACCAAAACATCTCATACCTTTATCATTATTGTATTCCTATAATTTTATCTCACCCCCAAAAATTATTTGATTTTAAAATTTCATGTTTCTGTTCTAATTGTGTGCATTACTTCTTAATATCAGAATAAAGAAGCTTTTAGTCTCCAAAAGCACATAACAATTTGTCGTGAAGTTATCTTACTTCTGAAAAGTTCATTAGCCAAACCCGAATTGAATCATCTAGAACAGGGGTGGGTTCTAGCTGGCATTATTGTCGGTTAGCTGGTGGCACGCTTTGCCCAGGCACAATTCAATGGAAATTGCTCTACGCATGTGTAGAACTAAAAAAAAAAAAGATGGTAGCAGTGACAGCAATGACTGGGGAACTGGTTCAGGGACATGGCCAGCCTGGGTCACTGCCGGTTCTGCGACCCAGGCTGGTGTATCACTATTGGTTTGGCCAAACTGGGGCGAACCGGTAGGAACCAACCTCTGCTCTAGAAACTTTACAGTTTGTTTTACCCTGTTTCCCCGAAAATAAGACCTCCCCAGATAATAAGCCCAACTGGGCTTTTGAGCGCATGCACTAAAATAAGCCCTCCCCTGAAAATAAGCCTCCCTGAAAATATTGCAACACAGCAGGAGTCATCAAGTGACCACGCTCGATGCCTCCTGCACCTCAAAAATAATAAGTCCTCCCCGAAAATAAGGCCAAGTGCTTATTTCATGGGTCAAAAGAAAATGACCCTGTCTTATTTTCGGGGAAACACGGTAGTTAAAATAACCTCAACATATAGATCAGAAATTTCTAGTTTTATATATTGCACATTTTTTCAAGTTTCTTCTGTTATTCTTTGTTAAAAAAAATATCATTTTATAGGAACTACTTCCCAAAACAATAAAATATTGAGTATATCTATTTAAAAACCCACTTTTAATAACCTGAGATTATACTGCATAATCCTTTTAGAATAAATATCATTAACAGGTTTAATACTGTCATAATAAAGTTTCAAAAGGTCAAGTTCAAATTAGATTTTCTCATAAAAACATGAAAATATTACATTTCCTTACATATTTCTATAATATCACTAAAAGGATAATATCTTCATTGATTGGACTTCTACAAATATATTGCCTTATCTTTGTATTATTGAAAGTTTTCTGTGTCTCACTTGTGTCTAAAAGAAAAGTTAGTTATTCATATCTGCAACTTAAGCCTCTTAAACTTTGGACAAAAATTCCTGAGTTCAATATCACTAGCACTTTTCCCCCTTTTTCTCTTTTGAAAAGAAAAGATGGCATTTTTGTGAAATTTAATAATAATAATAATAAAAGTTGCACAATAATATGCATGTTTAGGATGTTATCCAATTGCAGTTTATTAATCAGATAAAATTATACCTGTGAAATATATATATAGTTTGACTCCCTCTTCTTTGTGGCAACCCCTGAGATATTGGAACACTGCTATCATATGCAAAACCACCTACTGCCACCAGTAGCCTCCCACCGTCCAGTACAATCCCACAGAGTTGGCCTCCTCAGGGTGCCGTCGGCCAGACAGTGTCGGCTGGTGACCCCCAGGGGGAGAACCTTCTCTGTGGGATCGCCTTCCCTCTGGAATGAGCTGCCCCCGGAGCTTTGCATAATCCCTGACCTCCGGTCCTTCCAACACGCCCTAAAAAGTTGACTTTTCTAGGAAGCCGGCCTGGCCTGTTAATTTTTAACTTATTTTAAATGTATTGTCTTTTAAATTCGGTTTGTTTTTTGGGATATGGATTTTTTTTTTAAACTTTTGGGATGTATGTTTTTTAATGTTGTATGCCGCCCTGAGTCCTTTTGGAGAAGGGCGGCATATAAATCCAAACAAACAAACAAACAAACAAATCTCCCCTAGTCCTTCTTTCTATTAAACTAGACATACCCAGTTCCTGCAACCATTCTTCATATGTTTTAGTCTCCAGTCCCCTAGTCATCTTTGTTGCTCTTCTCTGCACACTTTCTAGAGTCTCCACATCTTTTCTACATCGTGGTGACCAAAACTGAATGCAGTATTCCAAGTGTGGCCTTACCAAGGCATTATAAAGTGGTATTAACACTTCACGTGATCTTGATTCTATCCCTTATGCAGCCTAGAACTGTGTTGGCTTTTTTGGCAGCTGCTGCACACTGCTGGCTCATATTTAAATGGTTGTCCACTAGGACTCCAAGATCCCTTTCACAGTTACTACTGCTGAGCAAGGTACCACCTATACTGTACCTGTGCATTTCGTTTTTGTTGCCTAAATGCAGAACCTTACTCTTTGCACCATTGAATTTCATTTTATTAGATAGTGCCCAATGTTCAAGTTTGTCAAGATCCTTCTGTATCTTTAGCCTATCTAAAATAAGATATGTTTAGCCTAATAAAATAAGATAGGTGATACTGTAAAGATATATTATTTTAAATAGACTAACAATGATGTAATGGAATATTGGCATATACATGAATTGAATATCTAGAACATTTTGTTTAAAATGAAGGAATAACAATAATAGTTAAACATATGATGTACAAAGATAACAATGTATCTATGTATATTCGATGGATAATCTGCGATTCTTTGTTCTACAATTGAAAGTAGTGATGCATAAATATAAAATATTGGAGAATTATTTCATATTGCAAAAATAATATAATGAGATAGAATAAAGACAAATTATTATTAAACAGACAAATAAGGATGCAATGGAATATTGGTATATATGTGAATTTAGTTTCTAGAATACTTGTTTAAAACGAAAGAATATCAATTATAACTGAACAATATCATGTACAATGATAATAATGTAGCTATGTATGCTTGATGGATAATCAGTGAGCTTATATACAATTGAAAGTGGTGATGCACAAATGCTTGTAACCTAACGACATGCTATATGTAATTGATGAGGATTTTATGTTTCATGTACTGTTTCTCGTTGTTTGTTTTAAAAAAAACATTTTTATTAAAAATATTAATATGATATGTAAAGATTTAGATGAAAAAATGGGATTTTATCAGTATATAAAGACTTATAGATTAATTAAGTTATGGTGCAGCAAATAGAGATTACTTTTCTATATTGGCATGGCTGTGAGACTACCTATTCACAATATTAGATCAATGACATGTGTTCATTTCCTATTGTGAAAGGGCTTTTCATTGATAAAAAACTGATGTAATAGAAATACTGAATAGAAAGCCTGAATAAAAAGAACAGAAAGTGATCAATATTGTTCTGCACGGTCAGGAAATAGTCATAAAAATGCTGTGAAAATGTCAAAAATGGCAAGGCTGCAGTACTACTGAATATTAAGTGAATGTAGAATTTCTATGGCATACCAACCATAGAAGGGAACAAAATAGATTTATTGAATGCAAGTTGCGATATAATTGCCTCTTTAATACACTTCTCGGTAACAGTACAAAATGTCCAGATCTATCCACAATTGATTACAATGCTTTCTCAGTGGAGTAAACAGGAAGACATCTGCATCCTAGTGTTTGATCTTGGATCGTAAATAACATTTGATCCATGTTCTAATTAGGCTTATTAGGAATGTGTCCCCATTCCAGGGAAGCTGTAGGCTTCAGTTAGAGTTGGTTAGTACAAGTCAGGGTAAATGAAAAGGTCATTTCAGAATGACAAATGGAACAGAATTATTTAATCTGACTCTCCACTAATCCTTCTTGTCTGCCCTGTACATACTGTTCTTACTCCTTTGGGGCATGGATAAATGTAAACTGTCTTGATGTGGGTGAAGGAGAGTGCAAAGATTTGCTTGAAACTCAACATTAAGAAAACTAAGACCATGCCATCTGGCCCTCTCAATTCCTGGCAAATAGATGGGGAATAAATGGAGGGAGTGACAGATTTTATTTTCCTGAGCTCCAAGATCACCACAGATGGGAACTGCAGCCAAGAAATTAAAAGACACTTGATCCCGGGGAGGAAAGCTATGGCAAATCTAGACAGCATACTAAAAAGCAGAGACATCACCCTGTCAGAAAAAGTGCATATAGTCAAGGCTATGGTTTTTCCAGTTGCAATGTATGGCTGTGAAAGGTGGCCCATAAGAAAGGCTGAGCGCCAAAGAATTGAAGCCTTTGGACTATGGTGCTGGAGAAGACTCCTGCGAGTCCCTTGGACTGCAAGGTGATCAAACCGGTCAGTCCTAAAGGAGATCAAGCCTGACTGCTCTTTCGAAGGCCAGATCCTGAAGATGAAACTCAAATACTTTGACCCCTAATGAGAAGGAAGGACTCTTTGGAGAAGAGCCTAATACTGGGCAATAAGGGCAAAAGAAGAAGGGGATGACAGAGAATGAGGTGGCTGAATGGAGTCACTGAAGCAGTAGACGTGAGTTTAAATGGACTCCAGAGGATGACAAGGAAAAGGAAGGCCTGGAGGGACATAGTCCATGGGGTCACGATGGGTCAGACATGACTTTGGAACTAACAACAACAACAACAACAATCTGAGGAAGAATAGGCCATAAGACTATTCCTGTTTTGGGGGTCTTTACTTTGAAGAGCCAGGGTTTGCAAACTGCCATTGATATCCAAGCAGAATTGCAGTAGTTACTCTGACATGTGAGAGTTTATTGAACATTTCTTGATTCAAATAAATTGTATAATGAAGTAAAAAATAATCCTCTTGAATTATGGAATGTTTTGCTCAGATATGGAGTTGAAAGTTGGCTGATGAAAGCAAATATGATGGAAGTGAAGCATGCATGCGAAAAAGTGGAATGTGTAGCAAATGGTTCAACAGTGAATATAGAGTAAGACCGGGATAGAATATTCTTTCTTAATGTATTTAAACATAAAAGTCTAAGGATTGCTTCCGGCGACTTTAAAAAATACAGTATGTTGGTATAAATGTTTATTTTTCTTTATTTTATTGAAGGTCAGAAATTAACAATATAAACCCAAATAGTTAAAAGAAAAGGAGAGGAAACATTCTCAAGCTATATTTGATATTAATTGTTGCCTTGTTTTAAGTAAAAATAAACTTTAAATAAAGTAAACTTGGCTACCAGGTTGGTATTTTTGGGATCTGTGATTTTCCTTTCAAAAATCTTTATAATAGGGAAGGGCATGTTGTATTATATCATTTTTTCTGGAAAATGCTGTCTCCCTTAGTTAAGAAATGGAGATGAGGACACACACACACACACACACACACACACACACACACACACACAGAGTTGGACACAACTGGACAGGCAAAACCTTTACCTTTATAAGGACAAATGCACTGAGATAGAAATGCTGGCAAACATGCCAAAGAATAATGCAGATAAGATGATGTTATGTCAAGCCCTGAAAAATTATTTCCTCAAGCTAGAGAAAGTAAGCATCTACAGATATCTCACAAGTTCCCAGCAGTCTATGTTTAGAACTCGGAGAGAATGAACTCAATTTGGACTAATATTCAATATTGTTCAGACTTTGTAGCACTAGTTAGCTTGGGCATACTCCAAAGTTTGTAAGGAATCTACAGCAGTGGCAGGATTCATATTTTTTTTTACTACTGATTCTATGGGTGTGGCTTGGTGGGCGTGGCAGGGGAATGATGTAAAATCTCCATTCCCTCCCCACTCAGGGGGAAGGTTACTGCAAATTGCCATTTCCTCCCGATCAGCTGGAACTCGGGAGGCAGAAAATAGATGGGGGCAGGGGCAGTCAGAGGTGGCATTTACCGGTTCTCCAAACTACTCAAAATTTCCGCTATTGGTTCAGTCATAACCTGCTGAATACCACCTCTGAGCTACAGGTATCCCAGATGTATTTAATTTCTGTTCTATCATTAGTGTCCACAAAGACATTTTAATTGTCTATTTAGGCCTAGTTATACATCTAAGTATAACCAAGCCAGAAATCAAAGCTTAGATCTTTGATTTAAAAAAAAAGGATTGTAACAGTGGTACAATTTTAAACTCTTTTAAAACAAATGGCCATCTGTAGGCCTTTAAGACTTACATTTATAGACTTGAATAAATATTCATTTATTTCTTTGGCCTTCTCTTTACTGCATGGATTCTTAGCTATTTATATTTCTTCATTTTGGTAGTTTGGGTTTTCAGTATAATGCTTTCTGAAGCATTCTGAAAGGTAGATAACCTTAAAGGTGGACTAAAAACATTTTAGATTAATAAAACAAATGCAATTCTTAATGCTGTTAGGCACCATCTTATTAATTTGATTGCAGAGACAGATCAAAACTAATCAACTCTCCAGCCCTGGTGTTAGTTAGGATGCCAGAAAACATTATCTGTGTTATATAACACTGACACTGAATTTATCACCACTCATCTCAAGAAGATATTTCAAGGAAATATTTCAAGGAACAGAGTTTTAAAGGGTCACTTGTGACAGATTTTAAGAAGCAGCTATAATCCTCCAAGCAACACTTCACACACTGTTATAATAATTCCAAACACTGTAGATCTTAAACTGTTTATGAGGCATTATGAAATGGAGTTGAATTAAATTTACTAATTTCAATTAAATATAAGCATATGTTGTTAGGGAATCCCAGTGGTCCTTTAATCAATTTTCTTTCTCTTGTTACTAGCTTTTGTTGTTGTACTTGTTCAACTATGTCCAAATATTACAAAGCTATCAATTGCTTCTCAGTTCAGAATGACTTTGAAAGCAACTTGCAATCCTACTTCTGATATCTTGCTGACAGCTTCCTAATCCCTTTAAATTGTTTGGAGACTCTAGATTAAACTAGTGGTATCAGTTCTGGACCCCACGACTGGAAAGGAAAAATAAATGAGCTCCCTTCCATCATTTGGACAAAACCACTGATTTCTAAAATGTTGTGTTTTCTTCCACTAACAAGTATTATATGAAACACTATCTCTCTGGTTAAATATCTATTTATTTTCCCACTTCATTTCAGAATAATAAAATAACAGAGTTGGAGGGGACCTTGGTGGTCTTCTATTCCAACTCCCAAGCAGGAAATACTATTCCAGACAAATTGCTGTCCAATCTCTTCATAAAAACCTCCAGTGGTGGAACATCCATAACTTCTGGATGTAAGTCATTCCACTGATTAATTATTCTCACTGACGGGACATTTCTCCTAAATTCTAGGTTGGGTCTCTCTTTTGATAATCTTCCATCTGATAAGTCCTGTCTTTCTCTCAGGTGCTTTGGAGAATAGGTTGACCCCTTGTTCTCTATGACAAACCCTCAAATACTGTAAGACTGCTATCATGACACACTAGCTCTTTGTTTGATTAGATTAGACATATCTAGTTTCTGCAACCCTTCATCATACAGTTTAACCTACAACCTTCTAATATTTTTCTCCGCATTCTTTCCCGGGTCTTAACTTCTTTATGTGTGGTGACCAGAACTGGATACAGTATTAAAGTGTTGTTTTATCAGTGCAGCATAAAGTGGAACTAACACATCAGTTGATGTTGATGCTATCCCTCTGTTGATGCAACTTAGGACTGTGTTGGCTTTTTTGGGAGCTGCAGCACACTGCTGGCTCATATTTAAGTGTGTGTCTGCTAAAATATCTAGATCCCTCTCATTGTTACTGCTGTTGAGCCAGTTATCACCTATTAAATACTTATCCCTTTGGTTTTTCTTGCCGAAGTCTAAGATGTTACTTTTTCCACTACTGAAACACAACTCATCGGCCAATTTGATGAGTTCCTCTGCTGCTCCCTCATCTAAATCATTGTTAAGATGCTGAAGACAGACCCTTCAGATGCCCTACTACATGATTCCTTCCATGCAGATGTAGTTCCATGAGGAATATTTTGTAGATCGAGAGACCCGCGCTCAGCCAGCCGCGCTTTAGCCAATCAGGCACGGCTTGGCTGTTGCTGGATGTCAGTCATAAGTCAAGGACCTGTGGCCGGTCATAAGTCGAGAACCTTAGGACCGGTCACAGGTCGAGGACTTAACAGAATAAATAATAAGTGTGATTGGTCAGTCAATTACAAATCCATCTGGTAGAGATGTTGTCTACCTCACATTTTTTTCTCTTACCAAGAAGTATGTTGTGGTCTCCTTTGTCAAATGCCATACTGAGTCTAAATAAACTATGTCCACAGTATTTCTCTAAGTCACTAAGAATGCAATAAGGTTTGTCTGGCATGATCTGTTTTTGATAACCTATATTGGTTTTCAGTAATAACTTTTCTTGTTTCTATGTGTTCTCAGGACTAATGGTCATTTTTTTCCCAGGATCTTCCCAGGTATTGATGTCAGGTTGAGTAGTGAGTAGTTTCCTAGATCCATCCTCCTCCCTTTTTTTAAATTTTGGGACCACATCAGCTCTTTTCCAGTCCTCTGGTGCTCCAGGGGCTTTGAAAGATATGGTTCTGAAGTCACATCTGCCAGCTCCTTTAGCTCATACCAATGTTCTATATATTATGTTCAGCCCAAAAAAAATAATAATAATACAGCCCAGCTATTAAAAGTCATCTAGTAGTTATTAACATTTCAGATTAAGATAAATCTCATTCACGATTCAGTTATGAGGATGAAATGGGAGATGGAAAAGCCCTATATATTATTTTGAACATCTTGGTGGGAATTTCCATTTTAAAACTAAATTATTTGGGATAACCTAATCATCCATCTTAAAGGTAAATGAATTAAGAGCACAACTCATATTTCAGATAAAATAGTCATAGGATAATTAATAATTTTGTTGATCATTTCTTGTTAACTACTTATGGTTTCCCCCCCCAGAAATTCTTGCTATTTAGATTACAGTTGAAGCAGGATTTGAACAGAATAAAAACAAGGTCAAGTCTGAATGCATATGTGTAACAAATGTAATCTGAAAATGTTGTTGTAGCACCTGCTTTTGGCATCAATAATACGAACAGCATTCACTTGGAAATGAGTTTCTGTAATACTGGTTCAGTAATACAGCATAAAATGAGATTCAGGAGTACAATATTACTATTTCTTGAGAAGAATTTGATTGATTTGAGAGTGCATAATCAATAGCTAGCTATAAAATGGCAAGATTTGGCTTGTAAACAAGTGAATTGTGTCATCAAAGCAGTAATACATCAGATGAGTGCCTTTGGTTTCTCATATGAGATTGGTGGCTGTGAATTTTCAATGTTTTTTTTTTTAAATTACACTTTACATAGCTACATTTTATAGAGGCCTCCTTTTTAATGTTAGAAATTTTAATAAGACTTCCAAAGTTGTGCTATTATATGAGCAGCACTTACTCTTTAAATCAATTCCACTTTAGAGTCCATATTGCTCAAATCTTCAATAATGTCCATTCCTATACTTTCCTTTCCTTTCCTATTCTCCAAATAACAAAAGGTTTTTGGGTAGATTCCAAACTGAAAGAATTAAAACTACAATAAAATAATATTTGAATGAAAATCACCCAAATACAGTATGACCATTTTTTCCAGACTTGTTCAGGTTTATAAATAAAATACAGCATAGAGATTTAATAAGAATCTTTGATTAATAAGAGTAATATTAAGTCTTAGATTATAATACAATCATATATCTGTTTGGCATTCTATATAATAGCAACACCAGAATCAGGATTTGCATACCAACCAATAACTAATATACTATCCTATGAATGGTTAACATATGCAATTTCCCCATAATTAGAACATATGTTCCGTGCCTCCTAAGTATGTGCATCATATTTCACTGTCTCAAATATCTACAGTACTTTCAAGAAATATATCAGAATGTATTTTAGGGGAAAATACAGTGCAATCAGAGCAAAATGAAATTGTCAGAACAACCATAACTATATGAAAACTGATAAATGGGATTTAAATCTGAGAACGTAATGAGGGCTGACACCTATTTACAGCATGACTGCAGCATAGATTGCTTGTAGCCTGGTGGCATCACTCTTCCTACCAGGCAAAAATGTATTTGCTGAAGGTGAAAATGTCATTTAAAGAGTTGATACTTTTGAAATAGTCTCAGCGAGATGCCACGCACAGTTCATGCATCTCAGAAATAAACCTCTGCAACTTTATACACTGTCTACAGAAATCAGACTGTGTGGTTTGTTAACTTATGGAAGATTTTGCACCTAGCCCTCACCAATTTGCAAAGGAGTTGGGTTTTCGCAGAAAATAATTAATAATCAAATTCTGGTGCCAATGAAACACACATTCTATTAGGAACTGAAAATGCAGCCATAGCATAATTTACTAATCTTGGAATAAGTAAGGCTCACAGAAGTCAGCAAGGTTTAGGTTTGAATATGGATATCCATAGGAAATTGAGATTGCATCAAAATCATGACATACCTGCAATAATGTCTTGCCCCCATGCTCTTTTGTCTTGACTTCTTGTGCAAGCATTGTAGGCCACAGTACTTGGAGAATCCTGTCTATTTCATAAGATAACCCTCTTCTCCCTGTGTAAACAACCGTGATTCTGAAGAGACATACACAAAAATCACATTTAGAAAGATGTTAACAGAACAATCATTAAAAAAATACAATGAAAGCAATTTACAGGTGAAACTCGAAAAATTAGAATATTGTGCAAAAGTTCATTTAATTCAGTAATGCAACTTAAAGTGTGAAAATAATATAAGACTCGTTACATGCAAAGCAAGATAGTTCAAGCCGTGATTTGTCATAATTGTGATGATTATAGCGTACAACTCATGAAAACCCAAAATCCACAATCTCAGAAAATTAGAATATTACATGCAATCAATAAAACAAGGATTGTACATAGAACAATATAGAACTTCTGAAAAGTATAAGCATGCATATGTACTGAGTACTTGGTTTGGGCCCCTTTTGCAGCAATTATTGCCTCAATGTGGCGTGGCATGGAAGCTATCAGCCTGTGGCACTGCTGAGGTGTTATGGAAGACCAGGATGCTTCAATAGCGGCCTTCAGCTCTTCTGCATTGTTTGGTCTCATGTCTCTCATCTTTCTGTTGGCTATGCCCCATAGATTCTCTATGGGGTTCAGTTCAGGCGAGTTTGCTGGCCAATCAAGCAGAGTAATCCCACCGTCATTGAACCAGGTTTTAGTGCTTTTGGCAGTGTGGGCAAGTGCCAGGTCCTGCTGGAAAACGAAGTCAGCATCCCCATAAAGCTCGTCTGCGGAAGGAAGAATGAAGTGCTCCAAAATCTCCTGGTAGATGGCTGTGTTGACCCTGGACTTAATGAAGCACAGTGGACCAACACCAGCAGATGACATAGCTCCCCAAATCAACACAGATTGTGAAAACTTCACACTGGACTTCAAGCATCTTTAGGGCGCATCGGTCCTTCCGACGCACCCTAAAAAGTTGGCTTTTCCAGCAAGCTGGCCTGGCCTATTAATTTTATCTCATTTTTTAAATGTTATTGTCCTATTAATTGGTTTTTTTTTTTTGGATATTTATCTAATTTCCTTTTAACTTTTGTGATGTGTGTTTTTTAATGCTGTATGCCGCCCTGAGTCCTTTGGGAGTAGGGCGGCATATAAATCCAATAAAACAAACAAACAAACGAACAAGAAGGGAACACCTTTTCTATGCTTCTTGATAGGACAGTGAAATGAATGAATGACAAAATAAATGTGAGAAGATTTTGAAGGCTTTCTTTTATGCCTTAGCAACGTGTTATTTTCTGTACTAAGAAAGTACCAGGGTGTCCCAACACAGTAAACCCCAGAAATAATAAGGATCTGAAATGCACCGTAAAAGTAAAAGTTCCCCCTCACACATATGTGCTATTCGTTGCCAACTCTACATGGCGGTGCTCATCTCCGTTTTTCAAAGCTGAAGGGCCAGCACTGTCCGAAGACGTCTCCATGTCAGGTGGTCAGCATGAGTAAACGCTGAAGGCGCATGGAATGCTGCTACCTTCCCACCAAATGTGTTAGTAGCTAAGATGGCTTAATATTTCACCTTATATGAGTCACTGATCTGGATTCATCAACTTTAATTTCCACAGTTTCTTTCCTTCCTCTAACTGACAGTCCATTTTCTTCTTTCTAGGTTTTTTTTTTTTTTTTTTTTTGCAATTGTGATACTTGACCAGCTGAAGGGCAAGAGTGGAGCAAGTGAACTAAACTATTATGGTACTCAGGTTTGATCACTGTATTTCCACTTATCTCTTCTTCCTCTACTTAAACATCCTTCCAGGAGCTGCATTTAGTGAAAGTTTTACTGAAAAGAAGTAACTTGTCCAGCAAGTTCAGTACTGAGTAGGGCATACCATCTATATTACCTGAATCTTTGGGAGTATGTAGTATTTCTTTAAAAATGTGCCAAGGGATACATAATTGTAAAAATGCATCACCCTTGCATCTGGCCAATTGCCACAAAGATAACAATGGTCCAACTCAACATCTGGTGCCTGCAACACAGTTTTCTTGGTGCCTTATTGAACTGGTTTCCTCTGCCATTGTCATCTTCTACAAACTTTTTCGAATTTCCATTTGTTGGAAGTTAAAACCCATTCCGCTCCTAGAAAAGTGAAATATTTTGGGATATACTAAAAAGGCAGAATATTTCCCCTAAAAGAGAAGTAGAAACTCAGAGAAGCAGAAACTCAGCCCCCACCTTTGTTAATGGGCCATTAAAGCCTGGGCCAGTCTATTCTACATAACAAAGATCTGCCCCATTTCATGGCCCTTCACTGCACCACCCACCAACTTTCAACCAAACTTGGCAAACAGACAACCTACAAAGCGAGCTATGATCTCTGACAGCAACCAATCAGGATGCTCTTCCTGTGCCCCAGGAAGTTCAAAGCCCAGGAGAGAGCATAAAGTCCAGGGACTGTCAGCATCTCTTCCCTTTTCTGCTCAGGAACTCAAGCCATGTGCTCCTGTTCACCTTTAAATCTTCTTTCCAAACAGCCTCCATGTTTCCAGTGTCTTTTTCTCCATTTGGAACTGAATCCAGAGGGACATTTCTCCCAACACATTCTAGAAAATGATTATGTAATTCCAGTTGGTCTTCTCTTCAAGTTTAAGCTACATAGTCTGCATGACTAGCCACAATTAGCCAAATCCTGCCATTTATTGATACAGATGACTATATTGAGTTTTATATTTCTTTTGTAAAGAGATACTCATGGCAGTTTCATGCACTCTAAACATATCAGTTACTTTTATTTCATTTTTATGTTATGTTTCTTTTTGCACTGTAAACATGCATCATAAAATTGATGTTCAGTTCATCTTAGGGAAACCAATAACTGCCCATAACTTTTTTCTCTTTTAATCTAGTTCCAAAAGCAGAAAATGGAACACTTGGGTTGGGAATATAATTGATTTGTAACCAGAATGATCTTTATTCAAGTCGCAATCCAGCTGTTTCTTTCAATCACATCATTTCCCAATTTCATTTTCCTGAACGCTACCCATGCATTTTGGACCCGCCAAACAATTTCATTTGGTTTTGATTTTTTAAACGTCAATGAAACCAAAATTTCAGCAATTGATCTTTTAACATTTTAGCAAGTCAAGTGATTGCTGACCTGAAGTAGGAAAAGAAGAGAATGATGGTTTTGATAGGTAGTGATTGGAATATTTGTCAATTATTAGTAGAAAACATTTGGGCTGTCATTTCTTTTCACAACAGAACTAGCATTTAAATATTGCATTATTTTTATTCCTGATTGAGACATCAAATACTAAGGCACCTTTTAATGCCATTCATTTAAGTAGATTAGGACGACTGATATATGGCTGTCCATATATGACTTCAACTCCCTACCCAATATGGAACATGGGAATTGAAGTACAGCAATATGAGAAAGACGCACATTATATGTTTCTGATCTATAACATTGGTTGCATTAGAGATTGCATTGTTATTTAATATTTTATTCAATTAATACTTATTTGAGATGTATGTCTTGTTCTGAATCACAATTAGTCTTCAAATGTAAAACATCTCTGAATTTTTTGATGTTACTCTCAAGTTTTTTTTAAATACCAATATTAAAGTTCATATGGTGGAAAAATGAAGACTTCACAGTTCAAATATGCCCAAACATTTTGTGGGGAAGGGTGTCTCATGGAAAACCATGGAATTCTTTATTTAGAGAATGTGAAAATGAGAAAAAAATGGAAATACATACATCAATGACATGAATTGTAAATATACTGATTTGTATATAAAGAGTTGTCTCAAATTGATGGGTTAAGAATTTCCCCTTAGGGATCATCAAGAAATAAGGTTATATGTTTTGGATACAAAATTCCTCCAGGAGGAAGAGGAGGAGGGGGGAGGGGGAGGAGGAGGAGGAGGGGGAGGAGAAGGAGGAGGAGGGGAGGGGGAGGGGGAGGGGGAGGAGGGGGAGGAGAAGGAGGAGGAGGGGGAGGGGGAGGAGGAGGAGGAGGAGGGGGAGGAGATGGAGGGGGAGGAAAAGCAGGAGGAGGTGGGGGAGGAGGAGGAGGAGGGGAAGGAGGAGGAGGAGGAGGGGGAGGAGAAGGAGGAGGGGGGAGGAGAAGGAGGAGGAGAGGGAGGAAGAGAAGAAGGAGGAGGAGAAGGAGGAGGAGGGGGGGAGGAGGGGGAGGAAGAGAAGAAGGAGGAGGAGAAGGAGGAGGAGGAGGGGGAGGAGGATGAGAAGGAGGAGGAGGGGGGAGAAGGAGGAGGAGGGGGAGGGGGAGGAGAAGGAGGAGGAGAGGGAGGAATAGGAGAAGGAGGAGGAGAAGGAGGAGGGGGAGGGGGAGGAGGAAGAGGAGGAGGGGGAGGGGAGGGGGAGGAGATTATTATTGCCGCTGCCATTGCTGCTGAAAAAAAAGAGGCGGTGCAAAATGATTGAGAAGAACCACATTTTTCAATCATCCTGCTTGAAAGTATCCTGAACAAGCGACATAGCTGCTTTTATAGGAACCAACACTATGGTGTTGGCAGTAGTAATCAGACGCATCCCATACTGAATTGAGCTGCATGTACCTATGCGTGCATGCTGGTCTACTGCTCACACGGCCCAGTTCCCCTCTCCCTCTTTGCCAGGCTGCCAAGCCACAAAAGTTGGGAACTATTGACTTACATAACTTTCAGATCCCAGATGTCTATATTAAGATAGAACTCAATAGCATTAAATCAATTCAATGAGTGAGAATCTTTCATTTGTGTCTAAAATTTCATAAGTTTCAGCACCTTGCTTTTGGGAAAAAGTAGCTTTTCATTTGAGGAGTACACATTGGAAAAGAAAGATGGCTTCCCTTTAAATGATGCTAGCTGGATAACCATGCTTCGCGATGAAACTATGTGATTGAGCAATGCGGGGGAAATCTGGCTCACTCCAATTCAATCTGTTGGCTCGGTGATGTTTGGTGATTGAAACACATAAGGGAATACAGCTCCCACCGCCTTGAGTCTGGAAGCAGTTCCATAGGTGGAAAGTGTAAATATTGTGGTAAGGTACTGACATTTAGTACTGTAAGGAGCCCCAGTCTCCTCCTGAGTGAAGGAGTGTTCACAATCCATTGGCTCAGTGGTGATCGGTGATTGAAACACATATGGGGATATCACTCCCACCTTCTTGAGTCTGGAAGCAGTTCCATAGGTGGAAGCCATGGATATTTTGGTGAGGTACCGATGTTTAGTACTGTAAGGAGCCCCAGACCGCTCCTGCGTGAAGGAGTGGAACATCTGCCAGTTTGAACTGAGGTAACAGAATGTGAGGCAACTGGCAGTTGGAACAGAGTTCTTTTCAGGTGGGAATGGGGAGTAGAATATTTAACTCCTTAGCATCAGAGTGTGTTAATATAAGACAACTGGCAGATGGAACAGAGTTCTTTTCAGGTAGGCAGGGGGAAGTAGAACTCCCTAGCATCAGAACATGTTAATTACTATACAACAAATACTAATGATCTGATGGTCATTTCAAAAAATCCTTTCTTAACGAGCACCTAGAAGCCAAGAGGAACATACTTGCCAAATTTCCAATTTGTGTATATATATATATATATATATATATATATATATATATATATATATATATATATATATATATATATATATATATATATATATATATATATATATATATATATATATATATATATATATATATATAACAGCTATGGTTAATGATTATTTCAAGCTGGAGTTTAGACCAAGAACCCTTGATGAAGATTGTCAATTTGATCAGAGCAGAATAACGAGCTCAGATGCTCGAGGGCACAGATTTACAGCAAAGGTGAGTTGCATACTTAAATCATCTCACTCTGCCAAAAATAACACAGGATGATGTTATTAGCATATTTCAATGTAATCTCGTTGGCAGTACTCCAAAGAAGATACACACAAATAGCCATATTCAGATGAGGTTTTTTTATGTGACTCTGGGATAATTAAGACACCGATCTATATTCTACTCCAGTGATAATAAGAATGTTAATTTAGACTAGATATTCCTTTTCTTAACCAAATATCCAGGTCAGCTTGATACTTGTTGCTACTCATCTTTTCACTCAACAACAGGATGAAAGTGGCTTGAAGATAATAATAATGTTGTTGATAAAGAATTTGATGATGTATTTATTATGCACCTTTAGCATCTGGCTAAGTTTCTTTGAAGGCAACCTGCATTTAAAAGGTATTGGTCATAATGGTCCCTAATCAGACATTTTGAAGTTAGCTCATGCTACTGTATATTATTATCAATGTGTTTGGCACATATATTTTATTTTTGTTTTATTGCAGCGACTGAAATATAATATGACTCAGGCTTTTACTTTTAGAAAAAGAAAGAAAAGATGAAAAAATATTAGAAGGCTATTTCAAAGCAGAATAAAATCTTCAAGAGAATAACATTCAGTGTTACACAGTATTATTAGAAAGTACACATAAGAAAAGCCTGCTAAATAACATTTTATGTCATATGAAAACTGTCTGTAGTTATGAATAAGGGCACAGTAGTACATACATTTGCCCTGCCCTGCTAGATCTGCTATTAATAATTCTACAAACTTTATTTTTTTTGCTTAGCATTCAATGTCAAATCTCCATGGATTATATAATATGGACATGTATAATAGCAAGAGCTAATACTGGAGAAACAATACATAAAATAAGTTTTAAAAATCTAGCATTAAGCTACTAAAAACAACACAACAAAGAGTAAATACTGAAATACAGAAAAGCAAAGTCTTAGTCAGTTCCACCAGACCAGATCATACCAGGAAATTAACTCCACAGGAAGCCTAAAAATTAGCTTTGTTCAGAGAAGAAATATGAATTGAGTCCATAAATAATATTTATATAGTAATACAAATAGAGTCCATAATACAGTGGTTAAGGTACCACGCTAGAAATTGGGAGTTCCTGAGTTCTAGTCCCACCTTAGTCATGACCGTCTGGGTGACTTTGGGCCAGTCACTATGTCACAGCCCAACCTTCCTCACAGGATTGTTCCTGTAATGAAAATAGGAGGAGGGTGCATTATGAATATTAGCCACCTTGAGTTATTTATTAAAATAATAAAGGCAGGATAAAAAATAAAATAAATAAATAAACTTATTCTACTTGGATTCAACCAGACACACATAGAATATAAAGATAGGTAGAGAGGAGAAGAAGCAGGAGGTTTCATTTAAGCAATTTTGATATTCGGAGTACACCGAGTAACATTCTGAAAAACAGGTAATCTGAAATGTAAAACATTGGCACTCTTAGAACTCCCCTCTCTCTTAAAATACATAGAAAGTCTTTTATCCAATTTCGTTGAAATTTGACATCTTCGGTGTCTTGTGGTTAAGATGACAATAAGTCTTGCACATTTTCCGCCATTTCAATAGGAAACACCAACATTGTAAGCATTGCAACATGGGCCGCGGTGGGATCTTACCAGTTTAACAACCAGTTCAGTGAATGTGTGCTTCGCTGCATGCGCATGCACAGTTTTAAGAAAACCTACCTTCCACATTACTGCTGGGGAGGAAAACAGATGAGGTACGGCAATCCACTCTGCCAGGCGACTGAACTGAGAAGATAATGGTTAGTAAAGCACAGGGGCGGGAGAGCCAACTTGATCGTCGGAGCAAACCGGTTTGCTCCCAGCTGATCGTCAGAGCTACCAGTTCACCCGAACTGGTCTGAACCGGTAGAATTCCACCCCTGAACATGCGCTTCTCCTGATTCCATTCAACATTTAATACTGAAAGCAAGTGGCATGCAAAACCCACTGGAACAAGAGAGTAATAAAACGGAAAAATGAAATGAGCTGAACCATCAGATACACAATGGAGAAAAAAATTAATATGGGCCCTCAAAAATGAAATGGGGAAAGCAAAAAAAATAAAAATGAGCTGACATCTCATGCTCTTCAAGACGCCTATGGTCTTTTCATGGCAAAGAACTCACATTAATTAATGCTGCAACTATGTCCATAAAAAGCAAGCACCAGTGATTACTTCCCCTCCTTGGATTTCAGGATTTCTGCCAACAGTACATTACAACTAATGTAGTACAAGGGATTTTTGAGGAATAGTGTTAATAGCAGACCAGTTTTCTGTTGTAAAGTTAAAGTTCCCGAGTTGCTCATACTCTGCCCTTTTCCCAAAAATGATGTGACAGAGTAGATCTATTAAAAAAAATATAAACCAAGGTTTCAATTCTGATAAGAGCAAATAAAATGTATTGTATACTGCCAGATGTAATAGGGATATATTTCTTACTTACGGGATTTGGGACAAGGGAAATTGCATCCCAAGCTTATAATAATTTCAACTAACTGACTCAGTAAATATTTATTCATATATGCATACTAGAAACAAGCTCAAGGGAGATATTTTTTTTAATCTTGGCTATTAAATATATGTGATGTTTAACCTCTGAACATCAGTATATATTTTTAAGTATATGGAATCTTGCTCCCACACATGAAAAATAATATTTTATAATATCAGTGATACAATTATTAATATTTCTGGGACAAATATTTTTTGAACAGTTATTGTTTGAAATAATTATTATGTATATTTCTGCAAATGTAAAGAAACTCCCAAGCTGAACACAAATCTTTGTAACAGTTATCACAAGTTAGGTGCACAATTTTAGTTGTTGAATAAATCAAATTATTCCAAATATCAAATTTTGGGGACATGCAAAATTAAGTCAGAGTATGCCACACAAACCTCCAACAAACCATATCAAAGTCTTTCTCAACATCCAAACCGGATATACAGTAGCTGAAGGATTATATCTATTTTGAGTGAGAACATTAAGCATCATTCAATGTATAGATGTTGAAAAATGTGGCATTGCCTTTTTTAACCAATCCACATATGGCATGTGTGATCAATCAACAGAACATTAACAAAACTGTAAATATAGATTTGATTAGTCCCAAATGGGGATGACATGAGGAGAATCTTGTTAATCCATTTGAAAATCGGATGAACAATCTGAATGTGAAATCTGTGACAATAATATTTTACTATGAATAGAAATTGGATCTAATAGATACATAGAATCCTAGAATTGGAATGAATCGTCTTAGGTATTGAATGGAACCTCCCATTCAGTGAAGAAATCTAAATTAAAGCATTCAAGAAAATTGACTGTTTACCTTCCAATTGAATAGATGCAATGAAGAAATGGTTATCATCACCAATCTGGGTAATGATTTCTACCATCTAATTCTAACATGCAGTGAGAATCTGCCTTCATAAGTATAATCTTTATTGTCATTGTACTTAAATGCAACAAAATTGTACTTCCTGTACAATCTTGACATTGTTATGTATTGTGAAATTTGGGAACATAGGTGTCTTGATTTTACTAATTTCCAAATAACTTTCATTTATCTGAAGAGTGTTACTATATCCTATCTCAATCATATTTTCTCAAAACCCTTGAGTCTGCCTGCCTCTGCCTGCCTGCCTGCCTGCTTGCTTTCTCTCTCTCTCTCTCTCTCTCTCTCTCTCTCTCTCTCTCTCTCTCTCTCTCTCTCTCTCTCTCTCAATCTATCTTTCTTTCTTTCTTTCTTTCTCTCTCTCTCAATCTTTCTTTCTTTCTTTCTTTCTCTCTCTCTCAATCTTTCTTTCTTTCTTTCTTTCTTTCTTTCTTTCTTTCTTTCTTTCTTTCTTTCTTTCTTTCTTTCTTTCTTTCTTTCTGCTTCATTTATAGTTCCTTGACCATTCTAGTTGCTTTTCTGTGAATCTCTCTCATTTTCTCTTCTTAGTGTGATACTGACAATTAGCATAATCCAGAAAAACCAAAATGAAATAGAAAAATACATATTTTGTTATCTATAAATTAGACTTCTGCTAATGCAGCCTAAAACTTAATTTATCTTTGCTGCAACTGTCACACACAGCTGGCTCATATTCAAGTGGTGAATTGACTATTTTTCCAATTTCCCCCCTCAAATATATTATTACCAAACACCCGTTGCATTTTGTTTCTTATTTTCTATTTTATGTCTTCAAGTCAGCCTTAAATCCTGGTGCTTGCCTGGATTAGTCCTTGGACTTTTCTTGGCAATATTTCAGATGTGACTTACCATTGCCTTCTTCCTAGAGTGGAGACTGCAGAATTGGCCCAAAGACATCCAGCTAGCTTTGTGCCTAAGGTGGGAATAAAACTCAGCTTCCTGATTTCTAGCCTAGGGCCTTAATCACTACAAGAACTTAGACTTGTTTGTTTCTTAAGTAAAGGGTTTAAAAAGTTTTTAATTTAATTTCTATCTTCTGGGCTATTTCCTAAACCATTAACTTTGTGCCACTTGAAAATCTGGGACTTATTCCATCAATAAAAAGATTGAACAGTAGAAGATCCAAGATTTATCCATCTATGGCGCACTGCTCATTACTGTCTCTTATTTGAAGAAAAATATTTGATTAGCACATAAAGTATAATTTTAAATCAGTTACGTAGCCATGACATCCAGCCTAGAATTAATTAGCTATACATGTGGTTCTGTGTTCCATGATTGCTGTAGTCATCAAATACTGTATCTATAGCATTCCCATGAGCTAATAAACCTACCTGATCAAAATTCAGTCTGCAAAAAATATTCTTGATCAATCTATCTTGATTTCAGGTACCTATGACTAATCTTACTAATGAATTCCTATTAGAATTGTCCTTCACATTATAATAAGCTGAAAGGTGATGAGTTGACATTTTTTTTAAATGTCCTAAGCTGTCGGTCATAGTTGCTTAAATATTCTGCTATGAATGTTGCCATCTGATTTCACACTAAACAATGAATTCAGTGCCAAAGGAAGAGTCAATATTATCATATTACATGTAATATTAGAGTTACTACTTCTCATACAGTCCTAATCAGAGGTGGCATTCAGCTGGTTCAGACTGGTTCGCCCAAACCGGTAGCTGAAATCCTGGTGGGATGGGCCCGGGTGGGGCGCCACCCCCACCCACCACCACCCACCCACCTGCCCCAGTTCTATGCTATCCTACTTAGGCACATTTTTGAGGCCGGGCGCATGCACGGAAGGTGTGCATGTGAGCAAACTGCATGCACCAAAGGCTGGCTGCATGTGCAGAAGGCAGCCATGCACCTGCTTTGTCCACATGAGCGTGTGAAGCTGGTGGGAGTACATGGGGCGAACTGGTGGTAACAAAATGTGCAACCCACCACTGGCTCTAAGTATCCTTAAATAATTTTATTTTGTGAATTTCTATATAAATAAAGTTGATCTTCCTCTCAAAGACAAACATGCAAATACAGGTAATCCCTGGGCTATGAGCATTCCCTTAGCGAATGTTTGAAGTTATGCAATCAATGCCCCCTAGTTTTTATGAACAAGTCCCAAAAGTATGAATCTTGTAACACCATGGCAGTTGTTCACCCTTACGGAAAACCGCAGAGACTCTGCAACATTCATCCTGCTCTTTGCCTGCACTGGCTGCCTGTGGCTTTTCGGGTGCATTTCAAGGTGTTGATTATCACCTTTAAAGCGCTCCATGGCTCAGGACCTAGTTATCTGCGGGATCGCATCCTACCCCACACATCCCTGCGACCAATCCGCTCTCACAAAGAGGGACTCCTCCGGGTACCATCCGCTAAGCAATCCGGGCGGGCGGTGCCCAGGAGTAGGGCCTTCTCTGTGACGAGCCCAACCCTCTTGAACGACCTCCCCCCCGATATTAGAACTACTGTTGATCTCCGCTCCTTCCGTAAGAAACTCAAGACCCACCTGTTCCAATTAGCTGGCCTGGCCTAATCGCAATGATAGGTATAAGTACAATTTAATCATGACCTTCCTGGATGGCATTTTAATTTTTTTAAATTTGGGGGGTATTTTAACTTTTTAAATTGGTTTTAATTATTAGTTAGTTTATGGTACTGTACAGACTGTGTGTTAAAGTTGTTTTGTCTGGGGTTTTGTGTTTTGCTTTGTTGTCTAGTATTTATTTACTGTCTGTACACCGCCCCGAGTCCCTTCGGGGAGAGGGGGCGGTTTATAAATTTAATAAACTAAACTAAACTTAATAAACATAGAGGTTTGGAGGGGGGGACCCGACCCTCCCCTCTCCTCAAATGCTCTTTTTAGGCCTGTTTAGGCCTTGCCTGGTAGTTTTTATAGAAGTTTTGGAGCAGAATCCATGCAAAACCAAACCAACAAATAAATAAGTCTCCAGACATTAATCTACTGTTAATTAAAATGAAACTCAGATATAAAGCTTACATATTTCTGTATGAGGTTCCCAAAGCGGCTTAAAAATGTAACATGCAAACTATTTACTGTGCCACTATATTCCTGAGGACACAGAATCCGTTTTTCGCAAATCTAATTTCTTAAATCTCACCCAAAAGCAATTCACAGAAAGGTATAGTTGGGAAAGTTTAGAAGCAGGTGAACACTTTGGTATTCCTTAGAGACCTTTCGGTGATATAGAGAAACTTATACTGCCTTTATGTGGTTATTTAACAAACAAAGTCTTGTAAAAACAAAATTGCATTACTCTCTGCCTAAAGAGTAATAATAAAAAGGAAAAGTAGTCTCACTTTCAATATGGGTGTGCAAAAAAGAAGTCCAAATTCAATCCAAAATTCAAAGAGTTAGGTCAGGTGTATCAGTCCATACAAAGATCAGGATTTCACAAGCAGGGTTCATAGAAATCACATACCAGATCAGGAGATCAGAGGGTTGCTTACACTGGAAAGGAAACTTAGTAGGCTGTCTCTTAAATCAGACTGCAGCCAGCTATCTTCAGTTAAGATAGCTACTGTATCTCCGTTGCTTGCAAGAAGCCTCATTGACCATCTTTGTTCTGCTCTCTGCTCACCCAGTCCAAGACTTTGAGGTTATGATTTATCATCTTACTGCTCCAACTGATCTGATCATGCCTGTGTTTGATCAGCCTCAGTGTTGTGGCCTGCCAGATTCAGATAGTGAGGAGATTGGGGAGGAACGCGGGCCAGTCCTGGAGTCTGGGAAGGCTCTGATGAGGGCTCCTTGTCGGAGGCAGAATGGAGACCACAGCCGTATGCCAGTTATCAGCTGCCTTCAGAGTCAGACATCAGTGAGGCTGACGAACAGCTGGAGCCTGTTCCCAGTGTGCACATGCGCAGAGTTGCCAAGTGAAGGGAACAGCTAAAGATCAGGGGTTGACTTGGGAATAAGGCCACAGGTGGACAATGAATGGCCCCTCCCAGAGGAAATAAAAGAGGAGCGAAAGGGGAGTGGAGTTTGCAGGAGACAATTAGTTCGCTTAATTGGTTCGTGACTCTACCGAGACTCCTTGCCAAGTTTTGCAGATATCGGCCTGGAAGCTCTCCAAGCCAGATAAGGTCTGTGACTGTAAATCCTCCCTTGAAAGACTTTGCTGGATATGAATGAGCAGAATTCACAGTCAATGAATAAAAGGGGTTTTTGTTGGCACAAGGAGTTTGCTTCATGCACTTGGGAAGCCTCGGTCAGAACACTCAAATGACTCTTGGCTTGGTGTCTCCTGAGGCTGATGTTCCACTGGTTCAGCTGGAACAGTTTCATGAGAGTCAAGGTTCGAGTTCTGAGGTATGACATCAGGCACATCGCTGCTCTATTTTGCTTTTGCTTCGTTTCAATTCTGTTTGGTTTATGAGAAAGTGAACTGTAGGAGAAAGGACCTGAAAGCAATGGATTAAATCATACAACCCCATCTGCCCCTTTTCTGCCGCAGTGCAATCGCAAGTAGAAGTTTTCCTGCAATGTGCCAACATGAAAAATGAAGACAGCCAGTGGAATCAACCAATCACTTTGGGCTCACCGCAGACATGTCACTATGGAGGGGAGTTGGCAGGTGTAATCAAGGTAGCAAATTTCATTCCAGGATGATTTCCCACCAATTGAAGGATAGCACTTGAACTTCATAGTGAAGAAAAGCTTTGGGACTGCTACTACTAAAAACAATAGAAGTTTCTACATATTTAACAAAAAATTGCCCATATTTTTCAACTTTCAAATGAATTGGCCAGGCTACAAGCACAATTCAAACCAATAGTCTTTGTGGCAGAAAATGATGGCTTGTATGCATCTGAGAAATAGTCTCATTGCCTAGATAGATTGTGAACTTGGGTCTATTCTCAGCTTAAATGCATTTATTTGTTTTCTTGTGCTAGCTTTCCCATGGCTGCTATTTGTCAGAATATTCATGAACCAGCAGAGACATGGTAACAAGTCAGCCAATGAGAATTGTTTAGAAACTGAAACAGTATTTTCTGGAGACAGATAGGAATCTGGGCGTGGCTCAGTTCTGAGTCTGTCTGCTGAGAATTGAAACTGAAACTATGTGGTGCAGGAGACCGACTAGGCCACACCCATCATGGCCACGCCCACCCAGCAACTGAGCAGAGAACCCCTTGCTAATTTTTTTGAAGCCCACCCCTGACTGTATGTGGGACATCTTTAACATCAGCCCAAGAGTATTTGATACAATTAGAGTCCCTGGGTAAAAGCTGAGTGATCTGGAATGTTGATCTTCTGGTAGGGAAACAGAATTAGAATCAATACAGTTGTGGAGGCAGAGGCCTTTATGAAAAAACACATTTCCCTCCTAGAGGACGAAATCATAAGAGGTAGTGAAAAAGGTGACAATACATAAGATATGAGGGAAGGAGGGGCTGTGGCTCCGCCAGAGGACAGGGGGGAGGGAGCAATATTGAAAAGACTCAGGTCACAAAAATAAATGTATTTGAAATATCATTGTAATTGTTGATATATTAGAAAGTGGCAAAAGAGATGATTGAACATATGGTTGATACAATGTAGAACAAGACACTGTTTCTACTTATCTTTTCTCTTTTGTTTTTTTCTCCGTAAAAGTTGTGAGATTTGGAGGGATTTCTACCTTCGGCACGATGTAGCTGCCAAAATATTTTGTATATCCACCTTTCCTATAAATGTTTAAAAACCAATAAAATTCTTTAAAAAAAAAGCTGAGTGATCTTTCTTTTATGACTGTTACGTTTGTAAATAACAACAACTCATCTAAATAGATTTTCAGCAAACTTATTTTACTAGCTCAAAACCAATGTGAAGAAAGTCCCTTATTTTAATGTAAATTAAAATTTAATGTAAAACTCAAGACCCACCTGTTCCAACTAGCTGGCCTGGCTTAACTAGAACCTCTAACCTCTCTGGCAATTTTTAATACTGTAAATGTAAATTTTGGGTTTTTAAACTGTTTTAACTGTTTTAACTTATGGCTATTTATTTTAACTTAGTGGCTTACACTTGCATCTGTATTGTTAAGCATTGATGTTACCTCCTCCATGCCACACTTGTATATTTGATTTGATTGTACGTCGCCCCGGAGAGGGGGCGACTGATAAGTCCAATAAATAAATAAATAAATAATAAAATAAATAAATTAAGCAATGGGCTATCAGATTTTTTTAAAAAAATAATAATAATAAAAGAAAGTTGTGCTTTGTATTTTTATCTTTGCTCTGCAACAGCTGTTGTTTCCACCGAATGTGAAAATAAATGAATTAAAGGATCACACATAATATGAAACATAATATGAAAAGACCTTTTGTGCTTTGAATAAATATGTCATGAAGAAAATTTAAACAATACCACCACCCTTCTTGCCAAATGCATTCAAGTGAGATATGAGGGCAGGCGAAAGGTTAAGGATTCAATGTCAATCAGAAAGGGATTTATTTGAACATTGAAAGAGATTCAGGTTGGTACCACCTCAACTCAGTTTGAAAGTAATGGAAAGAGCACTCTAAAGCAATTTATTTGGGAAAAACATCTGAGCTCAACTGATGCGCACTGGAGTACATAAATTTCTCATTTCAAGGGACTTGGGAAATCTGAAGCACCAGGGTGATCAGTTTAAGGAAAACAGGAATGCATTTCCTTCCTCTGCTCTGAAGGCTGCTTGAAAGGCAATCTAGATTTGCAAAAACAAAACTGAGAGATACCAGGAGAAAGTATAACTTTCCAACTTATGGAAGAAACAATGACAGGTGTCCTAAAAGGACAGAAATGTTTCTCAGACTTCCTCCTTTGATCTATTGTTAAAGTCAGCAGGGGTTGTGTGAAGGTCCGTGTGATGACCCAGGCATGGCACAAAGGCAACACAGCCGGACAACCGGTTTGAGACCCTTTAGTAACACCAACTGTGTTTAGTAACACCACCCCATCATCCCTTTCACTTTCTGGCCTGGAGAAAAGCTCTTCCACAAACCTGCGAATACTCCAGTAGGATAAGATAAGGAAGGATAATTCCAGCAGGATAAGATAAACACGCAGGAGGTCGTAAATACTTCAAGCAGTCGGGAGGAATGCTAGTAATGCAGGTCACCATACTACACTTGGTGACCTCAGCATTTGTTCCTGACAAATGCCCCTCCCTACTGCCTCTCCTTTAAAATCCATCCCCAGTTGTGCCTTGTGAAGGGAACTGGAGCCCTTTCCTTCCTTGTAAGCACATAACCCCTGTTGCTCTCTCTCTGCGTTCTTCCCTGCATTCCCTAGGATGAGAGCGGGTGGGCTTGGTCTTCATCTGAACCCCCTCCTTTGTTCTACCTCTCCCCTGCTCTGCCCAGCCTGACTTTGCCCTTCCCCAGTTTCCTCCACAACCAACGGAACCACTCTCTTGTTCTCTGTCAGCTGTTCATCTCAGAGTCAGACTCCGACGGGAGCATGACAGTCCATCTTATCAAAATGCAACTTCCAAAATGTAAAAACATGATGTAAAAGATGATTATTCAACACTCTTCAATTTTAGTTTTATATATTTTGTCTTACCTTCTTCAACTGGTCCTTTATTAATGCTTCATTAGGAGGGAATCAGGGGGCTAGTCAGAGGTTAGAAGCAGCTAATGTGGAGGAAGGAGTTTGTTGTGTAAAGTAATAGTTGTCCCCACTTCAGCTATTTGGCAGCTAGCAGTGCAGCTAGCTATGGAGCTGTGAGTGTCTGTGAGGTTGGAGGTCCTCAGCAGTCTTTAGGAAGTAGGGAGGGGCTGCAAAGCATAAGCCAACAGGAATCCATCCTGATGGCAGTGCTGTTAGGTAGCAGTAGATTGGTTATCTCTCAAAAACACTGATAGGTTACACAAGATTCCTAGGCAGGCCACATGTAAAGTAGCCTTCAGGCTACCTGTTGTATGCATACCACCTTTAGAGCTTTGCACTCACCTTATGTGATGATGATGATGATTCAGCGCACAGTGAACCAGATGTTCAGACTGGATTTGGCATTTTTGTCTACCTATTGAGTTCTTTCCAAGGACCTGGGATAGACAATGTAGATGTTGTTACAGATATCATTGCAGGATGTAAGTTGTTCCAAGTAAAGTTGCCTTTTGAAATTGCAATTTTGCAATTGACTGATGGAGAATTTGTCCATGCTGATGGCGTTTAAATGGTGCTCCAATTTTGGGGGGATTAGTACTATAATAATAATATTTATTTCTTAGCCGCACCCTCTCCCGAAGGACTCGGGGCGGCGTACAATGAAACATATGAAATAAATATGTGGACAAAACAAACATATAACAGAGACATATACCAAGACACACACAAGGAGGAGGTCGGCTGATAAATAAAAACAATTAAAATACAGTATTTAAAAACCCCTAGATAATTAAATATAATTAAAATACCCAGTTAAAAACCCGTCAGGAGCGATATGGTTAGATCAAAGTTGAGCCAGGCCAGCTGCTTGGAATAGGTGTCATGTCATTGCTTGTATACTATGTCATGTCATTGCTTGTAGTCAGTCTATGGGATCTTCTCCGAGCAGATAATTCTTCCTTTAACTCTCATTTAAACTGTTTTATATGATTTCTTATTGAGTCAACCTCAAGGCTTTTTCCTCTGGCTGCAGTCAGCTTTTGATGCTAGTATGCTGGATTCATTCCTCTGGATGATGATAATATTGATATACTTGAACTATGGATTTTCAAGAGATTCTTATCTGCAACTGTTTCTGCTGAGCCATTGGTTCCAGTAGAGTGGGATAGCTAACAGTGGTTACTGTTTCTTCAGCTTCTTTGAATAGGGGGCAGTTGATGTCTGTTTCTGTCTTCTCAATTCTGGCTTTGTATGCATTTATTCTAAAAGTCTGGTCTTGTCCTGCAATAATTAGCTCCTCGATCTCTTTCTTCAACTGTCCTGTTCTTTTCTTCATTTGATCTTTCTTGTTGGCCAGTTTGGTCTCTCTGGTAGTCAGTAAACTTTCCTTGTATCCTAGCTAACCCTCATCTTCTTCAATATTATTTTTCCAGTGCCCTTTTCTCTTTTTCAACTGTCTGATATACTTGTGACATTCCAAGCCTGCCTATTTTCCTTGGGAGGTACAGTCTGTCAATGTCACTGCAAGGATTCCTTTTCAGGGCTTTTAGTTCAGCTTGAATCAAATCCATTATTCCAGCTATGTATCTAATGATTGGAATTGCCCAGGTGTTTATCACCTTGATGGCATTTCCTCCACCAAGGTTGGACTTTTAAGATTTTCTTCACTCACTTGATGTATTCAGTTGTACCTTTTTGTTCTTCACTTTCTTCATTTTCTCAGTAAGAATCTTTTTTTTTTTGACTTCTGTGTGCTTGATGTTGGTTGCTAATTTAGTCGTATTTCCTGTCTGGTTTACATGGAAGACCTCACACAGTGTCCGGGGGCTATAGGGACCTAGATGGGGGAATAATATCTCCATTCTAGAACATCCACCCTCTGGTGGCCATAATTCTTATTCTTAGACCTTTTGGAAAACCTTGAAGATTGGGTCATTTTCCTGGGCCTGGAGTTCTGAGTGTATGTGGGGGTGGTGTGGTTAACATCTACTGATTGTAATAGCTCTCAGCTGATACATACACACAGACACACACTTTTTTATTATCTTTTTAATTGTTTGATCTTATGACTGTTTGCCACCCAGTGTTACTTGTTTAGGATGCCCCCTCCCAAGTACAAATTGAATAAATAAATAAATAAAGTTTGGAAATTATTCCTTCACGTGTTTTCCTAAAGGGCCTGTGTTCTTTTCTGTACTTCTTTCTTTCTCTTTTCTTTTGAATCCGGTCATGTGGTGACTTGATTTAAAATGGTACTGACTTACCACCACAATTTTCACCTCAGTTGCTGTCATAAATTGAGGACAACTCAATTACCTCAACATCATCTTCTGATTCTTCAGAATCTCAAAATAAGATTTGTATAACTAACTGCAATTTTGGAACTGGACATTAAGGAAGAACAAAAGACTAAGATGGCCCCATCATTTATCCCCACAGCAACTGAAGCAGATACATTTAAGGTGGAACAGAATGCTGAAATAAGAATTGCATAATGGTATAACTAACTGTATCTTTGGAACTGGACATCATGGAAAACTGGGAATTTGAATAACTATGTGAAACTAAAAAAATATGCATAAATCATTAATATCAAGCGTAATTAGAATTCTGAATCCAGAGAAGCAGATAGCTAAAGAAGAACTCAAAGAAGAAGGGGGATGAGACATTGAAGGGGTAGAAATGGAGGGAAATAAAAAGCAGACAAAAAAACTCCCTTGGTCCCAGCAGTGGTATAGGGAAAATTGTGAAAAGGGGAGGTGTCCCAACAAAAAAAGGGGGAAAAAGTAGACAAAAGTGGTTTTGGAGGTTGTTAGTGGCATAAGGAAAATTGAAGTAGGAGACTATGCCCCAACAAAGAGAAATATAAAATATTCTTTTGATGGTGACCTGGGGAAAATTGAAGTGAGTGGTTGTGTCAAAATAAAGAAAAGGGAGAAGACAGAAACAGAGAAGTGGGACAAAAGACTTACTGGGGAAAAAAACAGATAACTAGAAACAATCATATGGGAAAATATAAAGTTAAGATAAAGGCTTTATCCCTAAGTATGATAATAAAATGGAGTTGTTAACTGGTTGAATATGATAATGGAAAGATAGCTAAATAAAAGTTAATATACATGGAATATAGATAAATAAGAAACTGATATGGGGATCTTGTAAAGCAGAGGTTTGTGAGCCAACTTTTTAACATGATAATTAAATTGAGTTGCAAATTGATTGAATATGACAATAGAAGGCAACTAAGCATATATTCAAAATATATGAAACATGGACATATGTAGAACTTTTAAGATGATGAACAAAGTGAGATGTTTACCACTTGTTATTTTATATAATGCATTAAGGGAAGTGTAACGAACACTGAACAGCAAAGATTGCCATCTAGAAGACAATTAAGTGTAATCTTATCCAAGGTATGAAAAATGGAGAGGAAACATGAAATATACCTACAATGGGAAACTATTGTGATAAAAAGACAGAATCACAAATTGGGGGACATGTAAGGATGTATAATTATTTAAAGATAATGATGAGAATAGCTGGGAATTGTAACCAGGCCTACATCTCGACCAAAATTAGGTTGGGGGGGGGAGTTAAAAGCACAATGACTATATATGTATACTTTTCTGTTATATCTTTTTTTTTTACTAAAAAGGAGGAGAAAAATCAAATATGTATATTGAAAAGGAATTATAAATACCATCAACATAAAATGGAGCTTGCTCAGAAGCTGAAATGCACCAAGTCAATGAGATGAAGAGTGGGAAGTAGAGGAGAGAGGGAAGGGAAGAAGAGAAGGATAGGAGAGAGGGCGGGGGGAGAGGAGGAGAAAATGAGGAGTGAAAAGGGGAGGGAGGAGAAGGAGAAAGGAAGGGGAAGTAGAGAAGAGAAGGGTGAGAGAGGTAAGAAAGGAGGTAGGGAGGGGGAGGAGAGAGGGAGAAGTAAGTGATGGATAAAGTACAAATATGGTGTATGGAGAGCAGAAGAGCCAATAATTGGTTTGGGGGAGTTGTTGGTAAGATGAATTGATGTAAACATTTAATAATATAATAGGATGTTGGTTATGTAATAGTATACATATGATTACATGATATGAAAATGAAAAAAAAAACTTTAATTAAAAAAACATCTTCTGGTTTCTGGTGCATGCATTTGCATCGGCCAGCTATTCTTCACATGTGCATGCACGCCAGAAACCTGAAGACCATGTGGCCATTTGGCATGCCAGAAACTGGAAGATCAACTTCCCAGTGCATGCAAGAGCAGCTGCTCTTCCAATTTCTGTGTGCGTGAAGACAGCTGGCCAGTGCGCTGGAACCCAGAAAAGCAACGGGCGATGGTTCACATCCCCGGAGACATGGCTCTGCATGCCTCTTCCAGTGCATGTGCCAACGGTTCGCTATTACAGGTATATGAGAATGGCCATGAGCGACCATGGGAAGAGATCTTCCCCTTCCCTTAGCTGTGATCTGTAGGAAGGGAAAGAGCCCCTATTTAGGGACAGAAAAACTTTGTAATTTAATATAGGGATGATCTTGGGGAATTAGAAGAAGAGATGTTGCCTAGGAAATAATCAGATCAGAGAGGCAGGAGCCTCCAGTCACTTAATGATCAGAATAAGAAACTTTGGAAGGCGCTTGATTGTTTCAGTATTTAAAAGTGATGTTGGGAAATTTTTAGCTTCAAACATACACACATCAGGAAACCATCTGTCCCCCAATCATTTCTTCCAGAGGGACTGTCCCCACTAGTGTTGATTGACAACTTCCCCTCCCCTCCCCCTGGAAACAGGCAATTGATCACAAGCTGGGCTCTTATGGGCTCGTGGGTATTCTTAATGTTCCTAGCCTTTGATAAGCAAAGCAAGTAGTGATCAATAGAATGAAGGACATGGAGTTTCAAGAACAATTAAATAGGTTGCCTCTCCACAGTAGGGACAGAATCAAAAAGGGTGTGTGGGAATCGGCAAGGTATCTAAATGACCTGATCTTCCCAAAACAAAGAATAGCTTTCTTCAGAGCCAGATTTAACATTCTTCCTTCAGCACTCCTCCAGGGCAGGTGTAAGAGAACACCTATAGCAGAACGGGTTTGTATATGTGGTAAAGGAGAATTGGAAGATAATTCACATGCTCTATTACACTGCGAGCTATACGGAGCTCGTAGGTCTGCACATATTCTCCCCTTATTAGAGGGATTGCCAGGAAGGGCAGACAATTTTTATCTAGGCTTTCTCTTCCAGGACACAAACCAGCTACCACGTATGCAGTGGCAAAGTTCTGTGCTGCTGCAACGTCCATAAGGGAAAAAAAATGGCTACAGAAGTATAGTTGTCATCTTGTACCAATTATTTGGAAATATCTCTAACAATTTCTGGACCATTGTATTTACTCCCATACTTAACAGCTTTGCACACAGGTAAACCAGGGAGTCACCCGAACAATCTGAGAACATGTATGTTATTTTCCACTTTTAACGTCAATACTTTTTAATTATATCTTAATGTCAGTACTTTTTAACATATTGTAAAAACTAATGTGTATTGCTGGTCTTGGACCATAATAAAGATTTATACGTATACTTTAGCTTCAGACATACCCAATTCTGAAACGTAGCCTAATAAAATAAGCACATTTAGTCATTTTCCTGTCTGGTTTACCTGGGAGACTTGACACAGTGTCAGGATTATGTTCACATTTATATGATTGTAATATCTCTTGTCTGCTGTATATTTATATTTGTTTTTTCCTCTTTGCATTCTTTTTAATTTCTTCAATTGATGTTATGGTTGTCCCTCCATTCCATTTCACTTGTTTGACAATGACGGCTATACAAACTGAATAAATAAACTTTGGATGCTATTCTTTCACTTATTTTCCTAAAGGATCTTTTCTGTATTTTGTTCTTATTTCTTTTTTGAATTTCTATTTGTTTTTCTTATCTCAAGTTCCAAATAAAATTACAATATAGGAATTCGTTTTGTAGAATATTCTGTATTGGATCTGTCCAAGATATCATTATGGTAACCTAACAGTTTTATATACAAGCTCTTTTAAGGTTTTAGCACTTCGGCAGGGCTTTAGAGATTTTAGAAACTCCTTTTGGTGATGGAAACATATGGCAGGCATGAGCTTGTCAGCACCTCCACATTGGTTTTTACCTTATAGAAAGATGAGTTTTCATGTCTTCACATTTCATTCGTTCCAGCAACAAAACTTAGTAGTCCAATTTGTGGTGCATAACGTTTTCTGAAGCAGTCTATTTCAAAGCAGAGGAAGAACAATGGGAGGGAATGTGATTGGGCTACTTTGGAAGATGTGCGGCTAGAAAAACAATTGAAATGATTACTCAGAAGTCAGAGAATGGGCACATCTGTTTGGAGCTTCCTTTCCATTCTCATCAGCTCATCCCTCATCCAAATGGATAATAGTACTTCTCCGACTCATTTATTTTTCCTCAAATGCTTTTGTAAAGTACAAATTCAGCGACTTTCCCACTTTTTCCTAACATTTTTTTAGGTATGGCAGTAGCTCCACCCACTTCAGTAGCAGATGCATTTGCTAATGTGAGTTTTTGATATACCATTAAAAATCTCATTTAGTAAGAACAGATTTAAACAGCTGATTCTCTCTTGCCTCTGCTTCACTCCTTTCTGCCCTTTGTTCTTTTAATCCTGCAGGCTATAATTGCAATAGTTCAGAGGTTGATATAAACATAATGATCGAACATTTAAGATTGAAGTGCTTTGCACTTTCCTTGGGAAAAGTTCACACTACCTTTAAAAATAGAGAGCATTGTTTGATATTATATGGGTCTGATTTATATAATTTATAATATTTATATGATAGTATCATTTATATCATATAGGGCCTTATAGCGTTTTAGTAAAACTGAATTTTCATTCAAGGGTTTGGGCTAATATGTTAATGAAGGTTACAAGACCAACACCTGTACTTTCATCTTTCTACAGTATGCTGCTAAAAATACACCCACTCCTTTACAACATCAACTTGCAAAAATGAAATGAGGAACAATGATCGTTTATACAATATATTATTTAATTTTTGTTTAGATTATACATGCTGGATGGAATTAACTATAGTTTGCATACAGTTTCAAGGGGCTGAGAGACTGCTCATGTGGTTTAATTATCTTTGAAAATAAAAACTGGCATGATCTAATACAGTCAATAGATGTACTATAGGGACTGCAAGGGTTTAGTCAAGAGGAATTAAATTCACTGAGTATTTCCCCCGTTTCATTCTTTCTACTAGACTTTTTTTCTCTTTTCCATTTTTTTCTTAAATTTTCCTTTCTTTTTCCAGTGATTTTTTTTTAAAGCCTTTTGAAAATTTTAAAACATCAAAATAACTTTTTCTTTTGTGGATGTAGAATTTGACTTATTCTGAGCATTAAGCCTAAAGAAAAACCCTGTTAGAGGGCCAAAACCTCTGTATTGATGAATAACTTTTCATTTCACATTATTGTTGTTAGTTGCAAAATCGTGTCCGATCCATCGTGACCCCATGGACAATGTTCCTCCAGACTTTCCTGTCCTCTACCATCCTCTGGAGTCCATTTAAATATACACTTACTTCTTCGGTGACTCCATCCAGCCACCTCATTCTCTGTTGGCCCCTTCTTCTTTTTCCCTCAATCTTTCCCAGCATGAGGCTCTTCTCCAGTGAGTCCTTACTTCTCATTAGAAAGCCAAAGTATTTGAGTTTCATCTTCAGGATCTGGCCTTCTAAAGAGCAGTCAGTCATTTCACATACAATATCATAAAAGACATTATAACATCACAAAGCCACTTAGCAACATATTCATGACGAAACCTGGAATTATTCTTTGGTTTCCAAATAAACAGTACTACATTCACATATATTTTTTTTTCTGAAAACTGACTAGCCACCAACATGTTATCCTTCAAAAGAACAGTAATATAGAGAGTATTTGTTAAGGAAATGTGAATTTCACATAAGAGTATTTTGAAGATGATGTAAGAATTTTATTATTTATATGTGTTTTTGTAATTTTATGGTTTTTTATGCAAAGTACTTGCTGCCAGGGAAATCAGTATATAAAGTCTTATAATAATAAATAGATAAATCAATAAAGGAGAATATTTGTAGCTCAGAGTTGAAATGAGGGGGTCTTTGGTGCTTGTCAGGGGAAAAATTTCACCCTGAACTAGTGAGGCTTTGATCGCGGCTTTTCCAAACAGCATTTTCTTTAAGAAGTGAAAATGAAGTCCAATAACAAGTTCTAATTAAAAACAAACTTTAATACAAAAATAATAAAATAAAGAAATAAACAAATCTATCTAATTGTTACATTTTGGCAAGAGCAGTTTGTCTACCAGCTTCCTGGCAGACGGACAAAGATCAAAAGAGAAAGAAGTCTCTGGAATGTGTGATGTAATAAACATGTTAAGCATGCGCAATAAATCATTGTCAGATAAGAACTTATGACCTGCGCAGTAACTCTTTCAGTTCAGCTATTCAGTTCAGTTCGACTAGCAAACATTTAACGCAGCGACAGTGCTTTCTGAGCTTGCTTGTTTTCTTGAAGATGTTTCATTAACATCATGAGTGCTACGGCTAAGATGAGCACGGATGATGTTACTTAGTTAGGGTAATGAAATGTGTAAGAAAACAAGCAAACTCAGGGAGCACCAAGGAAGCCCTCAAACAGATAAATTAACAAGCGAAAGAGCAAGCATATGATGTTTATTGCCGCCTGATTTAGAGGTTATACTTTCTGATCCGTTTGCTTATAAATACCCATAGTGCAGTAAAATTTTGCACACCCACAGAAAGAGTACAAAACAAGATGCTGGCTAAATTGGTAATCTATTTGTCTCTGTTTACAGAATATAATCCTTGTTTATATGTGATCTGTATTCACAGTATTCATTGTAATATGTCCTGTTTATTTGGGGATATTATGCTACTAGCTTTGACCGCACACACAGACACACACTTTCATTCAACCAATTTTAAGATATTGAACAAAACAAGCCAGAGCTCTCATTCAATAAACATATGATCAGGCTCAAATTATCCTACTTTGGATACTTTATGCAAAACCCAGCTCTTTGATAAAAGGCTCTGATACTGAGAAAGGTGGAAAGAAAGAGAGGAAGAGGATAGCCAGTAGCAAGGTGGATGGATTCAATCGCAGTGGCAATGATTGCACTCTTGGAGGACTTTAAAGAACAGGTTAAGGAGAGGTCATCGTGGGTGATATCTACCGGTATGAGATTCCTTGGAGTCAAAAATGATTTGATGTTACGCAACCAATCAAAATATCCATAGTACAAATAGGTGTAATTTTTCTTATCCTTTTGCCCAAGGATGCACAGTTTGATATTTAGAGCTGAAAGTAACCCTGCAAAGTTTGAGTATAACTCCTAAACCCTTTCCAGGTATCACTGAGGATGGTAATATTTAACACAGTAGAAAGGTAAATAGCAATAGCAATAGCATGTAGACTTATATACTGCTTCATAGTGCTTTCCAGGCCTTTCTAAGCACGTTTACAGAGTCAACATATTGCCCCCAACAATCTGGGCCCTCATTTTACCCACCTCAGAAGGATGGAAGGCTGAGTCAACCTTGAGCCAGTGAGATTTGAACTGCCAAACTGCAGCTAGCAGTCAGCTGAAGGAGCCTGCAATACTGCACTCTAACCACTGCACCACCTCAGCTCTTCTAAAGCTTATAATTATATAACAATTAATCATTAGGTCTGTGTGAATTACATCTGCTCTACATGAATACTCTTCCTGAAATCTGGGTTATTGCAGCAGTCTAATGCTAGGTGGAATCTCTTGATTTGGAAAATAAGGTTGCTCTATATTGATACCATGAAACTGTGGATTGACTTGGATCAGTTTTCCAGTTCAATATAGTGGAAAGCAGGCTAGATATGGAGAGTGGATGTTGGGTAGGCAGAAAGTTACAACAATTCAGTATTAGGAAGGGGAGGACCATTTCTTTTCAAAGGGATGTTTCAACTGCTACTTCAACATTAATCAAATTGGAGAGCTTTACCTCTTCCTGGTAACAGTATAAGCTCTACAGAATGGAGTGGAAATGGTAGAGACTCCTTTGATGATTGCAGCTCTCAAGCAGATGTACCCATAGAAAGTGCATGATACAAAGAATTTTGAAGACTAATATTGAGATGAAACCAGAACTGTTTTTTATTAGGACTTATGGATAATCAATTAGATAAGACTTCATCATTATCATGTCTTGTGTGCTAAGCACATTGGGCTACAACTATACCCCACAATTTTGGATCTGCAGCCACACTCTCTGCATCTTTCATTAAAGACTGATGTTTTTAAAGTCTTCCTGAAATGTTCGGCACCAAGTTTTCTTTGGCGTTCCTCTTTTTATCCAACCATCTGGTGGTATCCAATTGATTGTGTTTTTTTTTTTTTTTTGCTGGATGTTACTCATTCATGAAGAGCACATGCCCAGCAACATGTATCCCTCATTCAGTCACTATCTCAGTGAGTCTTTGGAAATTACTTCTTTGTAGAATTTCCTCATTTGTGGTCCCAATATGAGATATGAAGAATCTTTCTTAGACAACGTTATTGGAAGACATTGATCTTATGAATACTTCTTGTTGTAGATTTCCAGGTCTCACTGACACAGATTGCAGTCAGTATGACAATGGCATTAAATAATCTGAAATTGGTTGGTGGGTTTATAACAGATGTGGTCTATATTGAGTGAATTTGCTGGAAGACAGAAGTTGCTTTACCTATTCAGCATTTCACATCTGCTTCTTTTCCCTCATCTCTATTCATTATGCTACCAAGGTATTTAAATTGTTCCATAAATTTTAAGGCCTATCTTCCTAATGTTATTGGAGTGTTGTCTTGAATATTGCCAACTTGCATCAGCTTAATCTGGTCTTCACTAATCTTTAAGTCCACTTTACTTGGCTCTGCTTTACGTGTCAATGTCATATCCTTCAGCTCAGAGGTAGTTTTCAAATCCTGGCGCTACAGGTTTGTGCGCGCAATGCTTCTGCACATAAGCGTCCGCGGCAGGTGGGTGGAGCCTCCCACTGCTGCCACTACCAGTTCAGCCAATCCGGGCCGAATTGGGAGCAACCCGCCTCTGTTTCAGATGTATTTTAGGGTTCACAAGGAAAGCAGTTCTGTTCCAGTAGGACACCTAGATCAGGGGTGTGAAACTCACACCATCATAGCGTCGTCACATGACGTATCTGGACTTTTTACCCCCTTCATTAAACTGGGTGGGGGCAGGGCCAGCATGTGATGCAATTGGGCCATGGGCTGTGAGTTTGACACCCCTGACCTAGATCCTTCTCACAGTTGCTACTATTGAGCCAAGTTACCAACTATTCTATGCTGTTTGTTTGTTCTTGCCTAAGTGTAGGACTTACTTTTGTCACCATTGAATTGCATATTTTTGGATAGGGCCCTGTGAGATATTTTTTCTGGTGTCCATCTATTAAGTACTTAAGATTAGTGGGACTATTAACAAATTGGTGTCCAGGCAATGTAGTATTTTAAGGAATGATGTTGCAGTTAGCTTTGCTTTTTAGGGTTACTCAGAAGAGGATTTTATAATAGTGATCATTCTCATTAGGAGAGGGGAATAAAAATTCAAACTGTCATGTATCAGGAAAGCTAAATGATTGTATATTAGAACCAATTTAGTCTAATATATAATAATTCTTTTCACTCTGTTCCAAGCAACTTCTACATTAACTTTCTTTCTGTTGGAAGATTAATCATTTTTCCCCACGTAGGTCTTCTTATACTACTTTTTTCTCTCCTGTTCAAGATGCAGTATTAATACCACTAAACATTTATGTGTTCCACATTCATAATTTCTCATCATTCTTGTATCCTTCACTAATTCCCTCAGTCTTTTATAATGAGCAAACAAATCAATCTTGCCTTTGGATTTATTACTTTTCTATGTGCTTGTGTGATAGGAAATGCTTAAATCATGTATTTGGAACAAGTACAACTTATTCTATACAGAAGTAATTTTTATGGCCCAGTCATTTTTTCTATACTCTCTTACCTTGTTCCCTCCCACCTACCCACCCATTCATCCATTGATGGTTGAAAATAGGATATTTTTCTTCTGGTTTGCATTCTTTCAAAACATAACACATTTTTTTCTCCAAATATATATTTGGTATTTCAGTGAATACTATTTACCACAGCTTAACGCATGGTATCAGCAACATATAGATTTCTATGTTTACATGCTATCTAGCTAATTCTGGATTTATGAATTTCCTCTCTGGCTGCTCTCAGAGGGCCATATTAGGTAATTATTCTTAACACGGGATGGTGTGTTGAGTCCCTTACTCTATACTCTTTATGTGCATCACACCAGTAATACTATTATTAAATTTTCAGATGATACAACAGTGGTGGGGCTCATCTCCAGGGGGATGAATCTGCCTATCAAGATGAGGTGGACCGGGGTTTTTTGTTTTGGTGTGGAGACAATAACTTGGTCCTTAACACCAATAAGACAAAGGAGTTTATAGTAGACTATAGAAGGAATAGATCATATATCCAGCACCTGCTTATCAATGGACACCGAGTGGAGCAAGTGGCCAGTTTTAAGTTTCTGGGTGTTATCATAAAAGAGGACCTGATCTGGGGGGTTCTCACATTGCAGCACTGGTCAAAAGGGCCCAGCAGATATGATACTACCTGAGACTTCTCGGGAAACAACAAATGAATGAAAAACTTCTGGTGATCTTCCACCGCCCCACCTGAGTGTGGTTTGCCAGTTGCACAGTGGCAGATAGGACAGCACTCTAGAGGGTTAACATCGTTGCCAGAGCATCATCTCCCCTCTTTGGAAGAGCTTTATAGCTCCTAGTGCTTTAAGAAAGTTCAAAACATTCTTAAAGATCCATCTCATCCTGGGCACCCTTTTTTTGAGCTATTACCATCTGCCAGATGGTATAGGATAATAAAAACAAGGACAAATAGGCTGAAATACAGCTTCTATCCCAGAGCAGCAGTAACTATATTGAATTCTATTGTACAGTGGAATGCAATATCAGGGGTTTTCAAGTCAATTATATAGAATGTGAAGGATGTGTGTTTTTGTTTTATTATTATATTTATTATACTGAATATGGCATTTAATTGTGTTGTACAAGGTGCAATGACAATAAAGTAAACTAAACTAATTTTGGAGTTGAAGTCCACATATCTTAAAGTTGCCAAATTTGAAAAAAAGCCCTGACATAAAACTTCACCAGTTCCCACTGCATTATCCTCTGGCTTAGATCATACTCATCTCCATCTAATTATTCTTGCATGTTTGGTTGTCCTCAAAGGTTTGGGAGTAAAGGAAGAGAAAATCTCCTTGGGATTTCAACATTTTAATGATGTATGTTCAAGGGTTAGCCAATCATACGTTAGCATGTACAAGTTTTGCAGACGCATGGCAAAAATATCTCATTAATTAGAGAAAGGAAAAGTAAAATAAGAAGGAGAATCACAGGTACTGACAGAACTTTACCAAATGGAACAGAACTGAAAAGAAAACTTCAGAAATAAGACAATGGAGGACAAGGGTAAAGAAAGTCCAGGAGTCAATAAGAAAACAGGTACCAGTATATCAATAGCCTAATAGATACAAGTGATGGAATATAACTGAAGGCTTTTTCCAGAAAGTGGTTAGGAAATTAAATGATAGGATCTCTCCCTTTTTCCAATTCCTTCTTGCTGAACTACCCTTTTTCCAATTCCTGCTTGCTGAACTACTTGGGATCAATGAAAATTATTTTTTTCCAATGTATTTAAGAACACGAGAAATATCCAGAGGCAAAGAAAACCAGACCATTCACACTTCACAGGCAATAGACTGTGTGTTTCAAAACTCTATTTTACCTTAATTCTCACCCTTTAAATTCAGTCCAACAAGGTAAAACTTTTTGGAAAAAGAATTCAGCAGAAGACCCAGAGTGATGATGGTGTTCTTATTATAAAGAGTGACATGCGAACAAAACTATTCTCACAATGGCAGCGGGAGGAGGAAGAGATTGTTATCTTAATTGAACAATATGCATCTATTTTATCAAATCAATCAAGAGTAAGTAAAACAGCAGTTTCCTGAGTGGTGGACAATAATCTTCCCAGGATCAAACACTTCGTTTCTGTGCTGAATTTCTTTCAAGGGTAAATGCTTTGTCAATAATTTCTTTTTTCTTTTTAAGCCCACACCAAGCAAATGAAGAAACCTTTTGAAGTTGATTAATAATAGAAAGCAACCTGTGAAGTTGCAATGTAAGAACAAGTCATTGCTTAGCTTGCAGATCGCAACTTCCATGCTTACGGACCATTGTGAGATGGAAAACATCTCCTTTGTCCAAGAGGACTTGGTCTCAGTTCTCCCATTATTTTTCTTCGTGAGAACTTTTTAATAACTGTCCTAAATCTTTGAAATAATAGCTGAGTGAAGATTCACTTTGGAAAATGCTTTCAAATGCATTCTTATCTAAGTTTCAATAATCATGTTAAATATCCATAGATGCAATCTACTGCATCAATTCTGGCAAAATAATACACCGCCGGACGAATTAGTGATAAAAAAAACTTCGGATTGTGCAGAGATGGACAAATTAACCCTAAAATTTAAGGACAAAGAAGAATCGGAATACTACAAAATTTGGAATAAGTGGTATGAATGGTTGGAAAATAAGAAAAATAATTAAGCCGAAAACAATATACATAAATAAACATAGAACTGTATATAAAAGTAGGTAAATATGTAAAATATCATAAAAATGTATAGATAAGATGACATAATGATTGTAATATATGGTAAAGAGAGGAAAACATACATAGATATGATGATGTAACATTGTACAAACTGTTGATATAAAGATTGTAATATGTAATGAAAAGACAAAAACAATAAAAATTATTATATAAAAAAAATTCTGGTCCTTAGGTGGAATTCCATTTTTGGAATTCACATTTGATTCCTGTTGACTTGCATTTAAACAAACATGTGTTTCACTGGTAATAATTATTAATTCTAGCATTTTAAATTAATATTTTAACTTTGGCAATTGTTTCTAAAAACAAAACAAAAATAAAAAGTTAATTTACTGAAATACCTCTTTGAATAGATTAATTGAATGAATGAATGAATCCAATGCAGAGCAAAAAATAAAACAAGTTGATTCTCCTAATTGCAACTCAGAAGATTTTGATATTCCAATCTAAAACAGAATTTGAATACAAAAAAATAATCTAAGGAGCAAAATGCATATACCAGTAGCTCCTTAAATTAAAAAAAAAAAAGATTTATTGATAGATGTAGGAATAGATGTAGATGTAGTTGTAGATAGATACAGATAATATGGAGACAGGGGGAAGGGGGGAGAGAAATGTGGATAGAACATAGAGAAACATAGATATAGACAGATACAGAGATGTTCAGGGTTTCCATCAGGCAAGGAATGGTATAAATAAATAAATAACCTGGTAAGAGGAAGTACAATATCAATATATGGCCAAAACAAAAAGGATGGAAAACTAAATAGGATTATTCTTTAACTGTGTTTGAACACTGTCTCTTTCAAAATGAACAGGTTTTCTTTGTAGGACTTAGTGACAGGACTGGGCTCCATTTATTGTTGAGAACCTCAAGCAGTCCACAGAGATTATAAATCAATAAATGAAAAATTGTAAATAAATAAATATTTTGTACAATGCTGTTTTTCTTTACTAACAAAGTAAAATCACCTGAAAGTCAGATGGGCAGCAATCAAATAGAATCAATCAATAAATGGAGCAATACTATATGTTGCTATATGTTTCAGAATTCAACTCCTCTCTATCTAAAATGATACATTTTCCATTTCTATATAACAGTGTTCTGCAGGCTGGCTTTTTCAAAGCTATCTTTAGGCCAGGGATGGCGAACCTATGGCACGAGTGCCACAGGTGGCACACAGAGCCATTTGTCAGGGTACACAAGGCATTGCCCTGACTTCAGCCTTTTTTTGAGGCCATTTTTTGCCCTCCCCAGGGTCCAGAGGCTTTATAGGAGCCTGGGGAGGGTGAAAACAGCCTCCCCCCCACCGAAACCCTCCGGAGGCTTCAGGAGCTTCCCTGAAGCCTCCAGAGCACAAAAAACTGGCCCTACGGGCAAACCGGAAGTTCAGGAACAGACCTCCAATTTGCCCGTAGGGTTTTAGCCCTCCGGAGCCTTCATGGACCTTCAGGAGCCTTCCCTGAAGGCTCTGGGGAGCAGGAAATTACCCTACAAGCCCAGTTTGTCTGTAGGCCCATTTTTAGTCCTCTGGAGCCTTCAGGGAAGCCTCCAGAAGGCCCTTGAAGTCTTCGGAGGGCTAAAACCAGCCATACGAGCAAACCGGAAGTCCATACCCAAACTTCCGGTTTGCCTATAGCTTTTTTGCACTCAAGAGGCTTCATGAGCTTTCTGGAGGGCCTGGGGGGGGAATGCTGTTTTTGCCCTCCCCAGGCTCCTATAAAGCCTCTGGAGCCTGTGGAGGGTGCAAAAAGCAATGAAAAAATGGGGGCGAGCACTGGTCATGCATGCCTGCGCACTGGGGTCGCACATTGCCTTATGGGTGTGGCACACCTGTGCCCAGCCCCCTGCGCTCCCCCCGTTTTTGGCACGCGAACCAAAAAAAGGTTCGCCATTACTGCTTTAAGCCATCTTTTCTGAGTAGAAAGTGAGAATGAAGGGAAATGCCTGTGTTTTCTAAAGATGGTTCTCCAGTTCTTTATTTAGTATTCTTATTCATCTAGAGCAGAGCTTGGGTCATCATGGTGGTGTCACATGATGTATCCCCCTTTGATAAGCCAGGCATGGGCATGGCCAGTGCGTGGCACATCCAGCCCCTGGGTCACGAGTTTGACAACCCTGATCTTGAGGATACCAAGTTTAAGAATCAAAGTTCTCTAATAACATCTAGATCATCATAGTATATCTGGCAGTTGTAGAGGTAATTTAAATTATGCCTCAGAAAAGATGTGGCTGAAATTGGACTGAGCAGCAGAGTAAGAATAGAGTTTTGCTGTTATTTATTTGTTTTTTGCTGATTGGTTTTAAAAAAAAAATAATTCGGTGACAACTGGAATTAGGCAATTCCAGAAGAGCAGTAGCCCTTAGACTTATATACCGCTTCACAGTCCTTTACAGCCCTCTCTAAATTTACAGAATCAGTATGTTGCCCCCAATAATCTTGGTCCTCATTTTACCAACTTTGGGGATGGATGGAAGGATGGAAGGCGGAGTCAATCTGGAGTTGGTCAGAATTGAACTTCTGGCAGTGAACAGTGAGTTAGCTTGCAATACTGCATTCTAACCACTTTGCCACCATGGCTCTTATCCAATATCCAACTATGTATGACAAAGTATTTTATAGTTTTTGCCAAAAGGCCAAAGCTCAGTTTATAGAGCATGACTGACCATAAAATAGAACAAATGACCAGTTTTAACTATTTAGGAGTTCTTATGCATGCCACAGTCTCGCGGGACGTCAACTGTGAATCTCCTGCCGCTACTGGACAAAGATCTGCTAATTCTATCCTTTAATGTTTTTTTTTATTCCAAGGGAGAATATGTTCCAGCCACACTTAAGTTCTTTCAGATTTTTATCCTGTATACTGGTCCGCAACGGCAATAAATTGAACTGGTTTTTCTCACAGGAAGGGTTTCAGTTGGTGATCAGACAAATAAGGAACCAGAAACAGGTGAGTCACTGTTGACTCTTCCCCCACCAAAAATATAACAAACAATAATGTATGATTTTTTTTTGTAGGCAGCAGTAAAACTTCACAAAGGAATAACATCTGCAAAAACTCTGTTAAAGCTATTTGATATGGTATCCTTCATTCCAGCCATGTTTTTGGATTTAGACTTTATAAGCAAAATACTCCAAAGTGGGAATATGAGATTTATTCAAAGTTTATTCCTTCTGCATCAAGGAAAGAAGGAAGGATGGATGGAAGGAAGAAATGAAGGAAGGAAGGAAAGAAGGGAGGAAGGAAGGAAGGGAGGAAAGGAAGAATTGAGCAGGATTCATTTGCAAAATGTATTATGTGTTCCATGCACATACCCCTTTTTCTAACTTTATGTATGGTTTGCATCAAAATGTTATTATCATTTCCACTATTATTTATAAATATTAATTTATATATTAAACAATCACATTTAGATGTCAGTGTTATAATCTTATGCTTTGTTATCTTGTTTACAGCAGATCGTATGCCTTTCTACTCAGACTCATTGTGTATAGTAAGATTTCATTCCAGCTAAGTATTATTAAGATGTCTTCCATTATTTTAAGCTGAATCCAATTCCCCTTGCAGTGGGAAGAAGCATTAATGAACCCAGCAGTACTTATTTCTATGTAGACATGCTAGGATTCAGCTGTTAACATCATTAAATCCTCTTAAAATTGACTGTTCTTTACCCACTCCTATGGTCTGCTGATTTTGACTAGTGCTATGGGCATAGTATGCATAAATCTCTTATTTAACTTCCCATGTACAACAAACAATATGCTATATAATATCATGATTCATGTAAGCAATAAAAGAAGCCTATTTGTATTACTTAGGGTAGATATACAGATCCATTTCCATAAACTCAATATATTATTTATTGATGCATGTATTTATTTATTATTGATATAACAGCTTTTATCCAGGATCTCAAGGTGGCTTATGATTTTATCCCCACAAGTTTATGACTTAGGTTAGACTGAGTGAGACATTGCTCACTCATTCACCCTGTGAATTTTCATGGCTTTTTCTAACCCTAGTATGGCAGCGCACGAGGAGCATTTGTGGATTAAAAAATTAGCGAAATATTTTATCTGTGACCACAATATTCACAGATTAGGAAGGTAGATGTTTGATTTTGTGGTTCATCGATGACACTACTTAAACATAGTGATGTTTGGGACACAAGGATCCTTGGATGAAACTAGCAAGAACCATTTCATATATAGGCATGTGAGGGTTGGCTACACCTATCCCATATAAATGGCAAAAAAAATCCTTTACATCATATTTTATGTATCATATTTTATCGGGGGTGGGGGTGGGGGTGGGAGCTAACTACACCCCACTCTACATGTTTCATACATATGTATGACTTCTCTAAATCCCAAATCAGCCCAAACTTGAATGCAACTATAATGGTACCTGGGAATGATTTTGGGAGATGGGGAAAGGAAATGCTGCCCTAGGAAATGATCAGATAAAAGAAAGCATAGCCTGCAGCTACATAATGGGCAGAGGAAGAGACTCAGAAAGGAACCTTTCTAACTTATCAGGCTGTAAAAGAGACAGCAGGAAAATGGTACTGTCAGAGTTGCAAAATACTGTTAATGTAGCCTTACAATAAAGAATTAGCTAATCTGGATTTGTTTCCCTTTTGGTTTACCTAAGAATGTGGGCAGCAGTTTTGTCTATTACATACTTTTTCAGGAAAATAGTATGATTTTGAACAATACTCTCTGGATAAACTTTTTAAGCAGCACCCGCTGTAAATTTTCCCAAATAATCCAGGAGAACATAAGTAAAATGGCATCCAAATAAAGATGAACTACTGAGATAAGCAGTTCTAAGGCAGGAGTAGACATGGGAGAAAGATCAAACAGAGGAAGTGCCATGGCAACCCCAAACCCTGCACTGTCAGATAGCTGAAGTGGCAGGCAATGGGAAATCCTATCAGTGGCTGGAAAGGGCTGGACTAAAAGACAACACCAAGGCACTGATCATAGCAACACAAGAACATGCACTAAGCATTGCACCAATAGAATCCCTAGAAGTGAAGTTTTGTCCCCAGAGCATTTGATGCTCTGGCCAGACAGGGTTACTTTATTTCTGTTTAGCTAGCATCAGAGGTGTTATTCAGCAGGTTCTGACCGGTTCTGGAGAACTGTGGGAGATAATTAACAGAGTTGGAAGGGACCATGTAGGTCATCTAGTCCAACCCCCTGCCCAAGCAGGAGACCCTACACTATTTCTGACAGATGACAGTCTAGTCTCTTCTTGAAAGCTTCCAGTGGTAAAGCGACCACAACTTCTGAAAGCAACTTCTGTTCCATTGATTGATTTTTCACACTGTCAGAAAATTTCCCATTTCCAAGTTGAATCTCTCCTTGTTCAGTTTCCACCCATGATTCCTTGTCTGGTTGTCAGGTGCCTTGGAAAACAGCTTGACCCCTTCTTCAACCTGTCAAATGTTGGAACACATGATCTCCAAGGTCTTCCAAGCTTTATAGTTTATGAAAATCAGGATACTTTCCCCCTGTCCTACATGCATAGGTCTCAACTTATGACCACAACTGAGCCCAGAATGTTGTTTGTTGAGTCATCATGGGACAAGACTCCAATTTATGACTCTTTTTACAATGGTGGTTAAGTAAGTCACTAATCACATGGCTTGTAAGTCCAAATCCAGCTTATCCAATAGGTATTTTATGCCATTCGTTTTGCCGGAAAACAGGTAGCAGAAATTTTGAGAACCGGTAAATACCACCTCTCCCATATATTCTCTGCCTCCTGAGTCCCAGCTGATTGGGAGGAAATGGGGATTTTACAGTATCCTTCCCCTGCCACACCCACCAAGCCACATCCACCAACACATCTCTTGGCTGCAAACAGGCTCGGAAGTGCATGAAGTCAAATTCCAATACATTTTGGATGCTAATATATATTTTTATTTGCTAAATGCATAATATAATAACTCATTTATTTATATAGTAATTTATGTCCATATCAGCCCAGGATTCCTATGCTGAGTCTATCAAGGAGAACTGATCTTGACTAATCGTTCAAAGTGAAATTAGGTTCGATTGAGCATTTAGATGAGGGATCACCAGGAAATTCGAGGCTGTGGAAATTGGGGAAGTTGGGGGGAAAAAGACAATAACTTTCATATTATTGCCAAGAAAGTATACAGGCATGTCCATTGTATGTCAGAGGTGGGTTGCTCCTGGTTTGGCCCAGATTGGCCGAACTGATAGTGGTGGTGGCAGGAGGCTCGGCCCTCCCACCCAGATGCATCTGTGAATGCGCAGAAGTGTTGTGCATGCACGGAGTATGCACACAAGCAAACTGGTAATGCCGGGATTTGAAACCCACCTCTGTTGTATGTGCAATTATCAGGAATTGGTTTTGATTCAAAATTGTCAAGGCTCCGACTAATGAACCCAAGCAAATCAGAACTCTGAGACTGGAATCCTCCTCAAAGATCTTCTTTATTGAATACATCATATCAGCACAGCTCTAAAGGAAAACCAACTCTAAATATTTCCCATGGTTTCAATATAATGAAAACTAGGAAATAGCTGTCACAGGTCAGGTTGGCCAATTGAGTTAATTGGCGCGCTCTTTAGGCACTCCTTCCCCGATTTTATCCATTTCCAGTAGAGATGACCTTGGTTCTCATAAGAAAGCCCTCTCTTGTGTCTAGTAAGGCATTCCAACCTCCTTCCCCTCTTCCCACTCTGCGTGGCAACTGAGGAACAGGAAAATGGCTGCTGCCAGGTTCGGTTCAAAGTTGAGAACTGTCTTTATTTTTCATATCATTTCACCTATCGCCATAGTTATGGCTTCTCTGTATTGATAGGAGAAGCATGTCTCCCATAATGCTTCATTTTAAGTAGAGTGGGGAGGAGTGATTTCTATCACTGACATTTATTTTTGCCCTAACAAAAAGGTAACAAAAATGTGTAGCTTATAGTCAAGTCGAAGTAACTGCTGTAATTTTTTTAATTTTTTTTTGGTGGCGAATCCCAACGAGTCCTTTAAATGCCGTTTTACTGGGGGAAATAACAACAACCACAATTTGAGGCGTGGGGGAATAAGAGTAAGGAAATGTAGCATAAAACTTGACAATAGTACTAAGGAATATGCACTTGATTAGGCAATTAGGCAAGAGCAAAATAGGTGGGTGTTTTATGCTAGTTATTTTTATGCATGGTTGGAGTTGTGTCTTGGAAGGTTGCTAATACATATTGAATTGCAAATTAAGATGACAGCAGTGGCAACATTGGTGACTTCTAGCAGACACCTGAAGTTTATTTAAGAACAAAACTATTAATTAAAAGTATTTTCTCAGAATTTCAGCTTTAATTATGGAAGAAATCTATTTAGCATGCCAGCGTGTGTTGGAGGCACCTAGAAAAATGCCATCAAACTAATCTATTCCTGTTGTTGGAGTTTGTAATGGCAAGCTAGCAAAAATGGGATTTCTGACAGTTCCTTACAGGAGAAATTAGTGTTATTTTAATTGCCCTCCAAATGTCAGGAGGGCAGATTCGTTAGATTGCAAGACACACAGCTACTTCCAACCACCTAACCAGCTGTCAACCAATCTCTCCCTAAAACTGACATTAGAAACATGTTTGCATAAGTCTTTGCTGGTGCGTTGTTGCTATGCTAAAAGAGACACGCTTATGTTAATCGAAGAGTCTAAGATTTAATTTGCTTCGTGATGGTGGTTTTCTAAAGTATTCTTCATAATGACTGCATATTATTAGTAATGATCTACTTTAGATCTTAAACTTTTCTTTTAAATTGAACTCTAATTCAGGGCTGGAGCCAAAGCTTAGTGTGGTATTGAACTAGGTGATTCAACGGTTTTCTTTTTATTTCACTCCCACCCTGTTTACCAGCCATATTATTCTGTTCCTTACATGGATGTTCTCGTCCTTATCCTGATCACAAGTACATTAAAATAGTCCCCTAGAATGGCACAGTGGGAACTGAACTATCACTTCACTTCATACTTCCCAGCCTCTTGGATTACTCAAACCTATGCCCAATGTTGTGTTAGTTAAGTGAGGTGACATGGTTAATCAGTTACATGGGCCAAGGGCCCCTCTAATTATTACACAGGTTGATTACTAAACAATTTTGTCTGGTGCAGGACTAATTGTTTCAAAATCTGAATTCTTCACTTAAGATTGAGCACAAACAGTGATTTCCTAGAAAAAAATGAACATTTTTGTATCTATCAAACCTAGTATTTTGTACTATCATATGTCGGCTGCAAAGGTTTAGATAACTCCATGTAGGAGCAAAGAAGTCAGGGTTTTTTTTGTGTGTGTGTCTTTGCAGGTAAGATAACATCCAACAGCCCTTAGTGCTCTCTGAAATTGGTTGTTTGCAAAAGAAAATCGTTTCATTACCCAAGTAGGTAACATTACCGGTGATAGAAAAGAGTTGGGCTTGCCTAGATGTTACCTAGTAGGGAAATGAAGCATCAATATGAAAACAACCAAGTTCAGAGAGCACCAGAGATCCCATAGTTCAACCCAAGCTACAAATATTGTATTCCACAATGAACTTTATTTTGGTGCCTATGCAAAGGTGTCCATGGGAGCATAATGGCAAACCAGAATATACACCTGATGGAATCCTTGGCCAACTTAGGCCACTCTACTGTATTGAAACTAAAATTCCAGAATTCTGAGACAGTACTGTAAATGCTGCTTCTCAGTAGCATATAGGAAAGAAAATGTTGGCTTGTATGGTGGTGTCTAGATTAAAGGTCCCAATTTGGTATAAAATTGGGCTCTGTATTTGTGGCTTACTGATCAAAGCGTGCTCAAACTGACCAATATTGTCTTGACAGATATAATCATCTAGCCAGTTTACATTGTCTTTTTTATTAGAAACATTATGTGAGAGCTTCAAGGCTAGCAGATGCAGGAAACAAGAACATTTGAAAAAACCTTGATTGCTACTAAGCAGAATCTTGAGAGTCTGTGATAGTTACTCCCTATATCAATTTAATCACATCAGAGATAGAATTTCTTTCTTTCTCATACTTCTTCCCTTCCCTGGATTAGGGATTCTTTTCTACAACAAGTTTTATTTCTCCTCTGTGTTCCCAGAGTTTGCTACACATTCCATCACACGTATGGAAAATTGTGACTTGAAATGTAAGAAAGCTAAATGATAAAAACAGGCATTAAAGAAAGAAAATGTGTTGCATGTGAAACAAAGAGCGAAAATGTAATAAATCTCAGTGCTGGTGGTCTAATTTTTATGGAATGGAGTTGATGAATATACAAAGAAGAGTGAATGTTTGAATTTAATTATGAATGAAATGGCTACAGTGTAAGGCAGAAAATATAAAGCTCAGACATTGCTTTGGAAACAAATATGGCACTTTCTGAATTAATGAGATTCATGGGAAAGATGATTTGATTAGGTGATAAAATGAATGGTTGAGAACAATATGAGAGAATACAGAAAGTGGAATTCAGCTATTTAGAGATGAATACATGAAGATGATAATTTTTGGGTGAGTATTTTCCTAGAACAAGTGAAGTGCATTGAGGATGCTGGGAGAAGAGCTGATCAGATTCTCAAAAAGAAAGCTGGAGAGAAATTGAAGGAACAAAAGAAACATACAAATCAATATTATGGATGTGGTGGAAATGAGAATAATTTATCAGGGCAAACAAATATGGATAAATAAAGTGATTGGTGTTGGCACTGTATATATTACATTTAACCATCTTACTTTTTCTTATCTCATGCCTTTATTTTTGTTTTCATTTTTTTTTACTCTTGGTGATTTGAATAATATTGCGATGAAAGAAAATTGTGTTTAATTATATAGTACAGTATATGTATACATGAATAGCTCCCTCCTATTTATCCATCCTTCCTTCCTTCCCTCTTTCTTTCCTTCCTTCCTTCCCTCTTTCTTTCCTTCCTTCCTTCCTTCCTTCCTTCCTTCCTTCCTTCCTTCCTTCCTTCCTTCCTTCTTGCCTGCCTGCCTGCCTTCTTTCTCGAAATAATTTACACTTGTTAAACATCTGTTCTCTTTCATTAGAAGAAAAAAAAAGACACCCTTAATATTAGAGTTTCTGTTTTTTTTTTAAATGACTATTTAATACTTCATCTCATTAGATTGTGTGATGGTTTTTTTCACACTAGGCTTGTTGTACTTGTCTAACAAATTACTCCTGGCTTCCTTTTGAATTTTTGTAAATCAAATTCCAAGTGATACTTAAAAAAGAGAAAAAAAACATCCAGCAATTTTCCTAATGCAAAATTTTAAGAGTTTCAAAATATCTCCCTATTTCTAATTAACACCAAACAATAACAGTTTGTAAAATGTCACGAGAGAAGGTGAATCTGGATATAGGCCATATTTTCCCAGCTTTCTCCAAAATATTTTTTGTTATTGAAAAGTTTAGCGGTCTGATTTTTTTTAAGTCTTCAAATAAGAATGGCTGTTTTAGTTACTACCATCCACTTGGAAAGAAGGATTCAGTAAAGGAAGCATCACAAGTTTCTATTTACAAAAACACACTCAAATTGTTCATTAAAGGGTTAGTGTATAGTGAGAACAACCAAAAAGGGGTCACTTGAGCCAGTAAACAATCTTTATCCTCAGGGAGTTAGCTTTAGTTCCAAATAGACTCACCCTTATAAATAGTTAAATGAACTATTGTTCAGAGGACACACACACAAACACACACACACACACACGGGTCAGATGTTTTGTCTATTTATTCCTCCAAGAAAAAGAAGTAGAAGGAATGATTGGCTGAAAAAGCAAGCTGCCCAGACAAGGAGAAACAGAATGTACTTGCTAAATACCAACTGTCATGGCCCACCGTGTCTACTGTTGATTTCCCAACTAATAAAGAAGATGCTAATGAAGCCATAAGCTCTTGCCACTTCTGTCTTTGTGCAGAGGCTCATGGGACATCAGACACATCTTTATAGAAAATCTGGAGGACTATGGATTCACCTTTCAACCCAGACTGTATGATTTTGTGCTGTCACACCTTAACAAGTTTGAATGCAGCTGCTAGAAGATTTGACTGGCTTAGTGGGTGGATAGATTAAGAGTATTATTGAGGGCTTTTGTGTGTGAATAGGGCATGTGAGTCAATGAAAGAACCATCTTTTTAAAAAAAAAACTCTTTGCTTATCTCCTCTCATGTGTCAATAAGGAAGACAGGGGAAAAGAATGGAAGGTTTCTGTAAGAACAGAATGGAAAATGTCAGTGAAAATATTATGAGATTAATATTGGAACATGGGGAAGCAATATTTACACTATTAGTCAGCAGTCGATTTTGGGCTGACTTTGTGAAGAGTAATTTCCTTTGTCCTATCAGCATTTGAAAACAGATTTTCTGTAGTTTCTTGACAAAAGTTGCCACAGACGATTCATCCATTAGACCAAAGACTACTCAGGATAATTGACACATATGGACTGAACCTTTATTGCCTCCTTTGTTGAAGAGATAATGAAGTCCATCCTTCCTCATTCTTCACAAGTTGTGATCAGTTCTGTTGCAGGATGTTAAAACAACTAAACTTTGTAAATCTAAATCCGTTTTCTTTTTCACAGCAAGGTCCACTAGCACTTGGAAAGCCCAGTGATGATCAGGAAGCAGAAACTGATGGAAATAGCATGATGCTACTCACCATTATTTAAGATATCTTAGGTAGGAGGACCTCTCCGGAGCTGGCAAGCAGTGGATTATCCATGCACACAAAAGAAATTATTTTTCATTATACACTTTTAGAATAGTTTTCATCTGAAAATTATGTTTACATTTTAATCAGAATCAATGCTTAATCAGGAGCAGCAAAACTGAGACCGTGATTTGTGAGAAACTTAGTAAATCAGCCCCCAATATCTCTATCTCTCTCTCTCTCTCTCTCCCTCCCTCCCTCCCTCTCTCCCACCTTCTTTCCTTCCTTCCTTCCTTCCTCCCTTCCTCCCTCCCTCCCCCCTCTCCCTCCCTCCCTCTGTCTTTCTAAAAATTTTTGGAGCAAATTAGAAACAAATAAAATTTATAGGTGCACCTAGACAGCTTAGACTTCTCCATTTTCATATTGATGCCTCTTAGACCTTAAATCTGAAATGTCACTGTGAATTAGTTACTGTCTCCAAAGAAAATAGAAGATTCTACCTTCAGGTGAACCATTAAATATGTATCTTCTGACTTTAAAGGAGGCATTTCAAAATGAAAAATTGTTGGCTCCATCTTTTTTTCCCATTTCTATATTGTATTAGATGCCAGAAATGACTTTGAAAATGATTGCCTCTGGGTACGAAAGAGTGTATATACAAACTGCTTCATTTTACATCTCAATCAGCTAAGTTGCTTACATTAATCAACTTCAGATGAACTTAGTGTTAGCCCAATAGGAACCTTCTGGATGACCTTTTTGACTTTGTTTAGAGAATGTGGATAGTGATATTGTTTCTGGAAAGACAGATCCTAATCCATGAAAAATGATAAGAGAGGCATTGCGGAATGATAAAGTGCAATCCCAGAGCGGAACCCAAGAAAGGAAATCCCTCACAATGAAGTGTTGGTCGCATTTCTTGGAGACAAAATGATCTGACAATACTCGTCCTATCGTGCTGCAGTTCGATCATACTTTCTCCGTCTAAGGGATAACAGCCCCATGGCAAAAAAGGAGAAAGAAATATAGAAAGGGCAACTTTTTCTCCTGTCAGAGTAGATGAATGGCGTGGTATTGACATTTTGTGTGGGTTGTTTGGCAGTTTATTTCACATTTGCACTCTTGTCGCTTGCTGCTACCAGAGATGATGAATAACCTTAAAGGTTGGTTTTTTTTTGTTTTGGTCTCTTCTCCCATTTCGTACCTTTAATATGCAGGTATTGTTCACAGCCAGTCCTCAAAGTCCTTGCTTATTTGCTTTTATTCGCTCTCCCTAGTTATATTTGTTTAGGTCTCCTTTTAGATATGCGTCTATATTACAGCAGATTAAAACAAACACCCTAGAAAATCCATTTGTACTGCAGTGGAATATTACTTTTTTTATATCAAATGTCATGCTCCTGATTCCTTAGTTCTGTTTATTTGCTTTCTGTTGACTTTGTTCAGCACGCATCTGTGCCCATGTATATGTGATTGTGTATTCACATACACCCATCTATAAATATGTATTTTGAAATTGCAACACAGGTACAAACAAACACATACATACATACAGAGCAGTGCTGGGTTCCTACCGGTTCGGATCGATTTGGCCAAACCGGTAGTAGCTTGGCGCCTTGGGTCGCTGGAACCGGCAGTGACCCATGCCTGCCACACCCCGAACCGGTTCTCCCGGCGGTGCCATGGCTGCCACCATCTTGTTTTTTTGCTTATGCACAGAGCAATTTTATTTGTACTGTGCATGAGCGCGGAGTGTACATGCGGGGGGCGCATCTCTAAACAAACAGAGAGTAAGTAAAAGGTAGTGACTCCAATGTTATAACTCATCAACTGATGGCAGTACTGACATGCCAGAAGTTCTGATGTTTAGCTATTTATTCTTTCATTTCAGTTGGCAAGAAGTTGCTGTGAGAAAAGGTTGTGTAGCTATTGTTTGCAAAATGGAAGCCTGTATTGAGTGGTTGCCAGTGTACTTTAAGCAATGTGCTGTGTTTGGACTTTTGGCTGCCAAAACATTCTCTCCAACTGCAATTGATCTTATTCCTTTGAGAAGGGAGTCCCCATACCACTACCCATACAATTATTTCCCATATAATTTGAAAATATATGTTATTTTACTGCTTCATTGGATTGTGAGGCAGACTTATGCAATTTTATCTAGGAGATTAGATATTTGTCTGTCGTGTGTTTTACAATCCATTCCCAGGAGTCTGCAACTTTCTTGGTGTCCTGAGATTCAGATCTCAAGCCAAACAACATAAGGAATAGTGTAAATAAGTCAGTAAATACATAAATAAAAGTCAAAACCCAACTCAGGAAATTTCTAAACTTCTTGAGAAATAGGCAAGGAAAAAAAATGAACTTTTTCCCCACAGAAAAATAAAACTTTCAAAGCAAATGGAATATAGGATTGTTGGTTTTAGCTTGTAGAAGCTGCATCTCATGACCTAAATTTTGTAGCTAACCTTGAGAAACTCAATTTTAATGTCATTAGAAAATGAAGGTAATTTCCATTTAAATTGTTATCAAATCATAGTTCCTGCACTTAATTATTCTCTCATTTTAATTCTAAAAAAACATCCACTCAAAATTAAGCAATTGAATTGGCTAATAATGCTTTTCATTTATCAATCAAATGTTTTAGGTCCCCAAGGAAAAAGCAAGCCACCTCTTCTTTGATAACTGCTTTGTTATGGAAAACAGAAATTATATGATATTAATTGTATTCTTTATTTGAATCCCAGTTCTAGTCATGAACATGTAGCTAATTTTAAGATATGTATTCCTGAATAATTTATACCTGGTGCTATAAGTAGGAATAGATGCGGTAAGATGCTATTATATGTTTTTCTTTCCTAAGGGACCTAAAACCACTCTGCTTCTATTAAATGAATCAAAGGCCTTCCCAGTAACACCAGTATTGTTGAAACATCAATTAATTGTGCCTAGAGATTTAGAGCTGAGAAACACTAGCAGGCATATGTGAAATGGGTGGTAAATGAATGAATGACAGAAAGAAGTATATATAACTACTAGCTGGATACCTGTGTTTCGCGACAAAACTATATGATCAGGCTATGCAGAAGAAATTTTGGTTCACAATCTGTTGGCTCAGTGGTGGTTGGTGATTGAAACACATAAGCATATATATTCCACCTCCTTGAGTCCAGAAGCAGTTCCATAGGTGGAAAGCGTACACATTTTGGTGAATTACCGATGTTAAGTACTGTAAAGAGTCCCAGGCAGCTCCTAAGTGAGAGTGGAATGTCTTCAACTGAGGTAGCGGAATGTGAGACAACTGGCAGTTGGAACAGAGTTCTTTTTAGGTGGGGAGGGGGAGTAGAACTCCTTAGCATCAGAGCATGTTGATTACTGTATAAGAAATAGTAATGATCTGATGGCCATTTTGAAAAATCCTTTCTTAGTGAGCATCTAGAAGCCAAATTTCAAGTTTGTTAATGTTTACAGTTCTAGAGATTTCGTGATGAGTGAGTGGTACTTGGCTTTTATATATATATATATGGATTGTGTCCTTGAACTCCCTTCCTTTTAAAGTTGCACATCCAACAGTGCTTGAAATAGAGAAGTTCAACAGACCCCAGCCTCTTTGAGTGTTAGAGTAGTCTGGAATGGAAGTCAGGCCTTTCTTTGGTATAACCTTCTGTTAACATAGTGCCTGTGGAAGTATACCCATCCCTAACTTATTTTGCATTTCTGAAGACCCCTAACATTGTTTAAGATTAACAAGATTTTATATGAAGTACAATTGTAAATGACCATCCAAATGTATTATTGTTATTGTTCTATTACTAATATTATATTTCATGGGGTTAATCTTTTTTTTTAGATGTGACTTCCAAGGGTGATTTAAAAAAAATATTGGGATGGTCTGCAAGTATGTGAAACAAGCAAACAACTACCCTATTTCCCTGAAAAGAAGACCTAACTAGAAAATAAATCCTAGCATTATTTTTCAGGATGCTCTCAATATAAGTCCTATCCTCAAAATAAACTCCAGTTAAGATTTTTTTTTATTGTCCAAATTTTATTGATTTTAGAAGTTTTACAGGGAAAGGGGGTTAAAAGGTTATAGAACATTTTGACAGCTACATTGTGCAGGGGGGAGAAGCCCCCCCAGGTCTCACAACTTTTCCAAAAAGTAGAAAATTATCAACATTTACATAGGTATTAGCAGTTTTGAGTTTAACACAAAATCATCAGCATGTTTCAATCATTTTGTTTTGTATCACTTCCATAAAGGTGCATTGTAACAACAATTGCAATAATGCTTCAAATCACTTTTGTGATCTGAGTCTTCTAGTTGTCGCATCCTCCCCCCCGTCCACTGGCAGAGCCTCAGCCCCTCCCTCCTTTGTTTCTTGTGTAACATCCCCCATTTCACCTAAGAGAGCACTGTGTTTTTTAGTGAAAGCCTCTGCTTCCACAACTGTGTTGATTCTAATTCTACTGCCCTCCCAGAAAATCAACATGCCTTCTGCTAAAAGCCACCTAAACCAGACCTCATTATTGTATAATTTTTTTGCTAAGAAGGAATATTTCCTTCTCTTATCTCTTACTTTCTTTGGGATCTGCTTAAGAATAGTTATTTCTTTATCCTTATATTTTAATGGTCCTCCCCTTTGAGCTCCTAGAACCTCATCTCTTGTGGTTTTTCTAAGAAATTTAACATGAACTTCCCTTGGAACATTGTGTGTTCTTGCATAGGCTGAGTTAATCCTATATATCAGGTCAATATCCCACCAAAGCTGTTGTTTATCTCTATTAATATATTCTGCTAATATTGTGGTCATAATCTCCTTAAGATCTTCATTCTCAACTTCTGGCAAGTTTTGGAACCTAAGGAAAAAAGACATCCTTTCAAATTCCATTTTTATCACATGATTCTCAAATTCTACATTCCCCCTTTGGATTGTCTTCAGCTCGTCTCTCATCCCAACTGCACCCTCCTCCAGTACACCTATCCTCTGTTCATTCCGTATGGTTTGTTGTTTCGTCTCTCTGAGCTGTTCATTTAAGTCCTGCAGTTGTTTTTTCATTTCGTCCTGTCCCTTTAAGATGGATTGAAGCATCTGATGAATGGACAAATCCTTTGCACTCTCTTCAGGGGCTTTAGGTTGTAAAAAAGATCCCAGTTGTGACTGGTGAGCAATAGGGCTGGACGTAGAAGATGTCAGGGCCGATGAGGCCTTACCAGGCGGTAACTTCTTTGGACCCATCATGAAGCTCAGAGATAGTTATTGTTCTATACAAAGAAATGGTCTCTGTGGGAAAGCACAGCTGGTAGGGATCACCAGGCAAGCAAGTCCAAAGGAGAATAAATCATCTAATACAAAACTAGAGCAGATAGGTGGATCAAAATATTCCAATCCAGGGGAAAAACGTATTTGAAGAGGCTCCTGGAAGTCTCTGGGATGGAAATTAGTTCAAAGCCATAAAGTTTTCCAAGGGAGGAGTCTCATTCATAAAGACAAGGAAGAAGGAGGAAGTTGGCCATATTGGCTCAGCCAGTACAGGTGGTCAGGAAACAACAAGATCAAAGTTCCCATGCATAGTTTAGAGAAGAATCAGTTCAACCATCCTTTCTCTCGCAGTTGTGGTCAAAAAAGAAAAAAAATTCCCCATTATTTAAGGGAGGTGAAAGTAGATTTTAAACTTTCTCTCCCATACAAGGGAGAGATTTTCCAAGTGCCGCTTTTCCAAGGGGGCTGGAAATCAAATTACAAATAATGGTCCACTTGTATTGAAGGTGCTTAAGATCTCATTAGAGAACACCATGTTGTCTTTGAGATCTTGTAAGGTCTTGGATGAAAATGTCAAAACTGTGATAGACATCATGCAAAAATATTGGTGTTCTCATAAAAGGTCTTGTAAGAATTTAAGGTTATTTCACACAAGACATTTTGTGGTTTTACCTTAAGACCTGGATCTTATGATGTTCCAGACATTTTTCAATTTAAAATTTAATTTAAATGTGGGAAATGTGTGCTGTTTTGGAGAGAAGAGACTTTCTGGTGATTGTAGGACCAATGTTACCAATTTTGAATGTCTACAACACATAAGCATACATATACAATTGAGGCATCGTATTTCTCAGCATTATAAGAGTTGTTAGCACGGAACTAGCAATATTATTTCTTTCTGTCAGTTTTTTTTTAATTTAAGAGCCATGCAGAAATGACTTTCAGTGAATTCAGTGAAAGTTTGTTGCACCTGACAGAATAAGAGCTGATGTAAATGTTCTGAATGCAAATGGGTTTTTAAACATTGGGGTGAGTACATTGGCAATAAAATGAGAAACAGTGGAGGAATCTCCAGCAGAGAGTTTTAGTCATACAATGCTATTTGGAGCCATTCTTTTCTAAGTTTTATTTAAAAATCCTCCAAGGTAAACCTCCTGTTCAAGAAGCTACAAAAAAGTTAGTTCCTGATGAATGCTTTTATTGCAGGAATATGTCTGGAAATGTTACATCATCTCTAGCCAAGTTTTCATGGCAGGGTAAATTGGGGGGAAAAAACTCAGATTAAGAAAATCCACAATATAATGCAAGTGATGCAGTGAACAGTAAAATTCAAAGATTAAAATAAATTCCAGGGAGCACATTATAATGCCTAGGATTGATTGATTGATTGATTTTGGTACAAAAAAAGAGCCTAGTAGCGAAGAGATGAATTTTCCTCAGTAAGGTAATCAAGAATTAGGCAGCCATCATCAAGAATGCTCTTTCAAAGTACCCAGTTGGGTCCTGTGTCAGGAAAAGAGATGCTAAAAAGAACCTCAGAAAATGTCTATTTACTTAAGTGGAAAGGTGTTGTGGTCCAGCAGCGGCCGTGATTCATTGGAATCACGGAACAGAACAGAAGGAAACATCATTCTGTACGTCTTGGTTGGCATATAGTTCAGTGGTAGGTTCCGGCTGGTATGGCCCCATACACCTGTGCCAGTAGTAGTTGGGAGCAGCAGCCACCATACCAGTACAGGGGCTCATTTGGCCCACCCGCCCACCTGCGTTCCATACCTGTTTTTGAAGCAACCGGACCAACTGTGCATGCATGCACAGTGCGTGGTGCTGTGCGACCTCCGACAAGCAGCTGGGTGTCGCAGGGGCAGCGGAGTACACATGCGTGCGCAGCGCACATCAGGCACATGTACAGTGCACGTCCAGTGTGTGCACAAACAGACCACGAGCAGCGTACCAGTAGTGATGGTAAGAGCAACCCACCACTGATATAGTTATGCGGGCTACATGAGCACAGAAGGGTCTTCAGACAACATTGGTTCCCTTGGCAAGGAAATAGAGATGAGTATTGCTCCCTTGGAGTCAGACATGACTGGACAAGGGAAAGCTTTACCTTTTTTATGGTCAGTGAAGTAAAACTGAATTCCTGTCTGTGCCCTGTTGATGTCCCCCCAAAATGCAACAAGTCAATCACATAAATTTAACAAAATTAGGCTTATGTTTCCCCCCAGCCTAGTTGATTGAGAAAGAATCATTGCTCCTGATTTCAAGTCTCATTCTGGACCCATTCAATTTTCATGACATTCTGCCAGTGATTTTAGGATCAATGAGAAGTACCAATGCAAGCCACCCGCCACCAAGATTGCTATGGCAGCTTCATCTTCTCACATTTTGAGTTAGGAGCCCTTGTTGTTAATCGATTCTGAAGATAATTAGAGTACAGTTGCTAACTTCTATGATGCTTTTTTAAAAACAACAACAACAATGAAACGGCTGGTTTAAATCCAATTCTCATGGACGGCAAAAATAATTATGTGAATCGTTTTGTAGTCATTGTGTCAGAGCATATGCCAATGATTTAACAGTTACTGCAGAAATAACAGTAGTGATCAAGTGCACAATTTTTGCTTTAGTGGAACTCACGGAGCATGGTGCACATCAAGGTTACATCTCAGAAATCTCCCCCCCCCCCCTTTGTTTTTTACACAAGGGAAGTAGATCCCGAAATGTTAATACAGGCACTGACGTGAAAAACCACTGCAACCCACTAATGAAAGCTTGATTTCTATCAGTATTAGTGTGCTTTAGAATAGAGTAGAATAACAAAGTTGGAAGGGACCTTGGAGGTTTTCTAGTCCAACCCCCTGCCTAGGCAGGAAACTCTACAGCACTTCAGACAAATGGTTATCCAACATCTTCTTAAAAACTTCCAGTGTTCGGGCATTCACAACTTCTGGAGGCAAGTGGTTCCACTGAGTAATTGTTTTAACTGTCAGGGAATTTCTCCTCAGTTATAAGTTGCTTCTCTCCTTGATTAGTTTTCACCCATTGCTTCTTGTTCTACACTCAGGTGCCTTGGAGAATAGATTGATTCCCTCTTCTTTGTGGCAACCCCTGAGATATTTAAATACTGCTATCATGTCACCCCTAGCCCTTCTTTTCATCAGACTAGACATACCCAGTTCCTGCAACAGTTCTTCATATGTTTTAGCCTCCAGTCCCCTAATCATCTTTGTTGCTCTTCTCTGCACTCTTTCTAGAGTCTCCACCTCTTTTTTTCATTGTGGCGACCAAAACTTAATGCAGTATTCCAAGCGTGGCCTTACCAAGGCATTATAAAGTGGTGGCTTTGTTTGATTTAACTTAGTATGTCTTATTAATCTTGTTATTGCAGCATTTAAACTCTGGGGGATGTATGAACCCTGGACATGATGGCTCTGTCAGGGGAAAAACGCCTGATATCTGAGATCAATGGACCGTGGCTGATTCCCTTCTGCATATCTTTTGAGATATTTAGAAAAATAAAAGTCTTTGACAAGTATATTCTAATTAATAAACAAACTTTAATAATAAAATAAAACAGAAATAACTAATGGTTACATTTTGATAATGAAAGCTCCGTCTGCCAAGTTGGCAGCCGAACAAAAAAAAAAAAGGAATTTTTGGAATGTGTAACCGCATGCGCAATAAGTCACTTTCAGATAAGAACTTTTTGTTTTATGACCTGCGCAATAAAGCTTTCTTAGTTTAACTCTTGAATGTCAGTTTAGGCAGTTCAGGCCTAGCAAACTTTTTAACATCGTGACAGGCTCAGTGGCTAAGAAGCTGAGCTTGTCAATCAGAAAGGTCAGCAGTTCGAATCCCTAGTGCCACATAATGGAATGAACTCCCATTATTTGTCCCAGCCTCTGCCAACCTAGCAATTCAAAAGTATGTAAAAATGCAAGTAGAAAAATGGGAACCACTTTGGTGGGAAGGTAACAGCATTCCATATACCTTCGGCATTTAGTTGTGCCAGCCACATGACCATGGAGACATCTTTGGACAGTGCTCGCTCTCCAGCTTTGAAACAGAGATGAGCACTGCCCCCTATGTGCGAGGGAAACATTTACCTTTACCTTTATAAACCCTGGGGCCTAATAAGAATGGTTAACTAAAAAGTTAACAAAAATGCTGCTTGGTTCAATCTGTGAATTGACTGATTTTAGGATGAAGCAAAATTTTCAGATTATGATTTTTCCACACTGTAGGCCCAATTCTTAGCAGTGATATCTCATGGAGAAGTCCTGTGGAATATTTTTACTGTATGTGAGCTACGTTAATTCAGATATCAACTAGTTGATAGCAAATAGACTGTCTGTCCATCTGTCCATCTGTCCATCTCCCTCTCTCTCTTTCTCTCTCTCTCTCTCTTTCTCATTTGTCTGTTTGTCTGTCTGTCTTAGATACGACTTAATAATCAGCCAAATGTTTGCAGCATCTATATCTATATCATCTATCTATCTATCTATCTATCTATCTATCTATCTATCTATCTATCTATCATCTATCTATCTATCTATCTATCTATCTATCTATCTATCTATCTATCATCTATCTATCTATCTATCATCTAGCTATCTATTTGTTGCAATGTTTTTGAAAACTAGTCATTTTGAAGACTTGTGTAGATGGGTCTGTGTCTTATACATTTATAATGCATATCACTCACATATATATTTCTATATAAATGCTAATGCTTTAAAAGCCAGG